>NC_135437.1:15997594-16310094 GCF_051991255.1 Vanacampus margaritifer | reverse complement strand
CGGATGTCTGAAGCTGGATATTCCCTGAGAGGCGTGTGTGTCAGTTTGTCTTTATTAGGCAACAAGCGAGTGGAATCAATGTTGGGGAAACTGTACACCTTCTTCTCTCTAATGTGCCATTAAAAGCCATTCAGAGTGACTGAACAGTTGTCACCAGAGCTAGAGAAACACTGGGTAATCAATGGTAGTTAAGAACGGTAATTTATCACCTTGCCACAAGTGAGTGTCTACAAAGTGAGCCCCCCACCCACCCTCGCCCGCCCGCCAGCCTTCTTCCTTGCAGGATGGAATGTACTGGGGGTGGTGATGCGGTGATGGGAAGCGCGCAAAGGGTCAGGGCCCAATTACTCTTCATCTGCAAAAGCACAGTTCAATTGGTGCATTATCTAAGCATATCAATAGGACAGAATTAAAAGTCATTGATTTGGTTAAAAGAAGGCATCAGGAGCCGGGGTGCCTTTAAATGACGGAATGGGAGGAGACGATTCAGTGGCGCTTTAGTGTAATTAATGTCATTTGAGCTCAGAAGCAACTTTATCAGCAGATTAGACACCCACGCTAACTTTTCTTTGGATCCTTTTATTTGGGCTGGAGAACCCACTAGCGGTGACTGACTCGCAACATTTTTGCCAGTAATAATATCACGATACAGTACATCAATGAGCGGAGCGGAGCGGAACAGCCAATGTTTTCATTGTCGTCTGGATATGCCGTGTTGATAGCAAAAGAGTAATAGCAAGAATGATGGATCATTGAAGAGTATTTATTTATTTATTTATTTATTCATTTATTTATTTATTTTCTTGGAGAACTCAGTATTGTTCATTCGATGATTTTACCGATTTGACATGTCATCATCATTGCTCTCTCTCGCTCTCTTTTTTTTTAATTATTATTATTTTTTTAATTATCAGTTATCTCTGATGTTATAGTAGTGGTAAAAAATAAAATAAAATCAATCTATCAATCAAAATAATGGTATTTCATATCTAGGTCTTTACTTAGTTCATTGAAGAGTATTTATTTATTTATTTATTTATTTATTTATTTATTCATTTATTTATTTATTTTCTTGGAGAACTCAGTATTGTTCATTCGATGATTTTACCGATTTGACATGTCATCATCATTGCTCTCTCTCACTCTCTTTTTTTAATATATATATATATTTTTAATTATCAGTTATCTCTGATGTTATAGTAGTGGTAAAAATAAAATAAAATCAATCAATCAATCAAAATGATGGTATTTCATATCTAGGTCTTTACTTAGTTCATTGAAGAGTATTGAAATTGAGGGATGCACCGATACCAGTATCTGCAGTTGGATTTTGCGTTTGGTGCTTTTAACGAATATTTGATTGAAACTAGAAACTAGTGCAATTCCTGCAGAAATTGCGTGGGAATGCTGAAAGCTGAATGCTTATGTAGTAAATTGAAAGATAAATTATGTGAAAATTGCAAAGTATGAATTGTAGTTGAAAGATAAATGAATAAAAAGAACACTTGAACCCCGGAGGCGTTTTTATTTTTAAACAAGTTGAAATTTATATGGAAAAGTGTTATCTGAAAGTACCCTCCATTCATTTTGATGGAAAAGTGGAACTAATAATATCCAATGGAAAAATGATCAGAAAAAAAAAATCACTCAATAGCGCCACCTAGGCATGCAGTATCCTCCATTCATTTAGATGGAAAAGTGGAACTATGATGGTACACATATATATCCCTTTGCATAATTGCCATGGATGTATTTGAAATGTACAGTTGGGGGTGGGATTCGGACCTACAACCTTTTTGGTTACTGGACCAAATGCGCCACTGAGCAGTATCAGACAGCTTGTAATGATGAAAAGTTTTTTGTATGGAAGTGGACGTGGAAAGTGGGACTTGAAGTGAATGGGGAAAAAATTGATATTTAACGTTAAATTGTGCGAATACTGTATGTAATGTGGAATCAGACGATAAATACCCCAGAAGGCGTGAATTTTTGAAGCAGGTGTGAATGTGTGAGTGCATGAATAATGTATCCATTCTATTGTAAAGTGTCTTAGAGTGCCTAGAAAAACGCTATATAAATCCGATGCATTATATTAAGTTGGAATCTGAACGGTGTAAATAGGAAGTGTTATGTGGGAGTTGTTTCACGGCAAAAAAATTGTAGAGAATAAAAATCACAGTAATAAAAGGTGGGAATGCTTCCAGCACATTTTCATCACAATAACTCAATATCAGCAAGTTCTCAATGCAAGTAGTTGTACTCAAACAAGTGATATCATTTGTTCATGAGCCCACCTAACCTTCATGCTTTGGATCGCAGCTACATGTCTGTACTCCGGGCTATGAAGTCAGTTGAGTTCACTTTTGAGTCAAGCGTCCAGAGAGCCTCTCCCAGGGAAACATAACCCCACGGACAGAAATCAAAATGCTAAGAATCCATCACGTTGTGCATGAGCAATCGGAATGACCGTTGGAGAGACGGGCCAAAAGTGCCAAAAAGGGAGAAAAATGTCTATTTCAAGAGCATTATTATTTTCATTAATCATAGCCCTGCCATCAAGCTATCCTTATGCCTTAGGGAGAGATCTATTATACGCTCCATTTAGCCACAGCCATATTACCTCGTATGTTTTCCTGGCCGACCAAATAAGACTTAAGAGATAAAACAATTTACTGTTCATTATGAGCCATGTCAGTGGAATCAATCTATTAACCTACGTTAACTGGGATGGCATGGCAAGATCCCGTGGACTGAAATGAAGTAACATAAATGGATATTTATGCTTTGTATGTCTGCGGCCATAAAACGACCGGGCATTTAATTTGCCCTCGGCTCTCGGATGGCTTTATTTTTCCAGCGGGGGCCGAGGCGCCCTCGTCGCCTTTAAGCAGCCCCTGACCTGTGAAAGATTCTAACAAATTAGCTTCTATTGTGAAGCCAAAGGTGCCATCAATGAGGAAATGCTCCAATGGGCCTAAAGTATGATGGCAGAGGCGAGGAACAGAGCAGGGAACCTTGACATGATTGAATTAACCCTTTGTGGGCAAGGTGCTGATAAGGATGGTGGTATGGAGTGCAGAGGTCTGTACTCTTTGTCTCACTGACAAGAAACAGGTGCCACTTCCTAAATATAATGGCCGTAGGGGCGTACAAACCACTCAACTTAGCATGGTAATTTGATTTATTTCTAACTTTAGCCATGCAGAGTTTGCAGGCACTGTTGATTATATCACAGACTATGTTTACAATATTCGGGTTAAGGTCAAAATTATGGTTTTGGAAACATCCGGGTTAACGCCCAATTACACACACTGTGGTATTTTTGGCGTAGAAACTGAAAATAATATGAAAACGCCACGGCGAAATCAATGTATTCCAGTTAGGCTCACCTAGCCGGTGGCAACGTAAGATGGCCGCCACACATACAAGTAGTTCCTGTATGCAAAAGACAAACAAATGTGAACAAACAAACGAATGTTCCATTCAATGGCGGTATCACGATACACATTTATACGACCAAATATTTTGGTTAGAAAAGGGATGACCCAGGGGTCTTATTCAGGTTTTTGCGTGTTTTCATTACCTTTTTTGGTCTTTTTTTTATGGGGGGGGGGGGGGGGGTATTGACTGCATGTAAACATACTCACAGGCTGTTTGAAGCGTTCAGATGAGAGAACCAAGTAAATCTCCCAAACGTCTCCGAACCAAGTGTCCATATCTGTATGGTACAATGAAAATGTCCAACTTTGAAATTTTGCAATTTATAGATATTTTCAGTGCAACGACAACATTCCATTTCTCTGTTGGTGGCGGAAGTCTCAACTGTAGTGTACAAGTGTAAAATTTTAAACTGGGCAATTCAATCTCCAGACTTAAATCCTATCAAGCTGCGATCTTAAATATCGCCGCAGGCACAAAGAAATTTGAACCCAAGCCAAATCAAATGGCTAATAATATGTGGATGCAGACAATACACGGTGACCTTTTTTAACTTTTTTATTTTATTGACATAATGAGAATCTATACTTTGTGTTATGTACATGAATGCTCTATTCTGACCACCAATCGCAAGTGACAATCTTCCAACTTGTACATCTGATTATTTGGTTGACTGAAAAAGAGTGCTTGTTAAATGACTGTAGAAATGTAAGAATTGTAAAGTCATAGCTAATATAATCCAAACAACACAGGCAGCACATAAAATCGACTATATATTACATTTAATCCTATTCATGTCATTGCCTGGTCAAAATAGTTGTGAGCGAGGACAGGGACATTATCATATTTTTAATCAGACTTCAACACCTGTGACACTTTCCATCACGGTTAGAGGAAGGTGCCACCTATGAATATATGTTTGGATAGAAAATTAAGTTCATAGGTCAGTGGCGTCTGCGGGCTAACGGGGCAGGGAAATGGGCTTGTTTGTTTTTAAGCCAAGTCTGATTTCATTAAAACGGAAGAAAGGTCAAGATGACAAGACGAGCATATTTCGGCGGTGAAAGCGGACCGCGCGGCACAGAACGAGCCACTGGGGTGTCTGGCTATACTAGTTTGGGGCTAATTCTCTTAGAGAAGAAGATTGTTCATCGATAAAAATAAAATTGCAGAGGGATCAGGAGCAGAAATTTCAGTTCATTAAAATGGAAAAACAACCAAAACATCGACCAGGCATTGTATTCGACTGATTATTATTCAGCCTACACAATGTGTAAACGTCATTTGTAATCAAAACATTAGCTGGTCTCACAGTTGCTGGGTTTACCCAAGGAAATGTATGTACCTTATGGCTTAAGCAGGAGGGAAGGAAAATAAAGAAATAAATAAAAGGGAAGAAAAGATCCCATACCCGAGTATTGCCTTCGGGGGAGTCGAAGTGTAGAGAGGACAATGAGGTCAAAGGAACTTGATTTGTATCTTGTGTCCTTTGGGACGAGAGAATACACCAGTCAAATCCAAGTTACCTGGCCTTTGGCTACCTCTTTGCTCCTGAACAATAAACTGGAATACTACAAGATATCCATCCCAGAGGTGGCCGAAAGGAACGGATTAAAGTGTCGTGTGCGGATGAGACAAAAGAATGAGGACGTACTGTATGACAACAAGAGAACTACACAGCCGTGGGGGGCTCCTGTATAAACCTTAGACACACTTCTAGTTAAACACAGGACATATTGTACTTTTAAATGCTCACACTATTACAATTATTATTATTTTTTTAGTCTTACAAACGATAGTTTTTTTCTTCAGAAATGTAATGTGATTAATGTAATATGGCTTTTAAGAAGAAGTTAGACAGAGACATTTCTCTGCCTTTTGTTCCCATAAATCAAAAGGGCATTTCTTTAGCTTCAATTCCGAAGTTGTTGTTTGAAAGGTTGTCTGAAATTCCTTGCAGTTCTTAAAGGCGTATGCAAATGTAGTAGGATTTGCACAAAAAAGTAAGATACTTTAATAGAAAACATAAATATCAAATATTTAGGAATAAAACCTCACCTATTTGCACCCAAAAACGTATGAATACGTTCTATTTTAAATATTATCGTGGTCTCAAAAACATATTTTTCACAACTTTTTTTTTTTATGTTTTTTTTTTTTTATGTTTTTTTTTTTAATGCTAGATCATACAGAAGTCTTGAGGCACCCTCTGGACTGAAGAGAACGCTTGAAGCAATGGTAGTTATTACAAAAACAGCCAGCAGGTGGCAGCAGAGTATAAGAGATCAACCAGGGCCATGTTGCAACAAGCTCTTTTCCCCAGGGTTTTAAACAGATTTGTGAATAATGATGAAACTTAGTTATATTCTAATGCTAATTGTTGCAAAACGGAAACCGATACAAATATTTTTTTTTCCCTGATGAAAGAAGAGACTCTAATCTTTCTTTTGGTAGGTTCCATGTTTTTATAGAAATAAAACACAATAGTATGTGGGCCTTGCAAAATCTGTCAAAATCCAGTTAAACAGCCGGGAGCAAAGGGGGTTGCTTCAGTGAAAATGGCTGGGAGTGAATGAGTTAAACATGTTAACACCCTATTTTAAAGTGAAAATATTGACCTTCCAGTACTACTGTATAAATGTAAGTACAGTTGTAAATCGTTGTAGGTACCCCGTGGACCTAATGACCATAAAAAATATTTTTTTTGATTATTTTCATTTGAAACAGTGTTTTGAAGAGAAATTGTATTATTATTTTAGTTGTAAATAGTTTATTTTTCTATTTTGTTTATTTACAAAAGCTCTACGGTATGTAAGCCAATTTAGTCAAACTAGTGATACCAAATTTTTCAACAACCTTCCTGGTCAGTCTGCACACTTACTAGCCTTGTGGGCCATGACAAATGTTTTTGTATACATTTTTTGTATGTGCGGTGGGCAGCAGATAAATGTATGGCGGGCTGGAAAAATGGCCAATGTATATAATTTGTTTAAAATATATATATTTTTAATATAAATGTGCACTATACTGTTAATTAAAAGTAAATATCATCTAATAGTCAAATGTGATATTGTATTTGAATTGTGGCACGTTAAATGTAGTTTCTGTATGTTTAAAACATTTAATAACATTCTTCTCGGTCATCCATTTTTTGGTAGTCTGCGTCATGACATACTGTATATTCTTGCATCTCTACCGAATCTTTTCGACAGTCTTCGGCTCCATTTGGGTTCCTCGACTCACTTCACAGGACAATTCCGTGAGCGTTTTTTTTTTTGTTGTATTTTTCTGCACGGGTTTATTCAAAAGTAAATTACTAGGGCAGTAACCAACGCCGGACTCACCTATTTGTGTGTTTAATTGGCCATGTTGTCGCTGGAGTTAATTGGTTCTCCGAGTCCAGGTAGTTACTAAATGTTTGGCAGCATTAGAACCTCAGCACTTTTCCATTAATGGCGCGTGAAATGAAATGTTTGATACTGCAAATAAAATCAGTGATATTCAAGGATGTTATGGTTGGTAATGTGTTGAAACTGCCATTTAATGGGTGCCGGAAGATTGGGGTAGTGTCAGCCGGAACCGCCTGGGCCCTCTCCTGACATTCCTAGTTGCCTCTCCATTCCCTTAACGACTGTCGACACTGATTACACAGACCCCCCGAAAGCTTGGAGCTGGGGAAACGGTCTCTATTAGCAGTCCAATTAGAGGCATTAGCATTTTCAACTTCATTTTGATGCAGTGATTATGCAGCACAAAATATAAAGCTCATATGGAGGTAAATCAGACAGCGAGAGGAAAAGCACTGGATACAGCATGTTGAGGGAAACTTTGCAACAATTGACTTGAAGTCTGTTAACTAAAACAGAACACCAATAGCATAATTATGCATTTTTCTTGCAATCTCAACATAGTGGATTTTTTTTTCATAGAAAGTGTGTGTATTTGCTGCCAGTAGTTCTCAATGGAATAGGTTTTCTCCAGGAAAAAAAAAGGAATAGGTGGAGGAAAGTGTCAGGTGTTTTATGCGATAGAATAATCTCTCTTCTGATGAAGGATAAGATTTCTAAGACAATGGTGAGGCCAACCGTGACATATGGCTTTGAGACAGAGGCACTGAAGAGACGACAGGAAGCAGAGCTGGAGGTGAGAGAGATCGAGATTTGGGAGGTTCTCTTTTGGAGTGACCACATTAGAGGGTATATTTTTTGAAGATAATGTTACGGAGAGCAGACTTGTTGATAGTGAGTACATTAGCAATTGAAATAAAGTGGATTGGATTGGATCCTTTTTTTTTTCTGGAGAGCTCAGTATTGTTCATTCGGTAATTTTACCGATTTGACATGTCATCATAATTGCTCTCTTTTTTTTTTTTTGTATGTGGGGGAGTATGTGTATGTGCGTGTGTGTGTGCGTGTGAGTGTGTATTCATTAGTTCACCTAAAACCTATTAAAAAATCCCATACCGTTCACCTAAACCGAACACTTCCAGACAGAGTCGTGAGGCCATCAGGAGACCAGAGGAAGGACCAAAGAAAAAAAGGAAAGTGAAATCCAGCACCGACCAGACACCACCCACCACCCACCGGGCTACCAACCAGAGAGTCCTTCACCAACCCCAGAAACATCTAAATTCCAACAAATCAGGGAGACCTCAAGAGACCAAAGGAGCGATCCTAATCCAATCCAATCCACTTTATTTCTAAACAAGCATTTCCAAAGTGCTGCACATTGAGAGCCGCACATTATCATACAAATAAAATGTAAATTATAACTCGTCGCGCATGCATTTGATGCGATTTGTTTTGACATGAAGACCCCATGTATTGTGATTGTCAGTTACATAAACAAGGTTTTGAAACAAATAGTGGAGAAGCAACAGAAAACCAAGCACGTCATTCACGTTCGGCAGTAAACTCTTGGTGCGTTCAATGACCACTCACACAGTTGGATATTTCAAACATACATAGAAAAAAACTCATTAAATGTATCAAACAGAAATAAATACTACGTGAGCACATTGCAGGGGGTACATGGAATCATTTAATAATTTATTTCCCGGATCAAAAATATGTCATAGACACACCAAAATGGCAACCTAAATTTCTCACAAAGCTCCGATTTTTTTGGGGGGGGTTACTTTCCAAAGGGCAATATAAATAGGGCTACATGATTAAGAATTGTGATATCACGATGGCATGGAACTGGCAGCTGGGAGCATCTGCAAGTGATCAGATACGATGGAAATGTGCGTGACATCAGCCAATCAGAGCAGGTTTTCCTTTTCTTCTTTTGCAAGTTGAAGACGTAAACAGAATGTAAAAGACACAAGAAGTAAACAATGTCCAAACGGGGCTCTGGGTGGCACCGTCACTTGCCTTCGGTGTAGATGCCGTGTGTTCGCTTCCCCACCTGGGAGACTCTGTTTGTGTTAGTGGAAAGAAAAAAACGAAAAAATGACCGAACGCACAGCTAAACAAGGCATGACTTGACGCCATCTTCCCAAGATAAAACAGTTTCGACAAGATCATTCTTCCCTGATTTGTTGGAATTTAGATGTTTCTGGGGTTGGTGAAGGACTCTGGTTGGTGGCCCGGTGGGTGGTGGGTGGTGTCTGGTCGGTGCTGGATTTCACTTTCCTTTCTTTTCTTTGGTCCTTCCTCGGGTCTCCTGACGGCCTCACGACTCTGGCTGGAAGTGTTCGGTTTAGGTGAACGGTATGGGATTTTTTAATAGGTTTTAGGTGAACTGATGAATACACACACACTCACACGCATACAAAAAAAAAAAGAGAGAGAGCAATGATGATGACATGTCAAATCGGTAAAATTACCGAATGAACAATACTGAGCTCTCCAGAAGAAAGAAAAATAAATAGATCGTTCTTCCCCGTCGTTTTTCTGTTGGTATCTCGTGAAGTAAATGAAGACGTTGTGCGAGGTAAGTACTCAAAAACAGTTAACACAACAATCCTGTTGAATCATTAGAACAAGCTAGTGGAGCAACAAGTGGAAAGCATGCACAGGCTGCCGACATACCACAACGTTGCACTGCACATTTTGCTTCCTCATACCAGAACTCCAGTCGCAGGGCTTTTTCAAGCAATCAATAGCATATTGATATGTCTTCAAGATGAATTTAAACCTGACTATTAATTGCAGCCGGGGACTGCTTCCGATTGAGAGTGGTGGCATTTCCCACTACGGCGCTGACGTTGACAAATGGTGTAAACAAAGCGCGTCGCCTTTGGGTGACTGACAGCTTTTAATGAGCACAGTAGCGTGACGCTATCAGGTGAGCATGGAAATGAGGCCTCAATCACTCCAAGCAAAAGGTTGCGCTCCCGTTTGGTAGGAACACACGCAGGTGGGCCAGACGTTCGCGCAGTAATTGAAATCCCATTTCTGAAGCGCTAAACGGACGGTGAGAGGTGACAAAACAGGGTCAGACGTTTTTTAAATCCAAGTCAGTCATGTTTCACGTCAGCACACCGGTTTATTCCGCCATTACAGGTACACAATCTCATTTAGGACGGTATTAGGAACGATAATCTAATTAGGTTTTCCATCCGAGTATGTGAAACGTGATTAAAATATGTATGTTAGCTTGCCCCATTGTTGTGGTGTGGGTCAAATTGACCCATTTTAAAGTCAAAACAACATTATATTGATGTTGTTTTTTTACCCGTAGCGTGTAATCCACATAACAATGAAAACGGTTAATTTCACATGCATGCAATGAGTTAAAATGAGAGCTAAACAATCTTTATTAGGATTATTTTTTACTTCACGTTTTGATAATTAAACCTGTCCCTGGTCCAATTAACCCAGGTACATTATTTCTTCTATACTGTACCTACCAACCTACCTACCTAGTGTTGTAGTTTGTGCGAACCAACCACCAATTTGTTGATTATTACATGTCACCCATTAACCTTTTTTTTTTATTCAGCCATCATTTGCTAACCAAAACTTTGGAAGCTCTCTAAGTGTTGACGTTTATGTTATATTCAAAAAAGAAAAATTGGCCTCATTGTATTATTGTATGCACAAAACAAATTGGTAGATTACTAGTCAATAACAATAGTTTCATTTATTCAATTTATTATTCAAGGTACTGTAAAAAGAATAATAAAAAAATAGAAAGAAAAAGCAATCTATTTCACATAAAAATGTAAAATTTTGGTACAGATTTTTAGCAAGGATCATGGACACATATGATTTGTTTTTGTGGGCCACATGAAATAATCTGGCAGGCCGGATCTGGCCCCAAACCTCGAGTTTGATACTGCTAATACCTACTGAAATCTCAAGTCAGAGAGTTTGGGAATTTCTGACTTTGGCCATCTGATGATATTATCAACATGTGTTAATCCTTTTGATGTCAGCACTCGTGAACTGATTTTCCCAACTTTTCTGTAGCTGAAGTTAGTTTTTCAAATGTAACGTTTATTTGTCTTTATTTTGACACTTCAAAACCGTCTATCCATTCCCTAAACCGCTTATCCTTAGTAGGGTTGCGGTTGTGCTCGAGACTATCCCAGCTGACTTTGGGCGAGCAGCAGGTACACCCAGTTAAGCCAATCACAGGGCACAAATAGACAAACAACCAATCACAATCCTATTCACACCGTTTGACAATTTACAGTCTTCAATTAACCAACCAAGCATGTTTTTGGAATGCAGGAAGCTAGTTTTGAACCCACGACCTCTGAACTGTAATTCTCTTTGCATTACGTCATCAAAACAAGTAATTTATTCTCAGGTTTTACTTCCTTTTGTGGCAAGTCAAGGTGAAATGGTGGATATAAATCCTTCTTAAAATGCATTAAAAAATAAACCTTGATATGCTCCTAAATGTATACAAGAGCAATTCCCCAATCAATATTTTTTTCTTTTAATGATTGATGAACTGTTCTAATTTATTTGTAAATTAGTGCGTCAATGATTTAAATGCCCGGGGTTAAAGTATCACTTGATATACTTGAGGTGGGGGGAAATAAACAAGATGTGCAACAACTTGTATATAATCTTTATGAACACGCGGCTGTTGTTTGCGATAAATATTCAGTTGCTGATGAGCGGTAGAGATAAGTGACGAGTCTTGGGGAGGTTATCGGTGAGGCTGTCACATTTGGATATATTTTATCGGAGTTTATCTGCCGTTTATCTGCCCGGCGCGTGGCAAAGCGCAGAAATCAAAACAAGGGCAAGATTTGGAATCAGAATGAGCTACTTAGGGAAATCGATAAATCTCTCAATGTAACCTTTTGTGTTGATGGACAAATATGCTGCATTTGAAGTGCTTTTAAATGTTAACCGAGCCATTTTTATATATATGTCTTCAAAGTATGTGATCGCCTCCTTTATGAAGGAAATGTCAATTATCCGTACGATCTCGGGTCATTAACATCAATGTATGACATTATATAGCAATACAATGCACAGGAGAACTGAAAGGTTGAACGCTGAAGAATATCAGATTAGCCGTAATATATTGAATAAATCCCATCTGTGCAGCCTGGCTGATTTGTTTGGATGGAAAACGCACTTTACGCCGGCTGCGTTTCCATCGGTAAATAAGTGAATGACACAAATTGTATTTCCTCTCACCTACACGCGAGGGGAGCCAATCAAATGGCGGCATACTCACCGCTTATGTTATACCTTTTTGCCAATTAGGGCCGCTGAAGGTGGGACCTCTTTTGAAAGAGTGGCTTTTAGATTAATCATATTACCCGTAGGTTGGGAAACAAGAACGCTTCTTGACCTCCTCTTCCATAAGAATCCATTATCTTAAACTATCGCAGTAATCCTGGCTTTGGGAGGGGGCTGGCGGGGGAAGCCAAGGAAGCAAGAATCAAGCCTAATAGATAGCAAATAAGATTAATCTATGATCTAAGTGCCGATTACACTTGGACCTGCCCTTGAACACTCAGGTGCAACCTTGAGATCTGCATCCGCTCTCAGACGCCAATTGGATTGAAAAGTCCCTTAAGGGTCCCGTGTGGCCGAGGCGCATTTGGCCAGGACCTCCACAACCCACCAACCCCCCCTCGGAGTTGAAAGGTCAAGCAGCTCAAAGTTGACCAGAGCCAAGGTGTTAAATGTGATGGCTAATGGTGGCTTGTGACAAAACCAATGGGACAAACATTAATGGGCTGTCCTCAATACATTCTTCTAATATGATTTAGTGTGTCATTAAGCACATTTGAATTTTTTATTAATTCACATCGAATTTAGCAATTAACCCTTCTATTATGTTGCAAACTGACCTGTTCAAAAATTGACATTTTTTTTAAATGCTCAATAATAATAATAATAATAATTATTATTATTATTATTATTATTATTATTATTATTATTATAAGAAGAAGAAAGTATTCCCCCCCTTTATTATACAGAAAGTATTTACATTTTAAACCACTTATTACTTGATATATTTCATAAAAAGATTTGGTTTTGTGAGAGGCAAAATGTTTTGGATTTTTTAAATATTAAACTATGTTGTCATTTCTGTGTTATACACGTTTCATCTTCCAAATCAAATTTATTACCCGATGATGGAGGGGGGGACATAAAAAATAAAGATACATTTAAAAAGTACATAAATAAATAAATAAAACGTTAAAAAAAAAGTGTGACGAGTTACATAAAAGATTTTTCCAATCATTGAAATTGTAGTAAAAATGTTTTAGGATAGCTTTGTTCTTGCATTCTATTCATTATATGGATTTTGTAAATTAATTTTGAATTGACATGGTATATTTAATATATTGACTCATCTGTGACACAAGGGACACAAAGGGGTGGCCAAAACGGTCGAATTTATACATTTTAATTATTATTATTATTAATTTTTATATTATACTCTATTGTTAACACAAACATAAAGCATGAATGTGTGTTTCATTACCTAATTAGAAAAAATGCTTATCATATACAAAAACAAATAGTACAACGTATGTAACATTCCTTTACTTTATTTATGGGATTTTCATCAATAAAAAATAAAAAATAACCCTAACCCTATTTATTTACAATTGTCAATTTGACCCATTAACATTTTTGGGCTACCAAAACAACATCACAGTAAGGTAAGACATGCTGGTAGACGTTTTGGGAAAACGAACCGCATTCACAAATCTCCTTTCTCCTCCAATTAAGCGCACAGCATCGTAATAATTGTTTTGTGATAGACTGCACATGTTGAAGATATTCAGATCAATACGGAAGACTTTACCTCTCCGAGCTTAAGACAAACACGGACACGGGGATCGATCCGCGCCTCGCCTCAGTTTGACTCCCAAGCTGACTATTTGATTAATCTGCCGGGGCCGGCCCAGTGCGAAGAGCGAGCCGGGCGTACAACAGCTGATAGTTTCATGCCATTAGGACGGCCGGGCTAATGAAATTTCATTTAATTTGTCAGGAAGAGAGTGCTAATGTTAAAAAGCTTTTGGGTAATAAAAAAAAAAAGAAGTAGTGAGGAGAGATGTGAAGGAAAGCCTAAAGTAATTACTGGCTGTATCTGGGGTTCTCGTGATGGAATATTTACATTACTGTCATGGAGGTCCCTAAGAGTAATTAAATTAACACGGGGGGGGGGGGGGGGGATTTGGGGCAGCTCTTTATTCCCACATTTTTCCAAAAGGTCCAATATGTGAACAAAGCCACTTTTTCCTGTGATGGAATTGCCTTGCAGGCTTAGTGAATATATTTTATATTAACCCTGAGGTCATGTTTCGGGTCAAATCGCCCCGTTATAAAATAGAGTCAAAAATTGGATTGAACTTTTTCTGTTCTTGATTTTTTTAATTTCTTTAAAAATGGAATTTGTTATATTTTTTAGATGATTCAACATAGCGGGTCACATTGACCCGTGAACATTGTTGGTAAGAAACAAGTGAATATAAATTGGACATTGGAGACATGTTGAATTGCATAATAACTTAAGGCTTTGTGTTTTAGAGAGTATTTTAATTATAAAGAATTAAATTAGCACGTAACAGCCTTATTTTAACCCTCCTGCTGGGTTGTGGGTCAGACTGACCCATTTGAACATTTTGATTTCTTTAAAAAGTTGGATTTAATTTATTTTGATGATTGCATTCAGTTTTTGTTTAAACTTTTAGACTACTCAGGTGAGTTTATTTTTTGATGATTTAATACAGAGTGGCTCAGATGGACCCCTGAACATTAATGGTAAGATACAGATTCAAGTTTATTACTCTTACTGAGTACAGTATAATGAATTATCAGGTAATGCACCTCTGTTGAAAATCAAGATTAACCATTAAGCCTGAACTCAACATAAAAAAACTGAACTGCATATTATGTATTCACCAAAACTGAATTTACAAAAGTATGCTAGCTTAAAGCTAACACGTGATTCAAAGCGCTATAGATGGGCTAATGAAACTAGCATAAATGTCGCCATAGTTTGTAGCAGTAGTGAATAGCCTCTTATGAAAACTCACAGCATTATGCAGGCTGTTATTCATATATTTTTAATAACCTACATAATGGGTTACATTGAACCATTAATATTGCTGGTAAGGTGCGGAATGAAGCCTTTTAGCCTTGTATGCGTCATACTAAGTATATTGAATTAGCAGGTAACAGCCCTTCTGTTTAAGATCAAGATTAAAGCCTTGTCATCGCCACCGGGGTGACAAAGGCAGAAGTTAAGGGAATGAATGGCACCGCCCAATAATGACTGATAGCTTTTATAGCGGGGAGAGAGGGTTAAGCGTAATGCTATTACAGTTTATTTTCCAAGGGTACAGGCCTCATAATGGTGTTAAAAAAGGTCTTAAGAACAAAATAATCATAAATCGGGCGGGCTGCGTGTTGCGTGTGACATCTCTATCAGGCCACATCGGCATCCTTTCTCACTCCATTCCAGCCTCACCAAGACGGATGTGCCAGAAGGTGCCACCGAGAATGTATCTGACCGCCGGCTTCCTCTAATGAATAACTTCCACTTGAGCTCCTGCAATGTAAGCAGAAAGTCCGCCTACCATGAATCTGAGCCGACAGCCGACATAATATAAAGGCGACAACACTTGTATGACTTCCATTTTCTTTGCTTTCTATTGATTTTCAGTTAATAACGCAGGGAAATACTAAACGGTCGCGCTGAGCACCTAATAAATCCTGTCTGAGCTTTTTTTATTGAGGCGAATTTAATAAAAGCAGCGGGCAGGGCTTGGGGATTTGTCTCTGTGAGTGCAGGCAGAGAAAAAAAATCGGGACGAGTGAGGAAGGGTAAATCTGCCGCAAATGCCGCAAAAAAAAAATATCTAGCCTTTTTCATTAGCTATCAGTAGAGATAGGCATTTAACTACATTTCTTTGGAAAATTAATGAGAAATTAGGGAAAAAATTCCGTTAACCCCTGCTTAGTTGAGATTCTTCTTTCGTCAAACAAAAAAAATGGCTGAAAAACTCAACTATTCAAGTTTTTTGTGTGCTTTCAATAATGCCCCAAGATGGTGCCAAAATAGTAGCATAATGGTAAACTTCTTAAGATGATGCAAAAAATAAAATAAAAATGGTCCGGAGCGCTATTGACAGTAGTGACATCTAATTAGCGGCTAAAGCTCATATCTCACTAAGCTAGCTTGAATGCTTGCGAAAGTAGCGAATGTTGATTTTTTTTGTTAGGGTTTGTTCAAGGTTTAGTTTCAATGGTCGCAAACAGCTTTTCTTTGCAAAAAGACATTTTGAACATGCAAAAAAAAAAAAGGTTAACGACCATTAAAACTGTTAGCGTGGGGGGTCCTTGGGGGTTGTGCTTGCCCTGTCCTGGCCGGGGTCAACGGCTCCCCTCTTTGGTGGGGGTTCTCAATTTAGATGTTTCTGGGGTTTGGTGAAAGATTCTGGTTTGTAACCCTTTGGGTAGTAGGTGGTGTCTGGTCGGTGCTGGATTGCACTTTGTTTCATCTTTCTTTTCTTTGATCCTTCCTCTGGTCTCCTGACAACTTCACGACTCTAGCCGGATTCTAATGTATTTGCTTTAGGTGAAGGGTATGGGATTTTTAATAGGTTTCAGGTGAATTAATGAGCACATTCTCACGTACACAGAAAATAAAGAGTGAGAGCCATGATGATGACATGTTGAATCGGTAAGATTACCAAATGAATACTGAGCTCTCTCAAAGAAGAAAAGGAAAAAAAAAGGGATTTTTTTTTGCAAAAGTATTTGCCAACAAATAATCATAATAATAATAGGAAAGTAGTAATTGGTAATATGGTTTGAAAACTATTGATTTGAGTCATGGTTGGAGCTTAGAATTCCACCACTCCTTGAGAATATGAATGGTAAAGTCTTAAATCACAAATTAAAAAAATATATTTGTTTTGTTTAGTTTTTTTGTATGCTCTACATGATTGTGGCCATGTTAAGGTTGTTCATGTCAAGGTTGTGTATGCATCATTAAAATTATTATTAATAACTATCTAATGTTATGACTGAAAATAGTCTGTAGATACAAAACATCTCCCCCCCCCTGGGTGACATATGTCAACATATACTGTACTCCACCGTCATTCCATGAACATCAAAACATATCATTAGCTATTAAAATACCATGGATGTTATAAATGAAAGGCCATGTAAGAATATAACAACATTGCCATCCCTACATTCACCCTTAGGTAAAGAAGGAGGAGATTTATATGAAGCTAAAACATTGGCTTTCATGGCCATGACGCCAATCACTTCAGGCAGGCGCTCACTGAGCCAAAGGTCCCGAAGCCAGCTAATTATGTGCCTTTGAGGGCTAAATGAGCGCTTCAAAACACGGAACAAGAGCGCAAATAAGATAAGTTGACAATTTTGCAGTTTCCTATTTAGTTTCATTACAAGGGCTTATGTCAACGTCAATGACTTGACCGTTTAATAGCTGCCTACTATATTTATACATGCAGCGTATGTCCTTGTATTCAGTCTACAGTTTTCTGTAGGAAGATAAGGGAAGATGTGGAAGGTAATCTTCCCATTATAAACAGGAGGAAATTTCATCATGAATTTTATCAGGAAAAAATACCAACATTGAGAGAAATAAAGCAAGTGATTAATATTCTGTATCAAAGCATCCAATGCTCACCACACATTCCTCCATTCATATGTAATATTTTTTCCCCCTGCCATTGCAATTTACTGTTGCATTTATGTACCGGTAAATAAAATTGGCTTCTGGTGCATTTTTTTTAATTATTATTTTTTAGAATTCTGGGGTGCTTTAAGCAAAGCAGCTTTATTTTTATAGTGCAACCCAATGTGCTTCACACTTACAAAACGACATTTAAAGGCAAAATATAACATTTAAAGGCAACAGAATAAAAAAAAAAAAAACATTATGATTTTTTTTTTAAAGACATTTAAAAGATATGCAGAAAAATAAAACGTAGTTAGCTAAAAGTACTAAAAGAATGTACAGTCCAAAAACATGATTTTGGAAAAAATCATTATAGGAATCCTGTAAAAAATAAAAAAAATAAAAATCACAAGTATGGGGGGGAATTATATTTTTTAAATCTGGTTTTAAAAGCATTTACACATTGGGCTAACTTCAGTTCTGTTGGCAACTTATTCCATTTGTAAGCAGCATAACGGCTAAATGCTGCTTCACCATGTTTGCTTTGAGCTGTAGACTACACTAACGAAACCGAGTCTTCTGACTTCAACCTCTTACTGGGTTCATATTTATTGAGCACTAGTGAACCAACGGCATAAAATGTTAATAATAAGTTATGTTGTCAATTTTTAATTTGTTTAACGGGAATTTATACTGTGCAAAAAGTTACAGTAAGTACTCCTTTACACACTGTATTATGTACTATTATAGTACCCTCTGAAAAAAATTTACATTTACTTGTTTGTCATTGGACTCAATTATAATTAATGACCAGAATCAAAATGGTACACTACTGTTGTCATGAATAAAAGCAAATATTTGAGCTGATTAAACTATGAATGGCGCATACATCATCCTCTAGTCTGAGCAGTGGCACCATGAAGAGTTCTCAACACTTATTATCATCACGCCACTTTTCAAATTCCCTCATATGCCTTTTGTTTGTGTGAGAGAGGGAAAAAAAAAAGCACACCGGGTCAAGCCGTTAAGGGGGCTGCCCTCGCGCTGGTTACATTTTCTCACAATTGAAAAGCGAGAGTGAGAGATTAGCAGACAATTGATTCACGGGGGAGGGGTGGGAGGGCGGGGCTCAGGTGTACACAAATGATAACCTGCGCAGGTCAAGTATCAACATCAGCGACGCTTACAATGATGAAGGAAAGAAAAGGAGTATGCTGGCTTTGAATAATGGAATTATTACGTACGCAGGTTGGCACACAATGAGTTCTCACACTCGGGGATGGCAAACATGTCAGGTAAAAATGCAACACAGCAATTTACTTACAAAATTGTTCTGTTGCGTTTGAATGTAATGATAGCTTTAATTATTGGGAGAAAAAAAAAGGAAAGTTGTCAGCAAGAGTCAGAAAGAAAGGTTTTTGTTCACATTTTTTGGTCATTGTGTCAAATGAAATGTATATTATATATTTATATATCAAAAGTCCTAGCGGTATCAGGAAAAAAAGAGGTCGCAAACATTTTTATATTCATTCTCAATATTTCCAAAATCCCTCAGCACAATTTACTTGCATAGAAATACACAAAATTGGGTGGAAAATCTCTCAAAACAGAAAACGAAAAAGTTTCTTGGAACCATGCATAAAATTGAACAGGAAGTCGGCCATTTTGCTTTGAAGCGGCCATTTTGAGCAAATTCTAGGGCTTGACAACATGGAGGTCTTTTGTCCTTGCAATTTTTCATGATTCAACTCTTCCAAAAACTCTACCTAGAAATAGTTTTAAAATAAATTAACTTGGGACATCAGATACAGAATTTGGTTGGCAGATCTTTCATAACAAAACGGATGAAAGTGACTCAAGGACCCATACCGGGAAATGAAGAGGAAGGGAACTGGTGGATTCCAGGATTTGTACTTTGGTGAACTCTGATGAAGTTTGCACACATGAACCTCTATCAGGAGCATGTATCCTTTTTTTTTCCGGAAAAAAAAAGGAGCATGTATCCTAAACAGAGGAGCGACACTAAATTGTGAATGGTTTTTTTTTTGTGTACGTACACAATCAAATGTTGCCGTAAAATGGCGTCAAAGTTTGATGATTTTGAGCTTCCCCTATGCATTATTATTATTATTATTATTGTTATTCATAAACAAATAGTATACCTCAAAGTGTTTCCACATTGCGTAGCTTGAAAAACGACCGACCCGAACCGCACTCAAGCGGAGTCTGAAGTAATTAAGTAAAGACACTTTAATAATCCTCGATACAAACATCAAGCGCATCAGTTTACAGGATGCGCAGACATATGGTAATTATCTTTTACGGCGCTAATATAATCTATGGAGGCCCTCCCCTGTCCTCTTGAAGACACACACAGTCATTATCATATTGCACAAGAGGAATCATTTGCTTGATTGGACGGAGCTTTTAAAAAACGGGAGCGGTCCGGGTACTCAAATGAGGTTGTTTAATGTCCTACATCATTAACAGTGTGCAGATTGATACCCATGAAAATTCAAAACATGTCCGATAGACACTATGAGGAGATCCATCCATTCATGTTCCATTGTGCTTGTCATTAAGGATGGCGGGGGGACGGCAGCCTATCCCATCTGGCTTTTGGGTGACAGGTAGCTGCCACGCCCTTAGATTGGTCAGTCAATCATAGGGCAAACATTTTTTTTTTTTTTACAGTGTGCTCTCCTTTCATTGTGGGAATGTTCCCACATATGTTATTGTGATTTTTATTATGCACAATTTTTTTGCCGTGTAACAATTTACACATAATACTTCCGATTTCAAATTTCAACTTGCTTCAAAAATTCACGCCTTCCGGGATATATATTGTCTGATTCCGCATTACTTACAGTATTTGCAGAATTTACCGTTAAATATCAACTTTTGCCCATTCATTTTTTATTTTTATTTATTTTTATTTTTTTTATATATATATTTTTATTTTTTATTTTTTCTGGAGAGCTCAGTATTGTTCATTCGGTAATTTTACAGATTTGACATGTCATCATAATTGCGCTCTCCTTTTTATTTTTTAAAAAAAATAAATTATTTATATTTTTATTTATTTTGTATGTGGGTGAGTATGTGTATGTGCGCGTGCATGTGTGCTTACGTGTGAGTGTGTATTCATTAGTTCACCTCAAACCTATTAAAAAATCCCATACCGTTCACCTAAAGCGAACACTCCCAGCCAGAGTTGTGAGGCTGTCAGGAGACCCGAGGAAGGACCAAAGAAAAGAAAGGAAAGTGAAATCCAGCACCGACCAGACATTCATTTTCAATGGGACTGACATTGAACTTTTTCAAAGTATCACTTTCCGCAGTTGATAAAGCGCATTGTCCAATACCCAAGAGGTCCTAATTTAATAATTTATCTTTCAATTTACTTCATAAGCATTCCACATGCATTCAAATCTTCAGCTTTCAGTATTCCCATGCAATTTCTCCAGAAATTGCACTTAGTCTAGTCTAAGGAGGTGTTGCTAACACACCCAACTTACGATGCTATATGAATTTAAAAGAAGAACCGCGTACATAACCTCAAACTGTCGTATTTGCGGACCGTCGTAAGCTGAGGGCTGCTAATGGCGTTTTGTGGAGTAAACATCAATGGGTCAGTCATCACAATGATAGTAAAATTGCAAAACGGACTAACCTTTAGCTACAATATCCTGCCACTGATGAAGTCAAATGTTCAGGACGCGGTGTTTGTTTTGGGGAGTGTGTCCCTTCACATTTAATAAAGCAAGCAGGCGGCACAAGCGTTTCCGTTGTTTCAGAGGCGGCGGTGCAGGACCTTGTTCATCTACCCAGCTGCTATTATTCTGTCAAGAGCTCCTGTGTTTTCCCGAGAAAAGGAAGTCATTTCATTTCCACCTTTTGTGTGCGTCTGAATGCGAGCGACGCTCTTTCAGCAATATTCACTCCATTCGACTCCCCTCTCCATCCCAAGCAAAATATACAAACGTTCCGTCGGACTGCGTGGCTTGCCGGTCCCAGAGAAAATGGGAATTTCCTAAATTGGTGTACCTGTCAACACTGGCGGTGTCAGCACTTTTTCGTCTCGGGGGAATTTTGTTGCTCTCTGTTGGAACTGATTGACAGAGGTTGAAATCCAAATAGCAAAATCTGCAGTTTTGACTGATGAGTTCTAATAAGTAGTGCAACATTTGTTTTTAATGGGCACGTAAAGTAAATTCTTAAGACCAAAGAAAATATAGTTAAAACAACAACTATTTTATGGCTGTGCTTTGAATCTGTATGTCTTCCTCTTTCTAATCACTTTATAGGGGTTTTATATTGTGAACTATGTAGTTCACTTATCAGTTAGGCATAAATAGAAAACACCTCCAGCTCATTTAAATATTTTATATGCATGTCCTACAAGTATTTTTATTATAGATAGACCGATATGTTTTCTTTTTTTTTTTCAGGGCTGATACAGTAGGAGGCCAATAACAACTTTTCAGATTTGCACAAAATAGATTTTTTTTAAATAATTTTAATTTTAATTTTAATTTTAATTTTAATTTTAATTTTAATTTTAATTTTAATTTTAATTTAATGTTTTTAAAATCTTAAACAATAGACACATTTGTTTTTAAAATTTCTAACAAAAAGTTCAGGGAGCTCCCAGGTTCATCAGCCTGCCTTAAAAACTTAAATGAAAAGTCCAAACAAGTAAATAGATGCCTATTGTTTTCTACAGTAAATAATAGGGATGTGCGAGTACCGATTATCAGGTATTGGTATCGGGCCGATATCCATCCTTTTGTCAAGGTATCGGCAGGTGTCTGCAGTGGTGATCGATACCAGGATGAGCAAGCCCTCTTGTGGTCATTTTATGATCAGGAAATTGGAATTAGAAGAATAGAAAATCGCCATTCATTGGATCCAATTTGAAGGAAAAATGCTGTATTTATAGATGGGTCTTTATTTAAAATTATGTGTCATAATTTTTTTTTTTAGGGGGGCAATTTTATGTAATAAAAGTACTAGTGGTACAGATACTTGGTATCAGTATCGGTGAACTCATGAGTCGAGTATTCGTACTGGTATCTGTCTGGTGGGGAAAAGTGATATCAAGCATCCCTAATAAATAAAAGTTTTCCAAAATTTCAAAATATCTCAAATGTAAAATTTTCACTTATCTTGTTTTCATTTCAAACAAAAATAGAAGGTGCAGAGCGTTCCCAGCATAAGTAGCATCTCTTATAAAATTAACAGAAAAAATTTATAAATAGTTCCCTGACACTTAACACAGTTTTAAATTGATCAATTATCATACGTCAGATGGCCGATATTCGTCGATTTGCTGAATATCGGCCTGGCCGATAATCGGTCCATCCTTATTTTTCGTCAATATTTACTGTAATGACTTTATTGCTTCATTATGGTGAGTTAGTGATAGACTGTGGCAGGTGCTGTCAAAAGCAGCATCTGAACATAAATGACTTAAATGTAAAATTCCTTTTTAACCCAATCCAATAATCTCCATCTCGCAGCTTTTCCTCCACTGATGCGCACAATATATGACCTGTCGTCCTCGCGGTGGGAAGCAGACACATTAGGAGCAATGACGCTAATAACATCCGAGCACTCTATACGGAACATCAGCACACAGCGATGACAAACCTGTCACGAGGCGTAATCTAGGATGGGGTCGTAACATCCTCGGAAAACCATAGCGATTTGCTCCTCTTTCCGTGCCGTCCCCCTAATAATGGAGCGCCCGTAAATCCTTTACCTGCCAGCAGGCTGCGAGTTCACCCATAAAAAGCCTCACAGAGTTACGGGATGAGACGCGTCTAAAGGAAAGGGTTGGATTCATCTTCATTTAGAAAAGCCTTTATCACTTGCTGCTTGTGGTTTTATAAGATATATAATATAAAATATACAATACGTATTACAATAAACATAGCTTATATTATTCTGCATTGCATGGTGAGATCACATTGTTTTTTTTCAGTCTCTTGAATTTCTCTTCAAACTCGTTTGTAAACTTAATCTTTAACGATGACGTACCTGTTCTGCAAGTATTGTTTATTTGTGGTAAGTCATCTGGTGGTGTCACCTGATTCCCCCCCAGGTTCTTTGAAAATAAGGTGTTGGTATGAGACATTCATTTCATTATGACAAAAGCGGAGATTAATTGGGGTCTGGTGTCCATTAGAGTGGAGGCCAGACCTCAATTAATGTCTGTTTGAGGTTGGGTATTTATTATTTTGCAACAACAGTTGCTTGGAGCAGACACCTCTATTGGTGGAAATACTTAAATTTGAGTCATAAGTGTATTTGAGGTGTGGCATTTATTTGGTAGAGATTACTTGAGGCATGGTGGACTTCCCTAAACAAATGATTATTTACGGTTACTGATCTTTACATATTAGACATGCCTTTTTGAGGTGTGGTGTTTTTTTTGTTAATGACAAAAATGAACAACAGAATACATGTTTTTTACTCAGCGGAGGCCACTGTTTTTGTTCACAATGGAAATAGCGATTACTTGAGGCATTTAGCGTAGAGGCCACTACTTGAGGAATTACACTGTGTTACGGTCATACATGTCTACTTGATGTTTATTTGATGATGTGGTTACAGAAAGTGGAGATTACTTGAAGAATGGTGTCTATTAGAGTTGAGTTCACTATTTGAGGAAATACGCTACATTTATTGTGGCTATACAGTAGATGCCTGATATTTTTTTATTCATTGGAAAGTGGATGAAGAAAGTGAAGATTACTCTACGTCTAAATCAGAGCCATTATGTGAGGAAATGCACACTATGTGATGTATGATACTCATTTGTTCACATGGATGTAGATGACAATGACCAAAGCAGAGACTAACTGAGACTTTGTGTCTAATACAGCACAGGTCACTATTTGAGGAATTACATACTCAAACACTAAAGGAGGAATGAGGTCTGCATATGATTATTTACAGAAATTAGATACAGTATATAAGCTTTATGCATACCCGTCCATTTCACTATTTGAGAAAATAGTCCACATTTATTCCACGTCAACGATGAAAACAATGACTATTTGACGTGTGGTGTTTATTTTTATTTATTTATTTATTTTATTTTTTTATTTTTTTCTGGAGAACTCAGTGTTCATGTCATCATCATTGCTCTTCTTTTTTTTTTTCCTTTTTTTTCTATGTGGGTGAGTATCTGTATGTGCCTGTGTGCGTGCGTGCGTGCGAGTGTGTGTGTGTGTGTGTGTGTGTGAGGTGTGGTGTTTATTAAAGCTGAGGCCATTATTTGACTCCGACGCGTCTATTTGAGGTGTGGAGTTTATTTCTTCACATAGCCGACGAAAGCTGCAGCTACATTAGGCGTGGTGTCCATTAGCACGGAGGGCACCGTTTGACTCGTACACGTTTATTTGAGGCATGGTGTTTATTCAGGAAAAGTGAAAATTACTTACAGGTCAAACTGCTGCAATCAAATGATTATTCACAGCTATTAGCTCTAGTGTTTGAACTTTACACATTAGCTTTGATACAAAGATGTATTAAAAATGTCGTGATTATTTATTTGCACCTGTGTCACCTCATGCTGAGGACAATGCGTCCTTTATTAGCCAAATAGCGTACAAGATGAATGTGTTGTCTGAGGGAGGATGTAGGCTTCTCATGACAAGATGTATGCGCGTGCATCAGGAGAAAGGAAAGGGATGTTTTGTCTCGCCAAACATGACTGGGATGTCAGCGCTAATAGAAAAGATTGGTGAATAGGGTCCCAATGCTGAGGCTCGCTGGTGTTAATCCTGCTCTCGATTGCTGCGCCGGGACCGCTCCTATTTACATATGCAGAGGATCCCGCTGTTTGGTGCGCACCATTGACACGACAGAGCAATTAATCATCCCCAAATACTCCCGCCGTGCAACAGACGAGCCTCGCAGAACATGCTGCTGCGGAGCGTTTTCGCATGTGTGAAGCCAACGGTAAAGAACATTTTTCAGAACAAACCACCTCTGTAATTTCCCTTATTTGTCACGGGCCATTTCTTTAGTTATTCTTTAGTCAACAGAAAGCATAAATCTTGATGTGCCAAATCAATTTGAATTCAATTTCAACTCACTGAAAAGTACACAATTGTCTTGACTTATACATAAAATAAGCCTTGTGATTTCATTAGCATAAACATTTTAATGCACCGCTAACCTCAGATGATAAATCAGCACACTAAGGCAAATGCAGTACATGCTAGATCTTGGGAAAGTAGTAAACCGGTGCTATTTGCGGGGTTAGGAGCCAATCCCGTACTGATTAGTAACATTTTGTAAATAATGGACTTCAAATCCTCGTCCCCGAGTCATCACCGTAGATGGTGGACGGGTTTGTGTGTCCCACTGATCCTAGGACTTACGTTCGGGTCACCAGACATGGTCTTGCAACTTGTTTGTCAAAAACTTGGGAATGACTTGACTTGACTTGGGACTTGGTATCCAAGTGACTCGACTTGTGTATTGTGTCAATAGATGTAAGTAATAATCATGAAAAATGCAACAACTTTTAAAATAAATTGAATTTCCCACCACATGCATGTACTGTTATGAGACGCACCCGTATATGTATAAATTCCTTCGTGGTACCAAAAAAAGGTTTTCAAAATGACCTTGGAGGTCAGCGTTGCCAAGTATGGTTTGAAACCTAAGGCTATGCAAAAATCTTTGCCAATTTTTTTTTTTAAATAAATATATAAATGTAGAAGAACATTGTAAATACTGAACACTTCTGAAATGGACTGCAGAGGGCGACAATACACGTCCATTGTCGATGTATTTCAAACTACACAAAGATATTTTGCCACATTCTACGGCAAAAATCAAACAGTAAATATTGAATATAGGAAGCTAATTGTGTCAAAAGATCACACTGAGCCGCCTTAGCTCATATCGCCAGGCGTTCTCTCTCCATCTCTTTCCAAGCCCCGCAGCGAGGAAAGACTGTAGAATCTCACTGAACACCATCTGCTTGTTCCGAACAACAGGGGAGAACAACACGCTCGCAAGATGTAACTTGCAACTGGCTTCTGATTCTTCCTTTTGGTTCCCGTCTTTGGAGGTAGCCCGTTCTCTAGTCTGATGGTAGGATGTAGCTACCAAAATAAAAGTCCAGATCTAAACACTATTGGCAACTAAATTGAACATTCCAGCATACTGTATGCTAATGCTAAGTAACACTGGTCATGTTAGCTATTCTCCGCTAACTTTCCGTTGTTTAGTTATCATCTCTTAATACACGTATGACTTCATTTTTAACATTGCCAGCATATTACAAATAAAGGACGGGCATGTTAGTGTCCAGCCGAAAGACTAGTTTAGACCGCGTTCAACACCATTATTATTATTATTATTTTATTTTTAGCACCGCCTCAGCAGCCAAGGGCAATGTGAAGTACAAAAAAATAACGCCACTGCTTATATGTGAACATCTGCTCCCTGGATATTTGATTTCCCAGACAGATGTTGGAGCCCAGCTGCTATTACAATATCATTTGTATATTTGTATGGAGGCCTCCCATTTGGATTCTCCTACTCTTGATTGTTTTGCTCCGTTTGCAAATCAGCCAGGATCATTGAGAATATATTTTGCCCCTTTTTCCCAATAGGAATATGCTTAGGTCACTACACCTACTCAAGCGCATAAACCATATACAGTGGGGCCTCTAAAGTCAGCTAAGAATAAATATCTCTCTAAGTTTGCCAAATATTTCAATTTGGTTTTGTAAATTTTGTTATGTTACAGGAGACATGTAACGCCATTTTATTTCACAATTTAAAACAGTTCCCAGAGTGACATGCTTTTGTCAAAATATCAACGATCAAGAATGATAGCCCACTTTAAATCTTTTTCTTCTTTTTCTAGCATCGCTGAAATCAGTGGGGGCATGTGCGATCTCAGGAAATATGTTTTTTTTTTCCTGTACTCAAATGAAGTGTAGTTGCACATCCACTACAGTAGGTGGCAGTGGCACACTCGTCGAAGAATGTGGAAGGTGTACTAACAAAAAAATTGTATGGACAAATGACACACTTTATAAGTGTGGGGGGAAAAAAAATGGGGGGGGGGAGATATGTTCTACTTCCTGGGCGGTGTAGCAAAAAATTGAGAAGCACTGATCTAATCTTATCAGTGCTCAGTTAAAAAATTTGGATTATAGTAGTAAGTAGCTTTTTTGGGTTATCAGACTCAACAAACTGTTTAGAGAAAAGAATAATGAGAAAAACAATAAAAATCTATTTTCCTGTCCACCTGAATGTAGTATTATTATTAGAGCCTCTCCCATCTGACTTTGGGGGAGAGGTTGGGTACACCCCCGAATTGGTCATCCCCTCATATTCACACGTATGGACAATTTAGAGTCATCACTGAAAGTAACATACTTTTTTTTTTTTTGTAATGTGGGAAGAAGCCAGAGTATCTGGGGGGGAAAAAAAGCATTATTTTCATTTAATTATTTATTTAAATCCTCATAGCCATTATTCTCACATTGGCCTCCCATGTAAACACATCAATTGGGCGGGAAACAAGGTATCCAGCAGAGATATCTCATTGATAACAGCCTCGCTTACTAAACGTCGACTCTCTTTACACTGCGTCGAAGCCAAGTTAAATTACTACTCAGCGGGTAATGCCGCTGTTTCGCAGTAAAAGCGTTCAGTTTGCAAAACAGGGGGTAGATTTTAGCGTCAAGTAATAAGTCTCCAGAAACATGGAAAGCAGGCTGGGAGGCTTATTTTTAGCCGCTTTTTCGACAGCTCGTTTACATGTTCACAGAGAGATGCTACGTGAGGAGTTGCAGCCAACAAAACTACTCCTACAGTAGGCAAGGAGAGCCACGATCGCTGATGCACTTTCAGCCGTTTACGTAACAAGACAGTCAAATACGAATGTACAAATACGAAAGGAAAACACTTGCAAGTAGCTTCTGTAGGTAACAACTATAGAACTATGTTCTCGTTAACAAAACTAATGACTAAGCTAACATCAACTAAAGAAATAATTAAAACTAAAAAAAAACTAAAACATTTTTCTGTTAATTAAATAAAATAAAACAAAAATGTTTTTAAAAAAAAAACTAAAATTAAGTGAAAGTAGATCTTACATTTAAAAAACTAGCTAATGTTAACGTTAGCCGCAGGCGTTTTTTTAGCGGTTATTTGGGAGTTATCCCAAGATTAGCGTGTGGGTGTACAGTTAGCCCACGAGCTAACAGTTAGCTTGCAAATTAGCAGCTATTTGGGAGTTAGCGTGTGGGTGAATGGTTAGGCTAACCTAATAGCCTTTTTTTAGCGGCTATGTGGGAGTTATCCCGGGGTTAATGTTATAATTATAGTGACAACGTCCTTAGTTTGTATTTTTGTCAATAAATATCATACATGAGTTGGAGGGGTTTATTTTAAGTATTTATGTTGATGTAGAAGAAAGAAGGTCAAATGAATGTTTGACAATTGTAGTTTACTTAAGGACATAGTAGTGACCATTTTTGTACACTCAACAAATACACCATATCATTTTTTTTAAACTAATATTAAAACTAATTTAAAAAACTGAAGCAAAGAATTTTAAACAAAATAAAATTAATATAAACTAATAAAATTGTGCTAAAAAAACTAATCGAAAAATTTTTAAAACAAAATAAAAACTATTAGCATAAAATACTAAATTAAAAACACACAGAATAAAAAGTTACCCAACTCCTGATGTAAGAAAAATACGCATTTGACGCAAATACGCACAGTGATACATTGAATTGAAAATTGTGATGTTTTTGGGCAGGCAGGACCAGATTAAATACATTTAAATGCATTTTTTTTTTTAATATTGATGGTATTCAAATATTGATAGAAAAATATTGATTTGACATTAAGTATAACAAGTAAATGTACAGAAATCAAAGCAATTCTGATCTTTAGAGAGAGAAGAGACATTTCTGCCACCTTTTTTCCACTTGTGTTAGCGCCTGATCAATACATTTTAAATTTCACGTATAGGGAGGTGCTATTACTGATTCCAAAACACTAGTATAGTATAAACTGCAGGGTTTGCGATACAGGGCCCTGAAGCACGCCAATTTCAGCCCAGAATCGACCGACCGTTTGTGATTCTGAGCTGGATTCAATGAAAAAGCAGATCAGAGACCTTTTATAACATCACATCCAACAGTTTTAAGTTGGTTGGAGTCAGAATGTCATCAAACGGGGGAGATGACTGCCAGTGTATAGCTGTGTCCTCCTTACTTTCTGTGGGAATGTACAAAAAGATAAGTTGTAAAAGATAAGACGCAGCCAATATGTCTCTTAAGTGACCCCAGCACTCAGCAGCTCCTGTTAGGGGGCTTTAAATTCTCCCCTCCCAAGTTCGCCGTCGATTTGTTATCAAATCAAGCGTCGGGCGTCTGATTCATTGCTATTCAGCAGCGGGGCTGATTTATATGCAGAATGTAAAACAGATGCCTTATGCGATACATATTTATGGTGAGCCTTGCTCTCTGAGATTTATTAGAGCTTCTCTCATCGGGGGGTGCTGTGATGGCTTGTATTTCCTCACAGCTGCCAATGCCAAACTCATTAAAAAGAGGTGTGACTATTAATATACATTGTAATACTGACAGCTCCTAATTTATAACCCCTGTACATGTTTGGGCTTTCCGTCTCTCCCTTTACCCTTCATGGGTGCAGTCATCTTTTTTTGTGTGCGCCGAAGTTTTATGTGTTTCTTTCATTTACCACTTATCTTTCTACATCTTATCTTCCACAATACAGTGGGAGCTTGACTTGTAAGTCATACATCAAATCAATTCCTCCCATTAAAATGAAGTGAAATGTCATTAATCCATTCCAGGCCCCAAATGCAACACAATTGTTTGAAAACACAAGGGAATATTTAGTGTGCGATATGGACAAAAACATCATGAGACAGCTAATTTAATATCCATATGACAATATATATCCCCATTTAGTATCGTTCAGATCAGGGTTTTTTTATTTATAGAGCTCGGTATTGTTCATTCGGCCAAAATACCTATTGCGATCACATGGATTAGCTGCATGCACATTTTTTTGCCCCAGTTTTAGAGCTGTTCACATTGACTTCATTACCAGTTTGAGATGTAATATGCAGTGTTTAATTTCATTTTGTTCCATATTTCATTTTACTTGCTTGTTTAAAAGCCAGATTAAACAATAATCAAACTCACGCAAAAAGCTGCTGTCAACCACAGCTCACACTTACACACATACGCCACACTCTAAAAACAGTTGGGTCAAAAGTAACCCAATTATGGATCAAAGATGGACCGATCCATTTTATGGGTCAATTTGACCCAACTTTCTGGGTTGTTTTATAAAAAAAGGCCCAATTTTTTGACCTAAGAATCTGACCAATGTTTATGAGTTTAACACTAAAAGATCTCAAAAGACTCAAAGTTGGGTCAAATAGACCCAAGTAGAGGATCGGTCCATTTTTGACCCATAGTTGGGTTATTTTTGACCCAACTGTTTTTAGAGTGCACCCCACTGGGCGATTCCTCTTAAAAGGCACATGCATGTACATTAGGGTGCATCAAATTTGAATGGGATTTTTTTATGTGAGAATATGAATTTGCATTTTAGTCCAATTATCCCAAAAATGACTAACAACATTTTGAGGAAATCTATTAAAATTTGGGGGTGCCACCAAACACACAAACAAATGTTGCAAATGTTTTTAAAATGTGATATTTTTAGTGTTATTGTCCAAAGTTCACTGGGAAATGTTAAATACGGTACAATTTTAGCAGTAGTATATTCTCTTGGGTCATCAAAGTTTATTTAGTTTGTTTACCCTTTAAGGGAACTTAGACGTTTCTCAGAACTCAACCTTAAAAACTCTATATTCATTTGTCCTGTAGACATAATGAATGTAGGTCAATGGGGCATGCCTGTGTGAACTTAGCCTGCTTTTTTTAAGTATAATGATGGAAATTAGACACATATAAAGTTGAATTGATTTTATTGTTACACACAAGGAGCAATACTGACACACATAGAGGAACAATCTCTCTTTAGTGGCTAACTAATAGAAAAATAAAAGGTGATATTAACTAAAACAGGGTTCACCAATTCCGGTCCTCGAGGTCCGGAGTCCTGCAGGTTTTTTACATGTTTTCGCCTACCAACACACCTGATACTAAAGATGAGGGATTAGCTTGCGTTTGTAGCTGCGAAGATTGGTTTGTTCAACTATCTGCACCTGCTCCTTTCTGGCCTTCCTTTTTTTTTAACTGTCAATATTTGTTTCATTTAATATCAAACAGTGTTCATTATATAAAAAGAAAAACCTATTGGTCCAGCTTAACACCTTATGATGTAACCAATTTTAAAATAGGTTTGTTAACTAACTAACTAACTAACCTAACTGTGGTTAGCAAACCTTTGCTAACTTAGCTATCTGTAATGAACACAAAATAACTATATAAAGACCTAAATGAGTGCAAAAGTAAATAAAAAAAACACACACACACACACACACACTCATTTACAGGTATGATACAATAATTGGGTCATTGCTAGTAGCTATTCTGTGCAATTTTAGCTATAAAATGGTTTTGTTCCCTTTAACAGTCAATAATTTATCATTTAATATCAATCAGGGTTTATTATACTGTAAGAAAAACCTTCTGGTCCATCTTAACATGTTGTGATGTAACCATTTTTTTTGAATAGGTTTGTTTAACTAGCCTAACTGTGGTTAGCAAACATTTGCTAACTGATGTTAGCTTTATGCAATGAACACAAAATAACTATAAAAAGTCATCTGTGACTGTAAAAGTAAAAAAACAACAAACAAAAAAAGATATGATGGTAAAATACCCAACTAAAACAATGAAGGTCACTTCAGTTTCTTGAGAAGCAGTCTTTTGTTTTTACCTTACATCGCTTTTACTAATAATCAAAAAAATAAATAAATATATGGTGGCAGCCCTAAACCATCATATATTAGAGAAATATTTTGTATGTGTAATTTCTAGATATATTGGAACACTCTCGGCTCCCACCCTATATAAATATTCAAAAATGTTGTTTTGTATCAACACTACAATAAGTACAGTATTGACAATTAGATTTAGTTTGTGCTTAAAAGCATGTTTTAATCAGTTTAAAAGGTTTTAAAGTGTGTGGGAGGGTTTTATATATGGTCACGGAATTTCACCTTTTGTGGGTGCGTCTAAAATGTATTCCCCCGCCCCATGTGAAAAACAGGGATTTACTGTAAAGACAAAAAGTGAATTGGATAAATAAAGCTGCTGACTTGACTAAAGCAACGGGCACGTCTAAGGATGGCGGTGGCCTCCAGAGCCGTTTACACTTCCAATTTAAGGCTTCTTTGCGCTCAAATGTTAAATACTAATAATTAGCCCCTGTGGCACCTCCCCTCATTCTGAGTTCAACCCCCACTGGAGGCCTGTTCAACATCTTCACGGAGGCATTTTGTGCGTCCTCCCCTTCGCCTTTCTTCTGCTTTTAGCCGCCCGGCCTCCACTTCACACGGCGCTCGACAGCCCGTGGATGAAAAAAGAAAAAGAAAAAAAAGCTCCAGTCTGCCTAACGCCGCGCCTGTTAAGTCTTCAGCTAATTAGCAAAAATGGTGTCCATTCTTTTCTTTTTCAAGCGTTTCGTCTCAGAGGGGGTGGCCGGGAGAATCAGACGGCGAGAGAGAGAAAAGAGAGCTGCGAGGGAGGAGATGCATGCGAGCGCTCAGCTGGGCTGTTTTCAAAACACGCCGCTGAAAGCCTCTCGGTTAATTCAGCCACTTTTGTTTTTACACCTTTTGTGTTTGCCAGTTTGACCATATAACGTCATACATCTGCTGTATAGATTTCTCGGCCTCTTCGGGGGAGCTGCCGAGTGCCCCCCCCCCGAACCCGCCCCCCACCCCCATCACAACGCTGCCTCCCTCCCTGAGGGCTCAAATTCGCTGCTGGTCTGACATGAAAACACTTCAAGTGTGAGCTTCTGCTTGGGGGAAGCGTCACACTGCAGGGCTGGGAATGGCAGGGATGCTTCAGGAACAGGAAAGCGTGAGAGAGAGAAAATCCAGAAGCACTTTGGAAAATACGAGAACATTTAAAAGCAGTACAATGATTTTACCCATTAAAATGGTTTGAAATGCCATGAATCTATTCCAGCCCTATCAAAACCAAATTTATAGCAATGTATTATGTAAATAAATAGAGATGGGCGAGTACCGCTACCAGGTATCGGTATCAGGCCAATACCCGGTCTTATTTCAAGGTATCTGTAATCACGTTGCGTGGCCCATACAAGTAACAGTCACACTCTAGTGGAAGTTTTATGATCAGGACTAGAAATTAGAAGAAAAGAGAACTGCCATTAATTTCATGCAATTTTAAAGGAAAAGTGCTATATTAGCATATGAGCCTCTGTTTAAAATGATTGGCCATTTTTAGGGGGGATATTTTATGTATCAAAATTACTAGTAGTATTGGTAATTGGTATCGGTAATGATTACCAGAACTCAAGAGTTGAGTACTGGTAATCATCTGAAAAAAGAAGTATGAAACATCCCAATAAATAAATAAATGGATTATATTAAGTGTAATTACTGTGTCCTGTAGTCCTGTAAGGGGTGTGGCCTTTAGTCAAGTGGCGACTTATCTGAAGTTTACCTCAACTTCCAAGAGTAGCACTCCAACCACCTGTGTAGGAACTGCAAATGCACTAAGTAAATGTGCATGTATTTTCACTCATGGAGTCTGCACTTCATCTCCAACACTGTGAGAAAAAAAAATGAGAAAAAAAAAGGTTGGGTCAATTCAAAATTTCAAGACAAACAATTTTGATAAAATTAGTTGAAAAAGTTGTTCAACAAAATACTGTATCGGGCAATACGTGGCCTTATTTCAAGGTATTTGTACTTGGGACGGCGGCTGAAATGTGTGACTTCTTGTGGCTGTTTTATAATCAGGAACTAAAGGCATGCATGTCTGACAGATGCCCATTAAGATACCAAAGTTGTTCCAACTTAAATGGCTCTTTTAGCCAGTGTTTTAAGTGGGCCGGAACGCACCAGTACAGAGCTGCGGCACTTCTAAAAATTTCCCTTGAGCGTTCAGGCACTTCTCAACGTGCAAAGAACGTACTATCAGCCTTCTGGCACGCTTGACAATTCATGTTTTGATCCCCAAAAGCGGTTCCGGCGAGTGCCGCTCATCCACCGACTTGCATATAGTATGGATGTCCTGCGCTCATCACATCCCCTTGCGCACGCTAAATCCAGAACTCCTATAGATCTGTGTTTTGCAAGACAAGTGCGCATACTTCATTCAAGTCGCCCGCTAGCCCGATGCTAGCCGACCGAACGCGTGTACAACCACAGCTCTTGAGTTGAAATTAAATGAAAACGCTACCATGCTGTCCTGACTCAAAGCTTCAAAAAAGACCACGGTCAGACTCTGAGGTGGATTCGAAGGATGATACAGCACGGCCGTAAAAATAACCCGGGCTGCTCATGCTGCAGCGAAAAGTCAAGCCGGTGGCGGCCATCTTGCGTTGCCACACCTACAGTAAGTTGAACAAATTGACTTTTCCGCTGCATACTTATTTTCTTCCTCTACAACGAAAATACCTGTGGCGTACAGTTTATAAATAAGTGTGGGAGAAGCTCTAAACGCAGATTTCAGTAAAAATTTGAATATAAATTTTCTCCACCCACTGATAGCCACATGGACAACACTACTGATTCTTAAAGCCCTCGGCAGATTAGACTGACATGGCAACACAAAAGCTAAAATCTGATTGGACAAAAGTAGAGATAGCCCGATATGCTTTTTTCATGGCCAATACAGATACCGATTATCGGTAGTCAGGGAGGCCAATAACCGATATTTAAAGCCGATATACATTTGCATGGGAAAAAGAGTTGGCGTCAAAATTTTTAACAAAAAAATAATAATAAAAACTCCAGCAGTTGACTGCTTAAACAGCTTTTATGATTTTCAACATGTTAAAGGTTTTTTGTTTGCCATCAGTTTGTGCACCAACTATAATGCCAACTCCCAAATAGCCACTAATTTGCGGGCTAACTGTTAGCTCGCGGGCTAACCATTCATTCACACGCTAACTCCCAAATAGCTGCTAATTTGCGAGCTAACTGTTAGCTCGTGGGCTAACTGTTCACCCACACACTAACCTTGGGATAAAAATAACCGCTAAAAAAAACTCCTGCGGCTTACCTAATAGCCGTTAATCCGCGAGCTAGCCGTTAGCTCGTAGAAGCAGCCAATAGAAATGCTGCTTTTGGGAAAAATGCATGCAGTCTCAGGGAGCAAACAGGCTGTACTGTACTGTAGGTCAGTGACCTTGCTTACCCTGACCCGCCCACCACTTTAATTATTACAAGAAAGTGCAAGTCAAACAAGCTCTGCTGTGAGGTAACTTGCAAGTATGGATTCATAATCACATAAACATATGTGGGACTGTAGCAGACAGCGTTACGCACTTAATAGCCATGACGTATTTCATGTCAAGGTGGTGGCGGGTGCGAGCCGACATGGTAAGCTGAAGTCTGAGAGGCAGGCAGAGGCACAACAAAGCGGGAAATTAACAGCGTGGAAACTTAATAAACGAGTTGCTTCGCCGCGCCGCAAACGCCGGGTGATTCCCGCAGGAAGGGAAAGGCCAAGAGCGACCCAACGACAGCGCCGTCCTCCATCTGTTAAGGCAGGAAATCGGGGCGGGGGGGCCATCGAGCGCTGGGAATGGGAGAGTCAGAGTTCAGCAATTGCTATGGAAAGAAGGCCAGTGAGACTATGAAGCGACCGATATAGAGAAACATCGCAACTCGCAGGGGGTTGCGAATTACTAATATAATGAATTGCAAAAATTTGCTATAGCTACAGCATATCTTTAATGGGGCTTTACAGTAGTGCCTTGAGATATGAGTGACCAGGTTTGGAAAAAGTTGGGAAGCTTACTGTCAACTGTTAAAAATCATACAAACAGAATTACAGGTTGTGTAATCAAAACGTGTGCATATCCTTAATCCTTTCTGAAAAAAATATTTATTACTGCAGTTTACTGAGTCAGTTGTGAAAGACTTCCTCTGTCTGTAGGCTCAGGTGTCCAAACTATGGCCTGGGGGGCCATTTGTCGCCTGCTATCTATTTTTAAGCGGCCCGTGGCATACTGTATACTAAAAGTGTCTAACTAAAAGTTTTTTTATGACATACAACGCTGTAAAGTACTGTTTTTCTTTATTAACTCATTCACTGTAATTGACCGCTATAAACGTCAAAATTTCATTTGAACTATTTCTATTAGTTTAAATTTGTTTCCACTTTTGTTAACAATAGTATGAAAACCTAGAATTTATTTTATTGTACATTTAGAACAGATATGAAATTAGTGATTAATCGCCAGTCATGCAATTAATTACAATTAAAAACTTTAATCGCCTGAATTTGTAATAATTTTTTCTTCTTTTTTTTTTATTCATTCACTGCCATTGACGGCTATAAACGGAAAAAAGAAAACATTTTAACTATTTCTATTAGTTTAACATTTTTTCCCCACTCTTGTTAACAAGAGTATAAAAACCTATAATTTATTTTATTGCACATTTAGAGCGGATGTAAAATTTGTGATTAACCGTGAGTTCATGCAATTAATTACAATTTAAAAAATTAATTGCCTCTTGCCTTTAATTTTTAATAAACTTTTTTTTTTATAGAATTTATGGCAGTAAATGAGGTAAAAACATTACGAAAATGTACGTTCTTTATTTGGGAGGCTAACACACATTCATGACATTTCCATTTATTTCAATGGGGAACGTTGATTTGGTATACGACTGTGGGTACTCTGAACCAGGTGAAGCAAGGTTCACTGGTGTTTTCCTTTTCACGTCTTTAAACGCTCACATGGACATGGCTAAGTGTCGCTTATACGGCACAGTAAAAAGGAACAGAATATAAAAAAAAAGAAGGGAAAAAGACAACGGTGGGGGGTGTCGGGCTGCCTGCATTGTGCACTACTTTGCTGAAATGGGAGTATCTATCAGACACACATCCTATTAAACCAAGGGCAGCCAAAGAAATTCCTCACGTGATCGACGTCGCCCCGTAACTGCCTGCCACCAAAATGGAGGCTGCGCCGTACGTCACTTATATGGCGCAATAAGCAACTTCGGGAAGGGTGCTAATAGAGACGCTTAGCTGATCCTGACAAATCACACTCACACACGAGCGCGCACACACACACACACAGGGTCACGCACGATAAGTTCAGAGTGTGCAATAAGGCAAACGTTGTCTTTTAAGATCAAAGGGTGCAATAAGATGAGGCTGGCAATGCAAATACAACTACGTTATTGAAGGTGGAAATGTGTCTTTTGTGCACCAAATTTATTGAAAAAAGTGAGTTAAATCTGTGCTTCGGGGATTTTAATGAGTATCATACATTGAATTAACAATTTAAAAAAGCATTGCAAGTACAGTGAGGAAAATAAGTATTTCACCCCCTGGTGATTTTGTGAGTTTGACCCTTTACAAAGAAAGGAACGGTCTATAATTTTCATGGTAGGTTCATCTTAACAGTGAGAGACAGAATATTAAAAAAAATCCCAGGAAATCACATTATATTAATTTTAAACATTTATTTGTCTTTTATTGAGGAAAATAAGTATTTCACCCCCTACCAACCAGCAAGAATTCTGGCTCCCACAGACCCAGGGACAAGATTATAGACCTGCACAAGGCTGGAATGGGCTACAAGACCATTAGCAAGCAGCTGGGTGAAAAGGAGTCAACTGTTGGTGCGATAGTTAGAAAATGGAAGACACACCAATTGACCATCAATCTCCCTCGGTCTGGTGCTCCACGCAAGATCTCACCTCGTGGAGTGAACCGGATCATGAGAAAGGTGAGGAAACAACCCAGAACTACACGGCAGGAGCTTGTTGATGATATCAAGGCAGCTGGGACCACAGTCACCAAGATGACCATTGGTAACACACTACGCCGTAATGGATTGAAATCCTGTAGTGCCCGCAAGGTCCCCCTGCTCAAGAAGGCACATGTACAGGCCCGTCTGAAGTTTGCCAATGAGCACCTGGATGATTCAGAGGAGGCTTGGGAGAAAGTGCTGTGGTCAGATGAGACTAAAATCGAGCTCTTTGGCATCAACTCGACTCGCCGTGTTTGGAGGGCGAAAAAAGCTGACTTTGACCCCAAGAACACCATCCCCACCGTCAAGCATGGTGGTGGAAACATTATGTTTTGGGGCTGTTTCTCTGCTAAGGGTACAGGACGACTTCACCGGATCGAGGGGAGGATGAATGGGGCCATGTACCGGGAAATCTTGGGTGAGAACCTCCTTCCCTCAGCCAGGATATTGAAAATGGGTCGTGGATGGGTGTTTCAGCATGACAATGACCCAAAACATACAGCAAAGGCAACAAAGGAGTGGCTCAAGAAGAAGCACATTAAGGTTATGGAGTGGCCTAGTCAGTCTCCAGACCTTAATCCTATAGAGAACTTGTGGAGGGAGCTGAAGCTTCGAGTTGCCAAGCAACAGCCTCGAAATCTTCAGGATTTGGAGAGGATCTGCAAAGAGGAGTGGGCCACAATCCCTCCTGGGATCTGCGCAAACTTGGTGACCAACTACAAGAAACGTCTGACCGCTGTGCTTGCCAACAAGGGTTTCTCCACCAAGTACTGAGTCATGTTTTGCTAGGGGGTGAAATACTTATTTTCCTCAATAAAAGACAAATAAATGTTTAAAATTAATATAATGTGATTTCCTGGGATTTTTTTTAATATTCTGTCTCTCACTGTTAAGATGAACCTACCATGAAAATTATAGACCGTTCCTTTCTTTGTAAAGGGTCAAACTCACAAAATCACCAGGGGGTGAAATACTTATTTTCCTCACTGTAGTTTGCAGTATCATTTGCACCAAATTGAAGTGTATTTGATACACATATATGTGACTAGTATTACTTACTAAAGACAATAATAGTCACAGCTGCAATAAAAATAAAAATTAAATACATTTAAAAAATGACCTTATGACTATTTGACATTTAAGCTCTAATTAAAAATAATAAACCTAAGTAACCATTATCGGAATACTTCGGTAGTAATCACTACTTGACTGCTTTTTACTTGAGTATTATTATTGTAAAGTAATAGTGCATGTTGTGCAGGGGGGCTTAGGCCTGTGGAATAATCTGAAACAGGAGCCGCGGGGGCCACTTCAGGCGGTGCAATTGAGCAAAGTGTAAAGGCAGAGGGAGGGTGGGAGAGGTGCCAGCAGAAATGCGCTTATGTATGTAATCATGCAAGGAATATCCATTGACGTGCTGGAGGTGGGACGAGTCCAAGCTCCTCATTGTCTCGCGGTTCGGGAGCAAAAGTAACAGTATGACTGCTCCCCCTGGTGTGCTTGCTGCTGCATTGCTGTTTAGCACAAGCACAGGATGCCTCCTAATTAGCATGCAGACACCCCCCAGGTCAAAGGGGGCACTTTGGTATATCTTTACATAAGGCGTTTTATACACACACAGTAAAAGAAACATTTGAAAGGAAAAAAATAGGAATCTAATGTTGTCATTTTACAAAACATCCTACTGTACTTTTATTAAAACAGTTGTCAATTTAATGCATAATTTAAAAAAAAAAATCAATTTCACTTGAAATATTTTGCTTAATGTTTCAATAATTAAGTCATGATTTTAGAATAAAGTTAAACTTGGATGGAAAATGTCAGTTTTTCAAAATAGATGGACAATTTGCAGATAAAAATGTGAAATATTACAAAAAAATAGTTTCAAGGATCAATAAACTCCTCATTTTATATGCAAAAAAGTTTGACAAGAAAAGGCTGTGCAACAAAACAGTTATGCTCAAGAAGCAGCATGTTTTGAGAATTAAGTTGTGTGTGTACATTAAGGAGTATCATTTAATCTGAATATTGCTTTCAGTTTATGTGACTGGTCAGAATTTGATAAGGTGATCATTTTATAGAAAAATGTTAGGACGTTACAAAGTGTTTCAGGAGTTACAGTAGTGCTCATACAACTGTACATGTAGAAAAGCTAAACACTGCTTATTAATGCTATTGTCACCCAAATTCACATGCATGTCCACTTCCACCTCTGAAAATATCTCAACAATTGCCACAGTATTTTGGATTTTGAAACTATTGAGCCTTCTTCTCACCATACAGTTGTGCTCATATGTTTACAACTCTAAGACATTTGAAAATATACTGAATACAGATTTGTTGTGTGTGTTTTTTAAAAAATAATGTTTGGCATTTACAGAATGAGATAAGAACTTTAAAAATGACTTAACCTCAAAATGGCTTTTTTTGGTCAAATATGCCACTTCATTTATGTAATATTGTGAGCTTTTTTTTTAAATGACATTGCTGAGTTATTTTGTCAAAAATACAAATGTGCAGTATTCTCCTAATGTTATTTTACTCTAACATTATGACATTTTTCCAATTTTGTACTAATAATCAACTTGTAAACTATACAATAAATAAATAAATAAATGTTATTCTTGTAATATTCTAACTTTATTTTCATTTTGAGATGTTTTTGTGAAAAAAGGAACGATTGAAATTGTGCAACTTTTTCCTGTGCGTTCGACTCTTCTTCTCCGCCTCCACTGGGGAATCAAGTAGAAACTCATTCACCTTGAGGCCACCAACAGGCCGCCGGTGGAACAGCAGGCACCCAACGCCAGGTCGCTTGATAGTTTGCTTGCAGGATGGTTTCCATGTCAGAGACTAAAAAATTTTTGTTTAAAAATCAATTAATTATATTATTATTATTATTATTATTTAAACTACTATTAGTGGCAGTTTCGTTATGATCGCGTTTTATGTACATTTTTTATTTACACAGCAGTTTCGGGCTTTTTTAAAATTGCTCTATATATAAAGTCAAGTTGAGTGTAAAAAAAAGAAAAGAATACGACTATTCTCGTAACACTACGGGGAGCCTTGCATAACATTTGCTGACATTTTTTTTTAACAATATATTTCACACAAGAAAGGAAAAGAAAAGTTGCGTTTGCGGATTTCATTTCTGTGGTGAGGAATGTGTGATTTCTTTTCAAGCCCCCTCAGTATCAAAAAGCACACAAAGGGGCTCAGCTCCCCCCCCCCACCCCACACACACACACACACACTACATGCGTCCACCCACTCCAACATGTGTAAAGACAAAATCTACTTCTCATATTTCAGAAAGCTCATAAATCACGACGGGGTTAATGCGCCACAAAATCCTTTTGCTATCCTTTAAGTGCTAAATCATCACTTTGTGGCCAGCCTGGCAGGAAGCACAGAAAGACGAAGACAACCTCTCCAGACAACATCTGACTGACTCTCCCCACCCAACATGTTTGCCTTGTGAGGGACTGGATTAGGGGTGGGCCGACTTTTGTGGTCATGGGCCACAATTGATTTTCATAGCGGACAGACCTATTGATTAGGTCGTTTTGGAGATGACGTCAAATAAATAAATAACGTTAAAATGTGCATGAAAAATATTGAATTATGTAAACTAATGTAATTAGTTTGGTTAATAGTAAAATAACTGTCGAGTTTTTGTGTTTTATTTATAAGCAGTATAAAACACGGACGGATGAATAATTCATTTATAATATCAAACTTATTTTTGTTGCAATATTTATTTGCTAATATTTTTTACTGATGCTAATATTTCTTAATAATAAATTAATACTTCTGTAAAATATTCACAGATGAATAAAAATGCATCTTAATTTTTTATTTTACCATTTTTTCTCTCTCATTATTTACTATAAATAAGATAGCCAATAATGTATTTTTGTAATATTTATAATTTAACAAAATTAATAATACATTTAATTTATACCTAAATGCACATATACTGTGTTTATAATTGTTTTTTACTGATCGTATTTCATTACAATAAATTAAGCAATCATTGTTTTAGTAGTATTTTAACAATTTATATATATTCAAGTAAAATTACTGAATAATAAACATGATTTATATAATATACTGTAAGTATAATATTCACAAAAATCTTTAAACGGAAAAAATGCATTTCAATCAACTGATTTAAAAAACGAAGGTATGCAACAAATACTAGAGGGCGGTTATAATGTAAGTGCTGGGCGGGCTAGTGGTCCGTGGCCCCTGGGCTATACTTTGCCTCGCCTTAGATTAGACAAGCGCCAAGCACCGGGTCTCGACCCTCGGGCCTTTGGAGCCTGGCTGTAACCTGACCCAATACCAGGTGTATGCCTGTGGGTCAAAGGGGCTGCTAAACTAACCACAACCACCCCCACCCCCAGCCCTCAATAAAACCCTCCCTGTTCCAATTAACTCTTTTAAAGCCAACACGGCTCCCGTGTACAATTATGTGTTACAAAGTGCGCTGAAAAGCCTCATATTCCCTTAATTGTAGCAGCCCACACAAATGTCAGCTAAATGAAATGTGTAGTGTGTATTTCTAATAGAGAGCATGTTAATGGAGCGACAACCCCCCACCCCTCCCCGGATCCCCTCCACCCCCCCCCTGCCTTCGCCCACCTAACCGCCCGCCTTTGCTTTTACTTTCAAAATAATTTACGGCGCCTTTAAAGCTCCCCGTCATCTGCAGCCAGAGACCCATAACTGTCCTGCGAGTCGATCATTTACCCGCCGATCTCCTAAGTGTTACGTGTTAATGGGGAGGGGGGTGGTGGGGGGGTTGATGGGAGGGGGCAGGGGCGGGCTTGTGGAAAACACGAGGAAATAACTAACAGCTCCAGAAGCAACAGATCATCCCTGCAGAGAGAAGCGCTTCATAACACTGCCAAGACTGCAGTGGTTAAATCCAGTTAGTGTGTGCCGAGGGGGACATAACCAGTGCTAGAGTGCTAAAGTCTTCTTGTATTTTTGCTACGACAAGGCAACTACAACATATCGCATGTAGTATATAAACTTTTAGTTGCTATAATAGCTCAAAAATCCAAATTCACTATTTGTATTGACGTTAGCCACTGAATAATATAATCAAATGTTTATAAAGCCATATTCACTTCTCGTTCAAAACTATCGCCGCCGCGTTGATGCAGCGTATCAACGCAGGTTAACCTTTGTGGTTTAAAATAACTTACTCTAACCGCTAGGAATTCATGCCGTACCCTGATCAACGGCAGACCAAAGAATGTTTGATCTTTTTGGTCCCATTTTAAATCCATTTACGTTGCTACTAGCTTCATTCTAGCTAGCGCTAAGGTAGTTCATTTCTCAGATTCCTTTCGTTTGTTGCTAGCATGCTGTTAGCTGCCCAAATATTCCCATTGCAAGGATGCCATTAGCGGGGGTTAGATGACGTAATATCGGAGATTATCACTTGTCACTTGCTTCATTATGGCAGCCCAGACTTTGGAGCAACATTCCGTTGCTACTATTATCAAATAAAAATTTAAAAAAGATTAATTACACGTCTTTTGGGGGGTGTCAGCATACCCCAAAACACCTCAATTTTGGCAAGCCCATATATCCTGGTAAGAAAGCTTAAATTTTTTAGGTCACAAGTACGCTCCCCCAAAACTCACTCAGTAGCGCCCTCTGGAAGGTTAGAAAAAAAATATCCCAACACAAGCATCAATCAACACAAAATTGGGTGAATATCATCATAATGAGATATACAAAAAAACTCTCATTGACAAATGCCCGGATTTGGGCAGGAAGTCTGAATATTTGGTTTTTAAGTCTACTTGGAAATTCGCCCAAATGAACGCCAATCAGAAGCCAGTATCCTTACAAATGGGTAATGCTGAATTGCCAACACCATTTAATGTGGGTGGAGCAAAGTTTGATGATCAATTGCAGGATTTGCCAAGAAAAAGCAGTGAGAGGGCATGTTTATTGACACGCTGAACTTTTTTAACATTCTATTTTATTTTTAACAGGTGTGCCTGCAGATTGCTCATATATTCGTATATTGTTAAAATATAACTTTGTAGACGTCATGGGTTTCTTAAGCTAACATTATTGAGCTTCACTCTCGTCGCAGACACAATTAGAGGAGCAAATGTTTTGGTTCATTCGGTTCTTAAGCCTGTTCATGTGTACAATTTATTTTGCCTTTTAAAAATAGCAAGAAATCCACAAAAGCATGCTGAACCCATTTCCCAAACACTAACATATTCAATTTCATATGCGACGAGATCCAAAGCAAGCACAATGGCCCAGTAATTAGAAGCCTAATTATTTCTATATTTATGAAGTATTGTTAGGCCAAATGTGGCCTACAACTCGAACAACATCCACAAGTGGCTGGCCCGGGAGGCGTATTAATTGCTCCAGCATGGCCTTGCAACGCACAATGTGTTTGGATAGGTGTTTCTTCTGAAGAGAACACAAAAAGGCTTTGTATCACTTCACTTTTGCCGCTGCTTACTCAATTAGGGAAGGAAACTAGAGTAAATATAAAAAGGCATTGTCTTTTCTTCCAGCTGCAACATCAGCCCAAGATGTTACACAACTATGGTATCTTGTCTCTTATAATATAGACGGGTTTGTTGTAAGGTGATATGTAGGCGGTTGACATGCTGCAATGTTAGGACAATGTGTTGTATTGTTGAGTCAAATTACTTGACTCATTCATTGTTAAATGAATGAATTTATAATCAAAAGTCAGATAAAAGCATTCTTTTTTAAAATATTGCCGTGGTCCCAAAAACATATTTATATGTTTTTTATATGCTAGAGCATAGAGCCTTTGATGCAGCCTGTGACCTGAAGAGGACGCTTAAAGCAAGTTAGAGTAGTTATTACAAAAAATTGCCTGCAGGTGGAAGCAGTGTATAAGAGCTCAACCAGGGCCATGTTGCAACAAGGTCTTTTCCCCAGTGTTTTGAACAGGTTTGTGAATAATGAAGAAACTGTAAGCTATATTCTAATGCTAATTGCTGCAAAACGGAAACAGATACAAATACACTTTTTTTCCTGATGAAAGAAGATACTCTAATCTTTCTTTTGGTAGGTTCCATGTTTTTATAGCAATAGAACACAATATTCTGCTGGCTTTGTCAAAATCCAGTAAACCATCCGAGAGTGAAGGAGGTTGCTTCAGTGAAAATGACTGGGAGTGAATGAGTTAATCATGTTAACACCATATTTTAAAGTGAAAACTTTGACCTTCCAGTACTACTGTACTGTAAGTTTAAGTACAGTTGTAAATCGTAAGTACCCCGTGGACTCAACATGTAACAAGTGGAATTAGAGTGAACTCATTATACAGGAAAGTTAAACCAAAATAGTTATTAAATGCACAACAAAATAATCTTCCGGGACCGTGAACCTAGAACCAGCGACGAAAGAGAGTTTACCGTAGATGAAATAAAGAGAAAAGTGCCTTGACACTCAATCCAACTGTCTTTCACCCAAAGGGGATTTCCGTAGTGAGGCCAATTCCAGCGTGTACTCACTAAGTGACCCATGACCGTGACCGCACAGGGGGGTCACCGGTCCAGACTTTTTACGGCCTTGTCTGCCCCCTGCCTGAAATAGTAGGTCGGCTAGAGCGGTAATGAAAAGCAGCAAATTGAGAGGCTGAGGACGACTCTTTGGCTGCTCCGTTGCCCTCCGGCCTGGAACTGACGGCGGCATCGTGACAATGACAGCCCAATATGAGAGGTGAACAAAAACCCCAAAGCACGTCGGAGGGAGACGGGAGCAAAAGGTGACAGAGGACTCAAATCTACACGTTGAATAAAAGAGCAATTTAGCACCTTTATGGTTTCTGGGTCCCTGTGAAGCGGTAGTCATCGCTGCAAGCTCTTGTAGCGGGAGAACATTCAGTGCATCCGGGAGGTATTCACAGTGCTTTACTTTTTTTACAGCTTATACCAAAGAGGAAGTCGAGTCAAAAACACTCTTCGCAATAGTACTGTATGTTCTATGTGCCCCACTAGTCCAAATATAGCATTCTGATTAATACAACGTTTGTGGAATACGAATTAAGCAGAAAAATCCAGCCATTTTGGTGGCAGTCCAAGGCAAAATGGCCGCCCCCTGAGATGTATAAAAACAGGTGGCTTTTTCTGCTCAATTCGTATTCCACTGGCAAATTATTAATCAGAATACCGTGTTTAGACTGATGGCAGAATATAGATATTATTGGGAAAAAAATTTTTTTTTTTTACTTGACTTCCCCCTTAGTAAGCACCGTGATGTCATTTCCAGTCGACAGCAAGTGGCAGTACAACGCAAAATGGCTGCCCCCTAAGATAGATAAAAACAGGTCGATTTTTCTGCTTAATTCATATGTATGTAATATATGTGAACATGTAAAGAAACTTTTGACCCTTAAAAAATTCTTTAATTTTAATATATTTTTAAAGATCTAAAAATATTTCACATCGTTATGTGTTGTGTGTTTGTGGTGGGAAAAAAATTGGGAAAAAATGGGGAAAAAAGGAATAATTTCTTCATCTTACAGTGCAGTGCAGAGAAATTTTAAAACAATCTTTTATATTAGCAATGTAAGGCTATGTAATGTTCCAGTTCACCCACCACCCTCATGAAGACAAGTGCTAAAGAAAAGGGACGGAATATAATACCTCATATTTTCCTTGCTAATGGCTTCAACACCCTTAATCGTCAAGTGAAAATCATATTATTTGCTTGGAAGCCTGTTGTGATTTCTGCATGTACAAATGTCATCTTTGGGAGAACATTCAAGGCTCGCTGTAAGTTTTTGCAGAACCACAAATGATTATTTTGGATGGAGTCAGACCATAAAATCGCAGGCTGTTTAAGCTTGGCTAGTTAAGAAGTCATTTGTACTTCAAAAAATAGACAAAAATACACCAGGATTTATTGAGTCGGACATGAGAGATTTAACAGCCCACCCACTCTCCACTCCATACACAGCAAGTGGGGATGTCAGGGGTGGAGGGGGTTTGTGGCTAGATTGTATGTGCTCAGTCACTGCACTGTCATGAGAACAGCTCTTCACCAAGTGGCTCCCAATTTCATGGCAAATTTCCACCCCGGATTACATCTGTTTGGGGAATGGAAAGTGAGGCAGCAGGGGGGCAGTTCGACAGGATAAGGTCCGCTCATAAGTTTATCATTTGGCAGACAGAGGAGGTTGTACAGTACAGCGGGGCAGTGGGGGGAGCAAGGGGGGAGGAGCCATTGCAATTTCTCTTAGTTATTTTATATTAAAGAGATACTTGACTCATTGAGCCATTTTCAGCAGTAACAAGTTCATATTTTGTCTAGAGTAAATTTGATAACATCATTATTTTTCATGTACAATTAATACCTTTAAAATCTAATTTTTACACTTACTGTGCTGAGGAATTGGGTAACGACCAATCATGGCTCACCTGTTTTCTGGGTTTGGTCAGCAAAAGTGGAAGTTAAGTGAAGTTATCAAATTCATTCTGGACAAAATATTAACTTGTTACTGCTGAAATGGATCAATGAGTCAAGTATCCCTTTAAGAATAACCGCACGGTGAGATTTTGAAGATTTAAAAGGGACATATTTTGCAAATTTGTCTTGACTTGTATATGGATAGTTGGGTCCATCAAGTTTTCGATTCCCCAACCAAGTAACTCTTTAATGAGTTGAGCCTTTCCAAAAACATATTGTTCTGACTTTTGACAAATTGTTATGTCACAATTGGGCTAATTACTTAATAACACTGGGTTTTTCCCGCCAAAGTCAAAAGGTAAGCAGAGTTGCATCTCTAGCACAGATTAGAGTTTAGGAAGTGTTAGACTCTGACTTGTTGATAGAGGTGACTTTATGTTTGTGATCATGCGGCGATGCTTGCAAATGTAGCTAATGTTGGCATTCGTCAGGGTTGGTAAAAGGTTGCAAAATGTTCGGAGACGTTTTTTACATGTCGCAAACACTCTTTCTTGTAACGAAAAATTTGGAATGCTCAAAATTTCAACCCCAATTTATTTATTACGAAGTATTCATGGAGTTAGCTAAACTTTTCATCTTATTTTGGTGAATACATGTTACAAATATCTTACTAAGACACCTGGGAACTATTTTAAAATGTGAAAAAAAATGTCTAAAAGACATTTTCTGTAAGGATGTTTTCTTTGCGTCACCTCAACCGGCTCAATTTACAACAATTCCAGTCGTCGCAGCTGGGTACTCTGTAACTATCCAGCGCTGTGATGACAACCAATAAAAAGGCTCTCAGCCTTTCACCCGTGACTAGGGGTGTCAAGAGTGAGGAGTGTGTGTGTATGGGGGTGGGGGGAGGGTGTCACCCGCCGTCTCCTCTGGAAGATAAGTGCGATCTTCGGCGAGGACCTTCACGCGCAGGGCTGCCAGCTTCCTGCAGACACCTCTTCCTCCCCTCGCTTCCTCGTGTTATCGTAGCACGGGGCGTCCAAGAGCGGACCTTTTGTGGCTGGCGGCCCCCCGTCTTCCGCCAGCACACGTGTGCGTCACATTATCTGCCGAGGGGCCCCAGACGCGGCATCCTGCCGGGCGGGGGGGGGGAGGGTCCGCGCAACGGCGGTGGAAACAGGAAAGGGAAGTGAACGCAAGCAGGATTAGGTGAGAGAATGGAAGGAACAGAGTACAATATCTCTCCTTCGTCTGCAGTCCATAACTTATAAACAAGCGTGTCATATTTTCGAAACTGTAAAAATCGAAATGACTGCCGACTGCGAGACAATACAAGCAAGTGTCCTCCCCTCCTGGGAGGATTCCTGCGCCACTTCTTTGTCTGTCTATCGGTCTGTGTTGGTAGGATTTGGAAACATCATCATTTGAACTTGGGAGGGGTGGAGCATGCCGGTCGCAGAAGCAGAACAAATTCCATTTAAGGGGCAGGTCCAATTTTTTTCAAATGGAGGCATTTTTTCTCACAATTTTTGAAACAGTTGGCAGTGAAAAGGACCATTTTGAGCCTCACTGAAATTAGCCTGTTTTGAGGGGGTGGTCCTTACTTGTGCCAATTATGCAACTGCTGAATCCTCCCCAAATAATACTACAAGTCTTGAGTGTTTTATTTTCTGTTAATGACTCACATATTTTAAGTCTTTTAAAATGTTCACATTGAAAATATGTTGACGTTCAATCAAAATGTAGTCAAATGGTTTCGCAAGCAGACAAGGTAGGGCAATAAATCAATCACACACCACAGGATAATCACTTCGAGATGTCTGCCATTGCTGACTAATCACAAGAGAGGGAAATTTCTTAAAATTTGGTGCTATTTTGTTAGCATGCGTGTTCATGTAAAAATCAAGATGCCATCGTGAATATTGAACAGGTTGAACATTTTATAATTGTTGGCCCACACTATCAGATAATCGCTCAGGATAATCTTTCAGAGGCATCCGATAATGGGAAAATCCTCAAATCTGGTGCGGTTTTCCGTTTATGTATACATGGTTTTACTGGGCAGAGAATAGAACGCAGTCTGCATGCATGTGAGCATTAATGTTGGCTGGCGACTTGGCAGGAGGTGATTAAGTCAAGTCAGGCCACTATGCGACTTGGTACACTTAACAGGGCTGGAAGCTCTTATTTCAATGGACTTGAGTAGGGCTCAACGTTGAAAGCTTTGATCCGGAGGCGATGGCGGTGGCATTTGACTTGTAGCTTTAAAAAAAAAAACAAAAAAAACGAAAAAACAGCAGCGCGTCAGACCTCCGGGGTCACGGGGATCACTTATCGCAGCTGAAAATAACCAGTAGCTAACTGCGAATTGGGGAATCTAAGAGAGGCCTGACATGAGCAGGTGCCCCGAGGTGCAACACAGACAGCTACAGATAAGGTCAGCGACCTTGGACCGTGCAGAACGTCTTTAGCTTTCTCCATTTTTTTTTCCCTTTAAACCGCAGGGCCTGCTTTCACTTAGTAGGAAGGTTCTTTAGCCGATAAACTGGTGAACAATAACAAGTGAGTGTGTAAAAACGCTGCACAAACGACGTTTAGTACGCCGCAAATCATTTATTAATCATTTCCCGTAACCTTTGCTCCATATCTGCGCCAACTTTTTCTGTAGAAACGTAACCCTTTTTTTTTCTTTTTTCTTTTTCCCCCTTAACCTTTATTTCTAACGTGTTTTCTAACTTTTACAGAGCCAATGCACATATTTTACGTTGGAATTAACTCATGTCACACTACCAAAGAAAAATAACGGGAAAATTATACTGAAATTATGGTGATCTCATCTTAACTTACCGTATTGTTTGTAACAATTTTTTCAGTCCTGCGACTTATACTCAGGTGCGACTATTAAAAATAGAGCTTGGATTCAGACCCCAAATCAACAAACCAGTTTCCACTTCTAAGTAGGCTAGTTTTGCTTTTTCAGTTTAAAATGGCTTACCTAATTAGAATCCTGCATCTCATTGTGGCCCCCGGAAGAATCCTGGTTAGTTATTGCACCTTTTGGTGCAATAAATATTAAATTCTTGTCACAGCAAGTAAACGTGATGATGTGTGATGTGCTACTTTCACTTTGTTTAAACATTTGAGAATCATTGGACTTCTTCATTGATTCCTATTACTACTACAGCAAGCGGAAGGTTATCTTTTAGAGTTGCTGACCCGCATTAAAGCAGCAGATCAGTTTTGATAACACGGGGGGGGGGGGGGGGGGGTGTACTACAAGTTTACTGGCCACAAAGTCAACCACAAAAGTTGCTTTCAAAAAAACGTATAAAAACTCTTAGGGCAACGCACTGACTCCTTGGGTTTCACCTAAAAGAATGCCATCACCGGTGGTCTTTGTGACATGATGTCACCGGGACCATATAGAATTACTCGAGTAGCTCACAGAAGTCAGAGCAGAAAAGCCCTGGGCCGTGTGTGTGACACCAGCAGGTGCTCTTTATTACCGCGCCACCTTTGGCACTCCAAGCCCGGCGCGGCTAATGAAAATGTTTGCTTTAGCAAGCACGCAAGAAGATCCATATCTTGTCCCGCTCCTCCCGTACACCTGCACAATCCAATAAGATTCTAAATCAGATAAATTAACAAAGATTGGATTGCAAGGGGAGAGGATTTTTTAAAATCTGTATTTGTGCATTTGTAACAAAAGAGAACAATATCAGTGGCGTCTCTGGCATGAAAAGTTGAGTGGGGCGTAAAAGTGGGCACTTTACATTCACAAGCAGCAAAGCCTACACAATAAATTCTAATTCAATTCAAGATCACAATCCAGTGGAAAAGCGGTATATAAATGAAGTAGCCTACCATTTATACAAATTAAGGCTATGAATAAAACCTTCAAATGGTTCAAAATAGGGCTGTGCAAGCAATCGAAATCCAATTACATTAATTATTACACTCAAAAATTACAAAAAATTACAGTGTACTGTTTTCAGCAGCGCCACCTAGCGGTCGGGAGGGACGAAATAGAACTGAGCATGTGTTGATTGGGTCTAGACAACACGTGACATCAGTCCTGCATTTCAAGTGGACGATGGGGCCCAGTTAATATGGCCCCATGGCTGTCTATGGAGAGCAGCTTAAGAAATGTGCACTGTGATTTGAGTGGCTCATCCACTTCAACACACGTTTAGAAAGTTAGAGCATTGAACTTGGCTTAGTATTATACATACAAATTAACTTACAAACATAATTGTTATTTATTTGAATATTATTATTCTTGATAAAATAAAATTTTATAAATTATTAGTTATAAAGAAAATCAATTATGAGCCTGCATAGTGCTCAACAGCGCCATCTGGTGGGGCGCGGCCCCAAATGCAGAGACGTCACTGAACAGGATGGGATTGGCTGATAATTTACTTGGTCAAATAATGCGGGCATTTTTGTACACAGCGTTCTCTGTAACTGTAAACAAACTATATGAGTTTTTTACGTGTATGACGAATTAAATCAAAATAAGATTTTTTTTTTTAAATATAGAGAAAAGATTGATAGTAAGAATATAATATAATCTATTATACATATCTCTTACAACCAATCTAATTGGCTTTTACTGTTAAATGAACATTTTAAAACATAGGTATTGACAAACATTTGCAATTTTAGTGGGATACATTTGCCGTATTTAACTTTCAATTTGAGTCTGACTGCTCTCTCAATATACTGCTAACCCAATCAACTGCACAAGGTAAATTTTTACTCAGTATTGGATCAGAAAGGAAACTGGTGAACATCACTACATGAAAAATGTATTTAAAAAAAATACATAATAACATAACAGCAACAATATTGTAAAAATACCAATTGAAGTCAAACGTACTCCAGAGAAATTCATATTTTTAGTGGGAACAATGTTTTGAAAGGGGGGAAACGAAGCAGTTAACAGCACTTTAAAATACACTTTGTGTGTTGTGTGTGTGTGGCAAGTGAATGAAAAAGAGTGCAGACGGCACAGACGGATCAATACGAGTCAGGAAATAAGGTAGAAAAGGTTATTTACTTGACATTGATCTGTTGTAGCAGCGGCGGTGTTTGGCCTGTTTCTCTTTTGTTAACCTCTAATCCTGAGTATACTCACAAATGACAGGGTGGGGGGTTTGGGAGGGGGGGAGTCGACTAACAGGTGTGAATTATGGATCCAAGGAGGTCACGGAACCTCTGCCACCGACTGGCGCCTTTACAGCTCCAGACATGAAGAAATGCAGTTAGAAGTTTTTTTTGAAAGCGGCATCGTGGAGTTATAACGGCATGTGAGCCCATGTGTTAATGCATGACACAATTTAAATACAGGATTAAGTGTGCCATGGTGAAAACCAGTATATGGAGGTCAGGATGATTAATGAACATCCACAATTTGCGTATTAAAAAAAACAACAAACTTCAATAGTATCTAGCAGGGTACGGTGGAAAAAAACTGTTAATCTGAATTTGAGCAATTTTCGCCCCATTGGATGGCTCTTAATAATCCCGAGTGGTTATGCCGAGGTGCATTAAAAACAATGACTCAAATTACTTCACAGCAAGCAGCAGTTTGGCAGACAATATTTGTAATATTCTTCAAAAAAGAGGCCCCGAGGCTATTTATTGCCACCCTGAGCAAAAGTTTAGGGTCAGACTGTCAGTAAGGTGGGGGCTTTAGGACCTAGATGCGGGAAGGCAGAGCAAGGAGGCAGAGGTGCAGTCCAAAAAAGAGGTTTTAATTTCTAATCAAAAAGCTAACTTCAAAGTGCAAAATAAACGGAACTAACAAAACATGAAGCTAAACATGGCAAAACAACTTAGGCAAAACTAACAGCATGACATGGATCCTGATAAGGCAAAAAGGTCAGCGTGACGTGGCGAATGACTTACGACAGTGGCAACAATGAACCGACACAGACAGGGGGGAGACAACCGACTAAATACACCAACACTAATGACATAACAAGACACACCTGGCTGAGGGCACTGATTGGATGACACATGAGGGTAATGGGGAAAGGTGGACACAATCAGGGATCAGGGTTGACAAAGACACCAAACAAGGAAGGGCAAGTGACCTGAAACGAGAGGATTCAGACTTTTCACAATAAAACAGGAAATGACAAGCAAGGGGAAAACACAAGGAAAACAGAAGCTAAACATGACAGGGAGTAAACAAGACTGAAAATAAACATGACACGGACTAAATTTAAAACGGAGAATTACATTGTTTATTTAAAAATGCTACCACAAAATGAGAAACTCCATTAACTCCTGGGCTAGCAATTAGCATCTCAGTGTTACTGTTCATACTATTTAAGCAACAGATATCTGAACACAAACACATGGCAACACATGTAGAGACAATAAACCGATACCCACAGCCCATGTTCTTTATCCTCTGCAAAGAACAAATAAGACAATATTACAGCCGAAGCATTTTCACCCCGAATTCAGTCTGAAGGAAATCTACAGCAAAGCAGAAGGTTCGCGCTGCCTGGCCAACAGTGGGAGCTGGCCCGAGCCCAGCCGGCACTTCCCCACATCCATCACGTCTCTTTTTGAGAGCGTGAAGATGGCACACACTCGATGCGCTGAACGAGGGGGAACTATTTGTCCATCCATATGCCAGCACTTGTAATCGCTTTTTCAGGAGCCTGCCAACCGTGGCCCTTTGCCAACGAGGGCCCACATGTTACAACGAAGCAAAGCCTGGCAAATAGTTGTAGCTGATGATTGTGTAGGAATCTGAGCACACAAAGTCCACTTTATGAGGACAGAAACTTTTTGAGCATATTTATTTAACCAATATTGAGTCATGCTTTTAGAAAGAAGGCTATTTGTATTTGTCATCAGAGCTGAAAATAAAACCATAACTGTCCTTCTAAAAACAACAAGAACAAACAAAATCCATGGAAAGAACTGCCTGTACTTTATTTAATTTGCTCCATTCACAACCAAAACTTTCCTCTGAAATGAAAAGAAGGCCTGGTGCTAACTTTCCTTACTTTATTTCATTGTTGCTTTTTTTGCCATCAGAATTGCCCTCTATGGAACCTCAAAGACAATGAGGTCAACAAACTGACAGCCATTACTTTGTTTTAAATTGCAATTTATTATTATTACTTTTTTTATTGCCTTTTCTTGTTCTTCCTCCAGTTCATTATTCCACTTGTTTTGGCAGTTGTACAGTTGGCTGCCAAAACAAAGAAGAAGAAGAAATGGAGGAAGAAGACAAAGAAGAAGAAAAAGACGAAGACGAAGAGAAATGGAGGAAGAAGACAGAGAAGAAATGGAGGACGAAGAAGAAGAAAAAGAAGAACATGAAATGGAAAAGAAGGAAAACAAGAAATGGTATGGTATTGTATTTCTGTTCATTGTTTTCACTCTATGCTACATTGTGTACTTACCCTGGTATTATCTGGGCATTGATTAAAATAATAATAATAATAATCTAACAGAAGAAGAGGAAAAAGAAGAAGAAGAACAACAACAAGAAAAGAACAAGAACAAGAAAAGGAAAATAAGGAAAACAAGAAATGGTATTGTATTGTATTTCTGTTCATTGTTTTCACTCTCTCTACATTGTGTACTTACCCTGGTATTATCTGGACATTGATTTTTTTTTTTTAAAAAAGATCAAATGGAAGAAGAGGAAGAAGAAGAAGAAGCAGGAGCAAATGAAAATGGCAAGTAATGTGTGATGCAGCGCTAGTTTAGCATGTAGCATCCGCCACAAAGTTTTACTATAAAAAGCACCAAAAGGCGCAATAATCAACCATGATTCTACCTTTGGCCACAATGTGATTTTAATTAGGATAAGCCATTTAAACTTTTTTTTTTGCACTTAGAAGCAGCTTTTTAAAAATAAAAAATAATCAGTGATGGTTGTAAAAATACAGATTTATGTTTCTGGGGTTAGCGATGTCTTATAACGATTTACAATGATTTGCTTTTATGAAATGCAGTGTTTATTTCTATACATGAGTACCGCAAAGACTTCTTATATAAATAATCGTAGTTCTAAGTTGTACAAGTGGCTCTGAGATACCACATGTTGGACTTTATTTGTTTTTTTAGGGAGGGGGGCGTCAAATCATGTTTTGAATGATGGCAGGTTCCCATGACCGCTTTTTAGTAGTCCACTGCAGGGAGTTAAGTATTTGGATAACTCTTCAGAAAAGGGGAACTTTGGCGACCGCACCGTCCTTTTATGAGGCTTAAAGTCTAGAAAAAACATGTTAAAAATGTAGAAAATTGCATTTTTCCTTTTTAACATATCTTTTTTTTATTATTATTATTTTGGAATTTATGAGGAGCTCTCCTTACTGTACGTGGCAACAAAGTGGCAGTCTGGTCACCAGTCAATGTCATGCAAACAACCATTCACACACACACACAGTCACTGAGTTGGAACCAATCCCACGCTGGGTGAACAAGTCAGCCATGTGTACCACTGCACAATCAGTAACCTCAGGTTTGAAAATAATGTTTATGTACAGTAGTGGTTTTTAACACCAACACCACCAATGCACGTAAATCAATTCTCTATAGTGCTTATCCCCATTGGGGTCGTGGGTGAGCTGGGGAAATGGGGTCCACCCTCAACCGGTCAGCCATCCACACATACTACACAGGCTAAAAGCTAAATAAGCATGCATGAGTTGATGTGGTTTGCCACCTTTACTCCAGGCACAACTGTGCGTTCTAATGGAAACCCTCGTGTTTAACATTCTTGAATTTCATTTAACAATAAATGCCTGCGGAGACCCAACGCTATGAATACTTTCGTTTATTTAACACAGGGGTCATGTAACCCAGTTAAAAAAACAAAAGCAAAAAAAAAAAAAACACAGTACATGTTAGAATACGGTAAAATAGGTGAATGGGGAAGCACTTCTCTGAAATCAGTCCATTGTGTATGCTGGTGACTCATTTCCAGCAAAGAGGTATACCCATGGGGTGAGTTGACCCTCAACGAGCCAGGAAATGTGTTTTTTCCACCCGGGCTCAGCCGTATCTCACTTTCTAGCCGTGCCTGTCCGACTCAGTCACTCTCAAGCAGCGGGCCAATCTCCCTTTGTAAATAGAGCTATGTCTTATAATTCCCTCCTCTCCCTCGGATGACCGTATCAATAATGCAGGGGTAGCGCATCTGTCCCCGCGGGGCCATGAGATTATTTCTCCGATTTGGGCTGACAGTTATGGTAATAGTTTGCCGAACAATCTAGTCGGCCAACAATGAGCGCAGATTACAGCTGTTTTCAGATTAAAGAGACTGCAGAAAGAACCATGATTGATTGTTGGCCAAGAGACAGAGTCATGCGGTTCACCCCCACCACCGCACCACCGCACCCCCCCCACCCAATAGCTCTATTTTGCCTCTCTAATCTGGTAATGGAAACATTCCTGTATTCCCTCCAAGTTCTTGAGGGGATTTTCTTACATTTCACACATTCAGGTGATTCAACAAGTTCCTGTCAGAACCAGAGGTGGCAAAAGTAATCACAAGCTGTACTTAGGTAGACGTAATGATGATGATTGTGTGAAATAAAGACTCTGATAACAGAAGAAGCACTGATTCAACTCTGTAAAGGGACAGTGTGTAGAATTTTTCGATTTTTCATTTCATTCAATTTTAAAAGTTCCCTATTAAATTCAATAATAAGCAGAACAAATATGTTCCATCACATCTATGTACATTTTTTTAGTATAATTGTAGTTCTAGCAATCGGCTATTATATTATATAGGTTGCACCGCAATTTACAGGATGAAGGAGAAGAATTTGGCGAATGTAGTAATTGGTGGTAGGCTTGCGAAGTGAGGTCTCTCTCTGAAGCACTGTAGTGCACATACTTCAAAATGCACGCACTTTGAACTTAGGCTGTTGCATTCTATTAATTCACCACTAGACAGCACTAAATTTTACACACTGTTCTTTAAGAAGTTTTTTTTTTTTTTTTACAAAATAAAACTACATCTACCGCTTATAAAAGTAACTATATTCTTAGCGATAATGTCCTTGGTTTTCGTCTTTGTTAATTGATATCATACATAAATTTGTTGTTTGAGAATTGTAGTTTACGTTGCTAGGGATCTAATAAACAAATATTAGAGACAGATAAAGACAGGACATTTTAATCTTCTTCAGGCAGAGATGTCAAAAGTACTAGTGTTAAGTCTTTATGTAAAAGTACTGTTATTTGTGCAAAAAAACTACAGACGCTCCCCAACTTACGAACGAGTTACGTTCCGAGCGATGGTTCGTAAGGTGAATTTGTTCGTAAGTTGCTTCAGTGCTATATTTTGTATTATAATTTATGTTTAAAGAGAATACGTACAGTACTGTACTACGTATGTTAGAGAGAGAGAGCGAGAGACACACACAGTATGTACATGTACGTAATAAGATAAATAAAATGAAGTTTAACTTACTTTTGGAAGATGTACTCGATGCTTAAGGATTTGATGGAGGAGGAGGAGGAGGAAGAGGAGGATTTTATATCATGAGAGGTTCTTCGTCGTCGCTGGAATGGGCTTCAAAAGTTACTTCCTCCTCCGTAACTTCAATGTAGGAAGAAGTTGAGGGTCGCGGAGAAGAAGATGAGGGTTGATGAGTATCTTCCTTGGAGGATTTACTAGAAACTGGCCGAAAGAAGCGATCTAACGACGATTGCACAGTTTTCTTCTTTTTTCATCATAAATGATGCGGTAGCACTGTATGGCATCATTCAATTGATTTGCAACCTTTGTGCAACGTTCAATATTTGGGTCTTGCTGCTCGAAGAGTGCGATGGCTTCTTCATGCGGACAGGCGTTTCTTCCTCCTCCTCCTCGACACGTTGCTGAGCCTCCAATGCTGGGTGAGCTCTCACAGCGCCAAACATCGGTATTAGCGGCGGAAAGAAGCTTTACAGTACTCGGAAAAAGGCGCGCAATACAAAATCTAACTTACAGCATCTCTTTCCGAACATTTTTTGACATGCGCGCATGCGCGCAGACATGTTCGTATGTACCGTTGTTCGTAACTCGAATGTTCGTAAGTAGGGGAGCGTCTGTACTCTGATAAAAGTAGAAGTACTGAAGTCACTCCCTTACATGAGTAAAAGTACAAAAATACCTACTTGAAAATGTACTTAAGTAAAAACAAGTAAAAAGTCAATTGACCTTTAATATAAAACAAAATAATATAGTTAATTTTTCATTTTCCTAAACCGAGAATACTGATTAACAGAGCAAATCTGTAGCAATATGTAAAGCCGCATATCTGGTTCTGCCATTATATTTTTCCTAACAACATGGGGAATTTGGTGTTCTCAATATTGTCATAACTTAGAAAATGTAAGTGCAGACAAAAAAAAGGGGCAAAAACACTCCAAACTACTAGGATTATGCATCAACAATGATGGGATTGGGACCATATTCAAAAATAAAAACTACCCCAAAAAAATATTCACCAGGCTTGTTGAACTCCGAATATATAAATAATATATAAATATGCGAGGGATTGGAAAAATGTTTACGTTTGTCAAATATCAAAATAAAATATTTTTAAATTACACCAATTTGTCCAATTGAAAATAAGGACAAGTTAGTAGATTGTGAAAACCCTTGCCGGGATTTAAATGTAACCTATAAAAAAGGTGAAAAATCAAAAAGGAGATTAACAGGGTGACGGTAAATGTCCTTTTTACCATTCCAACCACCCACCTGCCGCCTTTCCCCCATTTAGGGATGGCATTAGAGACTGCGGACTGACATACATTTTTTATAGCTTCATAAAGTCGTCCGATGACCAGGTCAGCCTTCTCATAACTAGAGAGCAGAACGCTTGAAAAAAGCCATTCATCACCGTGAAAAGGCCTGCTTGTCCCAACGCCGTCACACACGCGCACCGGCCGCCGTGCACAAATGCTAACGTACTCGCGCCGCCGCTAATGTCTGATGACCTTCTCACATCTATTAGCGAGGCAGGCTGACGTGGGGGGTGGACGCACGAAGACCCCTTGTCTCCCCGCTAAGGTTTCAATGACAAGAACGGAAAATAGCAACACTTGAAAATGGCACGCTTGTCTTTGATGTGACGAGTCATGTGTTTTTTTTTTTTGTGTGTGTTAAATAACGGCATGTAATGACTCAATTATTATTCAAATAATCAATGTACAGGCAACATTCTTAGCAACGTTTTGACATTATAAACAAGTGTGAAGTGAAGCTAATAACAGGTACAGAATGCCCAAAAAAAAATACTGTTAAACTGCTCACCCTTTAATAGAGGGAAAGTGTTTGCATGACAATGCAGTAATTCTCGCTATTTGCAAAGGCTAGGGACCCTGGCTCAATACTCGTAATTGATTTTTTCCCCCTTAATACAGTAATTGTTTACTGTATATTATCTAGGGGGGCAAGTACTGTTAACAGGTATCCGATACCCGGATTTATTAAGGTATCGGTACGGCCAAAGTTTTACGAACAGATACTAAAAATTAAAAGAAGAATAGAACATTGCCATTAATTTCATTCTTCCTTTAAAACTATCTGTCATTGTTTTTGTTTTGCAAATTTTATGTATCAAAAGTACTAGTTGTATCAGTACTTAGTATCGGTGACTTCTCAAGAGTTGACTATTCGTACTGGTATCAGTCTAAAAAACACACATCGGCCATTCTTAATATTAAAGTGGTATCTTAAATTAAGTTGAATTTATTTTGTGACCAAGCTCGTAACTCAAACCAAATCAAGTGAAATAAATTTAAATGCCTTTAATCAGTAAACATAAATAAATAAATACATGTTTTTGAAGCAGAAAAGTAGCACTATATCACATTATAAAACATGAGAATGTTAAGAAATTCACTGGCTTGATAAAGAAAAATTACTATTAGCACTGTAGCATCCATATGTTGGATGTGTGCCTTTAAGGGATGTGGCCTAGTGAGTGAGTCCTGGTGTGAGGGTCTGGGGTCTAGAGCAGCTCCTTGCCTGGTGATTCTTTTCATTTTATATAGAATTATAAATAGACTTAAGCATTATACAGTGCATATAGATATACACTTGTGTGTAAAATTAGCAGTGACCATGCTAAGGATGGTGTTAGTGTAATAACGCGTCAACGCGACATGCGTTTTACCAACGCATCCCCTTGATATGGCCAGCCAGAAGGACCCCCGTGTCGAGCTGGAACGCAACTCACAGACAAACCATCAGAGCAGTGCACCCCCATTAGTGGGCAATTAGAGACAGCTGGTGGCTTGTCAGCCTGGTAATGGCCTCAAAAGGACGAGACGTGCAATACAAACACTGCTGCACTGTGCAGCCATGTCGTGATGTAAAAAAACAAACAAAAAAAGAAATGATCCCCTAAACACTTTTTGTAGGCACTACGCTCCAAATTGGAGGCACATCCCAAACGCGAATAGTATCATTCTTTTAGAACGTAGTTTTTGGAATGCGGAATATGGAATCTTTCATGTTTGGCATAGTGAATGATTTGAATCAGTTGAGAAATGTGCAAGCATACAGTGGAATGTAAAAAAATGTAGAGACTCATAAAAAAATATTGGTGTAGAATAACATACCCTGTATATATCATTATGAGGATTTTCTTGTTAAAAATTGACTAACAGCATATGTTTGAATTTAAACTAAACATTATGTAAGGGTTAAAAAGTCTATTTTCCATAATAAGTTTCCCCCAGACAAAAAAAAACCTTAACAATAATATGCAGCCCCACTAGTCTAAATAAGGTATTCTGGTTAATATTGCATTAGTGGAATATGAGTTAAGCAGCAAGATCCAGCCGTTTTTATCAGTATCAGAAGGCGGCCATTTTGCCACTTGCTGTCAAGTGAAAATGACATCACAGTTGCTCAGGTCTCAGGTAACAACCAATCACAGATCAGCTTCCGAAAAAAGAGGTGGGCTGATATTGGTCGTTGCCTGAGCCCTGAGCAACTGTGATGTCATCGTCAGTCGACAGCAAGTGGCAAAATGGCCGCCCCCTGAGATGGATAAAAACGGCATAACTCATATTCCACAAATGTAATATTAATCAGCATGTCATGTTTAGACTAGTGAGGTCACATATAACATATTATTGTCAAGAAATGTTAAAGGTTGACTTCCCTTTAAAGTTGAACCACCTCCCCCCTTTTGATGGCTAAGCTGAGCGACACATGATGTGGACAGGCAGAGAAGAAGAAGAAAAAGGGAGGGCGGGGGTTAGCTAGTTTAATAAATTATTGAAGAGGGAAAAAAGCCAGCCAAGGGGAACAAATAGTGTTTCTCCCGGAAGCGTGCCATCCGCCACCCACCCCCTCTTCCCTGACCCCAGCAGGCCCTGCGTACCTGCAGCCCCAGCGCCCCCGACCCCATCGCATTAGTGAAATTCTTATTTGATGGCATTTTAATATTCTGCCTTGATGACTTTTTAGCAACATTTACTTTGGAGGGTGTGGAGCGTGTCCCCCCCCTGGAGGAAATGAAACATGTCAAAACCCATTACAAAAAAAAAAATCACAATTTAAATACCTCAACTGTGTTAGCAGTACTACACACAACACCCCCCCCCCCCCCCCCCAAAAAAAAAAAAAAAAGCGCTCCAAGGCTCACAAACACTCATCTGCTTGCCGCCACGTAATGAGTCTGTTTGATGGCCAAGCGATTTGTGGGTCAGCGAGCATACGTTACAGATCCAATTTAAGCTCTGATTGCTTGTACTCTGGAGGAGCTGGGAAAACGTGTTATTGAAATTTAATACCACATCATTTCTTCTGCGTCCTGTGCAGTGACTAAGGTATGCTTACATGACTCCCGTGCAAATGGGGCTGGGTCGGTGGTGGGGAGACAATCCAATGATACCTGGCCAAAACCAAAGAGGATTTACTGTATTTTTGTTTACGCATGAGAGTTCTGGTGGTCTGCGGGTCTTGCTAAACACAGATCCAATTAGGAGCCCCTGAAGGCAACACAGAGAGCAGCCACTCACTTGACTGCAGTGTTTGGCATCATGTGATATATCACTTTGATGGTGCCTTTTCCAGCAAATCTTTCTAATTTTTTTAATATCATTTGAACACTAAACATTTTATTTTAATAGGTGATATACTTTATAATATATTTATAATATTGTTTTGTATTATTTACTTTTGGAAAATAATGATATTGTCTACTTGTGCAAGATAAAATCTGAGTATAAAAATTATTTTGTTTATACTTATGTTTATACTACATACATTGTTTATGCTTTGTATAATTTTTTTTAAATATTCATAACAATGTGTAAATATTTATATTTCTCCATATTGTTATATTATATTTACTTTGTATTGCATTTGCCAATTAATTTTTATAATATCCAAAAACGTAATACCTGTCCATTATAAATTCTTTAAAATTCTAAAAAATGATTGTATAAAGTGCAGTTTATTTAATATTTTATATTGTTGCAGTATTTAAAAAACTTGCATACTTAAAATATTGCACATGTTAACATCGACTACTGTATCTCCAAACTGCAGCCAGTTGCTGGGCACAAAGAGACAAACAATTAGAGCAGAGGTCACCAGCATGGTAGCCCATGGGTCTTATTAAAATTGCTCACCGGTGATGAGACATTGTAATTTTCTAGGAATGTTTTGGAAGTGATCATTTGAAAATATAAACACTGGCAAAGATTTGTAGAAATATAGTGTTGCATTATTATGTTTATCCCCTTCGTAGAGATTGTGAGAAATCATCAACATGCTGATAGTCTTCACATAAATGATCATTAATTAATAATAATAATAATAATATTAATAATAACATTTAAAGTTAATTAAAATTATTAATTAAAAAAAATCACCACAGGACCACACATTGCACCAAAAAAAAAGTTTTTACTGTATTATTTAAATTTTAAAATTATAACATTATTTGTATGTATTTATATTAGCATAATCTGCATGTGTGTGTATGTATATATATATATATATATATATATATATATATATATATATATATATATATATATATATATATATATATATATATATATATATATATATATATATAAATAACTTAATTTTTGACCATGTTGCAAAGACATTAGCATGAGGGTGGTTAATGGGGTTAATGCAGCAAACAGCAAATCGCTCGCATCTAAATTAAGATCTGCTGAACAGCGGCAACATTCCATTAATAGACGCAGAAACTCACAGAATTCTATTCCAGAAAAAGTGAAATCAAATGCTGGTGCAGAGGCTAATTGAGAGTTCAATTGAGCAGCATGCAGGCTGGCGTGGCCCAGATTTATTAATGCTGCCCCCCACCCCCAACCCACCCACACACTCACACACATATGCTTACTCTACATATCTATATTAAACTTAATAGTCTGTTACATTGCGCCTTAACCTCGGCTCTCATACATGATTACCTTCTGATTTCTTTGCAAAATGGCACATAAACACGGGGCAGGATTTTATCAGCGTGTCACTGAGTTTGTTTCCGGTGACGGCCCCCACACCTCTACCCGCCGCCCCCTCCCAAGTGCTTGGCTAACGTGTCACGCTGACGGCTGATTAATTTGCTCCCTTCACGTTTGCCGGGGTATTTTACAAACATTTGGCAAAGCTTCCTCTACATTAGAATTAGTAGAGTTACAGAGCACATGGGAAATATTTGGGTTGTAAAGTATACCACCCAAGCCCCCTCCCCAATTTTAATTCCAATTTGTTGCCTTGTGATTTTGAGTTCACCCAACTATTTTTTTTAAACAATGTTGTGCCACAGCCTGCCAGGCAACACTGAAGTTGAGTTCTACTGAAACGTGATACAGCATGGTTGAAGAAGACGCAGAGAAAATCTCCAACTAAACTTATCGTTCCCATAAAGCAAAGAGAATATATGCCTGTGAGTATGCTTTTTGTAGTTTTTGTTGCTGCTCCACGTGTTGAAGTATCAGTTGGACATATCATAATTATTGCAACGATGCTAGATTCCATTAAGGGCATTTCATGTTGTATGTTAGCATTAAGCTAGCTGACTTTTATTAGAAAAGTTTAAAGTTAGTTGGTTTAGTTGAACGTTTTAGTTTTAACATGCGTAGTGTTTTGTACCTTATTTACATATCTAATGTACTATATTTAATGTTTATACTTAGGCTAATGATAATAATGCTTCATTAAAACATTAATGACACAAATTCCCTTTAATGCTAATATATTTTTCTTAGCATCCCATTAACGACCCAAAATTGGCCTACCCCGTAGTCCCTAAAAAGGAGAACGCTAAAATGGAGGAGACTCATGCATCGCCGCCTATTCTCTATTTTGAGAGCGAAGAGCACAAGCTAGGCTAAAACCCTGGGCTGCTAATGCACCGCCAAGCTAGTAAGCTACAGCTCCTGAGGGGAGACATGACCTGTCATATGTGCCAAGCACTTTATCCACGTAATCAAAGAATTGACTTGAAGAGTGTCCACAGGCAGTATCGTAACCCCGTCTTGCGTTAACTTGTTATAGATATATTTTATTCAGCAACTCTAAAAATAGCTCACTTCCGATTGTGCATCAGTATAGTGCTTAACAACATCAAACACATGAAGACAATGGGAAAATGTGTTTGTATGACACAATATTGCAATAATACAGTAAATATATTTGCATAAGATAAGCATATTTGTCCACTTTTGGGTTAACTTGAAAATTGTTAAAATGTCGTAAACGTGGAATATGTTAAATATAAATAGCATGACATGTCCCCCTTGTTCTGACATTGCTGCATTAAGTTTTTGTTGTTGAGTATTTTATATTTAATGACTTTTTTTTTTTTTAATGACATCATTGCAACCCACTCTAATAGTTACAATGCATACCAGCAATTAGCTTAACTACAAAATAGACAATAAATAAATACAGATGTGAGGGGCGTAATACAGCAATGCAGACCTCCCTTACTACCACTTCAGCCCCCTTAAACACACACTGGCCATTCTGCTGGGCTCTTGACTTACAAATTGCTGCTGTGGACTGGCTTTCTAGGGAGAAGGAAAAGAAAGCTTTGAGAGAGAGAGAAAAAAAAAAAAAGCCCACTCGGGACACTTATGTTCCCCGTGCAATAATAAAGGCAGCAAAGCCTGTCACTGGCTAACAGTCAGCGCATTGTTTCCATTTGTCCAACCTCAACGCTGTCAATAAGCTCCCTATCCGTGCTCTACAACCTCCCTATCTTTTCAATCTACTTGGATGACTTCCAAGAACCGTAGCTGGGAGAGAGGCGGAAAACAAAAACAAAAAAAAACATTAGAATGCCCAGGACGTAAGCCCCCTAGTAGGCAAGTGTAAGTCCCTCTTTTAAATGTAATATCAGGGCCTCTTTAGCATGCCAATGAGGCTACATGGAGAGCGGCGGTCCCGGAGGACGGCTGACAGGAAGAAGGGCAAGTCCTTTCGTAACATAAAGGGCCAAAGTGGAGAGAGAACGGCATTGAGTAAAGACATCAGTTCAAATGGGTGCTCGAACACACATGGACGGCGGGTTTAAGATGCGAATGATGGAGTTTTTGGTTTTTCGCTCCACCGACACAATATGGGATTTTCTTCATGAGCATGTTTTTTTTTTTTTTTTAAGTACAATATAATGTACCCCCCTGAACTTTAGCCTTCACGTGACTTTTTCTGTGCATTCTTATGATCATTTTTTAGCAAGTGTAGCAAATATGAGGTGACTCTACTTTGCCCAAGAAAGTTTTTGGGGGATATTGAGCCGTATGAGAACAACCGGTCCATTTCAGGGCTGGTCTAACCCGACGGCGATTATGTTGCATGATGGCCGCCGTCCGCAAACCCTAACACCCCCACTCAACAATTACTCCCAGCCGTTCATCCCCTGCAAGAGTGTGATTTAAATTTCCCCTTGAGGGACACCAATGACTATAATAATTTATACCATTGTGTTGACCTTCCTAACACACGACATTAACAACTATTTTTCTAAAAGCTAAAAGAAGATGAAGAGAGAAAAAAAATCCCTTGACTCACAGCTTGCGTACGCTGTTGCTCAGATTTAAGAGTAATCCAATTAAATGGTAATCAAGTGAATGTAGACTTTTGCTTAAGTGCACTTTTCACAACTCTTCCATAAATTATGTTTTCCACTACATTTGCTTTTGATGGACAATTAATTTTTGGCTTTACCCCTTGCTAATTACTTTTTCTTTGTGGAGACTGCACAATGTAAATATTTGCGTGCGTGTGTGTGCATGCGTGCATGTGCATTGTGAGGTCCTTTTCTTCCAGATTGTTGAGACACACATTTTGTTCACATCATTTAAATTCTTATTAGATTCAGGAACACGGGGGTAAAAGTTTTATTTTCAGTTTGAGCAGGATTTCAAGCAATTGTTCTTTACTGTTGGGCTTTTTCACAACTTTCATGTGCCATATAATTAACAAATTCGTTCCTGCCGCTAGTTCATAATGATACCACAAACTTGCACCACTGAAATAAGCGATGACTTGAAATAATCGACAAAATAGTCACAGTGTAATGTAGTGTGACACAATGAGTGACCGACTAAGGAAATCCATTTGATCCACTTACAGAGAAACTAAGGTGCATGTTCGCAGTTCAGCATTCACAAATTCGTCAGATTTTGTTTTTCTTTTTTTTCTTTTTTCTTTTTTAAATAGTGTATTCATGCCGTGAGGGAAATTAGCTCAGGACAAAGCAATAAAAGTAGTACTTTGCTGCCATTTTGGTCTTGCTGTTAGGCTTCATTCATTAGTGTTTTTCAACTGCATTCGAGATGCCCCGTTTTGTTGACGGTCCTTGAATGCCTGAATTAACTGGCAGATTTAAATAGAAGTGACACCTCTGGATTATCATTTTATAGTTGGTTTTGAATAGTCGAGCCCGCCTCTGTGGGCCACTATTCACTTGATTCTGCTTACATTTGATAAGAGTGTTAAAACTCTTAAGTTCCAAAAGAAAGGTTTAATGATTTAATACAGTTTGTTTACCATATTTTTTTCTGCCCACGTGTTATGTCACGGCAGTTTGAATGCTAGCATGCTAGCTAAAAGAACTGATGATCCTCATGTGAAGGTGGTTTGTTTTATTGCGTAATTTGACTAGTACAGTCAGATTAGTAAATAACTCACTAATGCGTGCCTAGTCATCAAGAGTGAATTTCTGTTATCTGACTATACAAATTTACATAAAACCAATCTGATGTCTTGTACCGAAACGTTGTTCGCCATCTGGAGGAGAAGAAAAATAGTGAGCTATATGACTCGGCAGATATAGCATCATCAAGCTAATTGCTGTAGACATAAGGTGCTTTAAGTCCTCTCTTCTATTTTTCATATTTCATGTTGTCAGAAATGATGGAGTGTGTCACAATGGATTGTGCATGAGAGGATCGTCCCCCTCAAAACAGGCTGATGCTAAGGGGAAAAAAATTGGGTGTATAAAACGTTTCAATTCTTGATCCTTGGGAAATATTCACATAAGTATTCCGCAGACACCTGGGAACTTTTAAATTGTGAAAAAGATGCATAATGTCTCCTTTAAAAGTCTGCTTTGTTATTAAAAGGTGCTGTACAGTATATTGAAGTTGTTACACGTCCCCCCTACGGGAGCATAATAATAACGTTAATACAAACGCTAACATCCCGTCTAAATGAAATGACATGAGAAAACGGTGGACGGGGGACTTGGGCGTCCTTGACAAATCCCCCTGACACAAGCGCAAATGCTTGAATTAACTGGCAAATTTAAATAGAAGTGACACCTCTGGATTATCATTTTATAATTGGTTTTGAATAGTCGAGCCCGGCTCCTCTGTGGGCCACTATTCACTTGATTCCGCTTACATTTGATAAGAGTGTTAAACAGAGAGTACGCCACCCCCCATCACCCCCTCCACCCGCGCCCCCACCCTGGTAGAGTGGAGAATTCCTTGTGGCTTTTCATCACGACATTGCTAGACTCTGCCAGGCCGGAGCGAGATGTTTAACAGACATGTGTCGGAACATTATCTATATATTTGGACCGAGTTACATTATTGAAGCATTCAATTTGGCAGTTGAGGTCGAAATCAGTGTTTTTGTTTTATCTCACTTCTTCACAGGGGCGTGCAAAAGGGTGGGGGCGACGAGGCGATGGCCCCGGGCATCCACAGACCTCCGCTGACAAAAAATGTGTTAATCGTCATCTAAATGTCTTTTGCCAAGAAATAGCCAGACTCATCATTCATTAAAAAAAAATCTGAAATCTTCCCTGTCAACAATATCTTTTGAAGGTGGATCAAACTATTGGTTACAGTGTTTTCAGCGAAACCCGAACAAATTTGTCAGTAACAGTGGCAACGCAAGATGGCTGCCCTCTGCTATCAGCCGTGAGCACAGGTTCCTATACTGTATATGATCTAATTTTCCATCCACACCCAAAACTGTGCCTAAAATTTAAATACGAAAAATCCGATTTTTTTATGTGCGGTAGATTACGAACAACGAAAGAAACTATTCTTTTAAATATTCAATTGCCAATTAAACATGGAAAGAACGAATGAACGAACACGGATTACGCACGCCTCCTGCATGTGAAGATGAAGTAGCAGCGGCGTTATCTGCCGATCCCAGAACTTCCCGTGGAGCTCCGGAGAGGGCCAGTATCACGTAGCGCACCCTGCACGGGGAGTGTGCGGCCCGCTGACAGGAAAGCACCATTAGCCGGCCACAAAGAGGCCAATAGAGAGGAGCGTTTCCTCGGCCAAAGTAGGTTTGTCCGGAGAACGCTCCCGCTTCGCTTTTCCTGACAGAGGATGGTGACACACACAAAGTACTCACATTAATGCACTTGAGTAGAAGTAGGCTACAAATAATTGTGTAAAAGGAAAAAAACACTAGTCAAAATAAAGTTAAAGTACCACTGATTGTCACACCCATCTAAGTAGGGCAAAATCTGTTGACCCATCCCCTGAGGGAGCGGTTAGCAGTGATGCCACGCTCGGGAATCATTCGGTGATCTAATCCCCCCCCCTCTCAATTCCTACCCTTAATGCTGCGTGTCAAGCAGGGTGACAAATGGGTCCCATTTTTATAGTCTTTGGTATGACCTGGCCGGGGACTGAACACACAACCTCCCAGTCGCAGGGCAGACGCTCTACCACTAGGCCACTGAGCTGGTCGTAGATGTACTGATTTATTGCCACCACTCAAGTAAAAGAACAAAAAAGTGATTATTAATAACTTGCAGAGTACTCATTTCTGAGAAGATAAAGGATTAGATGGATGTCACATTCTTAGTGCTATTAACTCATTTGCTCCCAAAAACGTATAAACATGTTCTATTTTAAATATTGTATTTTTTATGTTTTTTTTTTTTGTTTAAGCTAAAGCATACAGAAGGCTTTGATGCAGCCTCTGACCTGAAGATGTCACTTAAAGCAATGGTAGTTATTACAAAAAATGGCCAGCAGGTGGCAGCAGAGTACAAGAGATCAATCAGGGCCATGTTGCAACAAGCTTAGTTTTAAACAGGTTTGTGAATAATGATTAAACTTGGCTATATTCTAATGCTAATTGCTGCAAAACGGAAACTGATTTAAAAAAAAAAATCCTGATGAGAGAAGAGACTAATCTTTCTTTTGGTAGGTTTCATGTTTTTATAGCAATAGAACACAATATTCTGTAGGTCAGAATCTAGTAAAATAGCCAGGGAGCGAAGGGGATTGCTTCAGTGAAAATGGCTGGGAGTTCATTTCAAAGAATTCTATTAAATATGGCCATGGTTATGTATTATCTTGCTTTTTTTTAATCTGTTGCGTCAGTGTTGCTACTGCTCGATGGTCCGCATTCCTCCAGGTTGCTGCTGACCGTGTTGTTTTCCGCCATACAAATTTCCAAAATCTCAATCGATTAAGATCATGAACATTGTTGACTTTACCTTACTAGCGTTATGATGATCGGTAGGGTAAGATTAGAAAGTGCAGATATTTGTGTGCAAAAATAAATACTCAAGTGTATAGTACCAAAAGTTACCTGAAAAATGTACTTTAGGTATTTGTACTTAGTTACTCACACACGACGGTTTGGTTTCGCCAAACACACATTGCGAAAAGACACCTTGTAAATAATCACAAGTCAAGCCTCCCTCTTTCTGTCTTTGATAGTCACGCTGACCGCCACTTTGTTCCATTGTGAGACACCAAGTCTTAAGTCGCGTCGGAGGTGACTTTTTTTCTTTCTTCCCCTCCCCTCAAATAATGCTTGGCAGGCGTCCAGAGCCAGAGATGAGTATGTTTGGACTGGCCCCAGCCCCGCGCGTGCTGCCTCAGCTCAAGACAATGGGACGTGGACATGGAAGTGGGCCTGGGCCAGATGAGGAAAAGGAGATAGCGAGGGTGGGATGAGGGGTGGAGGTGCGCCGAGAGCAGACTGGTAAGCCGTTATGGGACCCTGCGGCGGAAGGGCATTGTTCGGCAGAGGAAAAGCACAACAACAATAAAAAAACAACTCTTCCTGAATCTTTTTATATGATTATGCGGGGAACAATTGAGTGGGTGGGATCCGCTGCTTTGAGGATACTGCAAAGAGGGGCGGGTGGGGGCGCTCCTTGGAGACTTGGAATAATCCCTTCACACCTTAGCTCGGAACGTCAGCAGGAAAATAAAACAATGAGAGTTGTTGCTGAGCACGAGGCGTATTGATCAAGAACAGTGTGTCCATTGAGAAAGATTACAATGGCCTTTGGCCCGTGACACATTAAGCAATGAACTAAGGGTTAATGAGGAGAAAAGTGAATCCAAATGGATTGAGCAATGTACATGACGCAAAGTCAATGGACGCATATTCACGGACAGCCTCGTCATGGTACGTAATCCACAAAAGTTCATTAAGTTCATCAAGATTAAGAAGAAACTCTGTGTGAGGTTGATATGATGTCAAATAGTTAAATTGTGACATCATAGTCAAAATTCAGAAAGGCTTGCTCACACTCATTTAGGGCAATCGGCATCTGGGCAGGCACTTCAGACCTGAATATCAAATTCCATAGAAAACTGGATAGTTTGAAAGTACTTATTCTGGAAAATTGGACAGTATGAGTTTGTGCATGTGCGTTGGCCCCAGCATGTCTAGCTGGGTGTTTGAGCGTTGATATTGCTTGGCAGTAGATATTCACTCAAGCCTAAGGTCACGCACCTGATATACCTTTGAATCCTGCTACTTTGCCGGAGTGCACACAGCTCTCAGGGGGAACGATGCAAGCGCAGATAAGAGTCGGGTGTGATGTTGTGCTTCAGCTTTTCCCTCAAGCTCTAACATGCCGTCTTCATCTTGACCTCATGAGGGATTTTTTTTCTCTCTCTCTCACTCCCTACACTGGTTCGGTTCCATATGCTGGATGGGCTATTGTCTGTACAATGCAGTCTAGTTTTTCACAATTCAATACATTCCCGATTTATATGAACTCATTCACTGTCATTGACAGCTACAGACGTAAAAAATTAATTTGAACTATTTCTATTAGTTTTACACTTTTTCCACTTTTGTTAATAAGTATGAAAACCTAAAAAATAAAGAATTTTAACATTTAAAAGATATAAAATGTGTGATTAATCGTGAGTTAATTATTGAAGCCATGTGATTAATTAAAATTAAAAATTCTAATCGCCTGACGCGATTTAAAAAGAAAAGAAAAGATTATTAAGAATTAGAGGCGTCAGGCAATTACAATTTTTAATTGTAATTAATCGCATGACTTCACTAGTTAACTCACGATTAATCACAAATTTTATATCTGTTCTAATCGCCTGACGCGATTTAAAAAAGAAAAGAAAAGATTATTACAAATTAGGGGCGTCAGGCGATTACAATTTTTAATTGTAATTAATTGCATGACTTCACTAGTTAACTCACGATTAATCACAAATTGTATATCTGTTCTAAATGTACAATTAAAAAAAAATCACACTCTTGTTAACAAAGGTGGAAAAAATATGTTAAACTAATAGAAATAGTTAAAATGAATTTTTGACGTCTATAGCCGTCAATGGCAGTGAATGAGTTAAAGAGGACATATATGGAAAATTGAATGCAGTCCTACAGGGGGCGCAAGGCAGTGTAAAGTGTCTCAAACCCAACGGGTTGTCTTAAAACTTTACCAAACAATTATGACCGTTCATCCTAAAATGTAGCGAAAGCCTCTACTCAGTGAAGAACTGTGGTGGTGCATGACGATGAACATGTATGAGCGTAACAGGATCGAGTGGTTAGGGATTCATCAGAGATCAACTTTAAGCCCCTTCCTATTTGCAATAGTGACGGATAGGCTGACAAATGAGGTTAGACTTGAACCCCTATTGACCATGATGTTTGCAGGGAGCAGGTGGAGGAACATTTCGAAAGGTGCAGGCATGCACTTGAAAGGAGAGGAATAAAGATTAGCTGAAGTCAGAATATGCTGTTATGTGATAACTAGAAGAGTCTTTCCAAGGATGAAGAGGAAAGTGTATAAGACGGTGGCGAGGCCGCCCATGATGTACAGATTGGAGACAGGAAGCAGAGATGGAGGTGGCGGAAATGAAGATGTTGAGTTTTCCTTTAGGAGTCACCAGGATGGATAGGACTAGAAATTAGCTCATCAGGGGAGCACTCAAGGTTAGATGTTTAGATGGCTTGGACAAGTCTAGAGGAGCGATCGTGAGTATGTCGGTAGAAGGGTGATGAGTAAGGAGCAGCCGGGATTGAGAGCAAGAGGAAGACCTAAGAGAAGATTGATGGATGTAGTGTGGGAGGAAGATGCAGAAGTGTGTACAGTGATGCCTTGAGATACGAGTTAAATTTATTCTTTCGTCAACGAAAACTAAACAAAAATAATTTCGTCAACACATTTTTTACCGGACTAACACTAGACTAGACCAGACTAAAACCCTCATTAATAAACAATAATTTGGACAAAATCAGTTTGCATTTTTGTCGACTAATGAAGACAAGACAAAAATGTACTTCACTTAATAAAAACTGTACTAAAATCTATGGATGTTTTACTTCATGAATGAAAACGATTATTTGATTTTGTAAATCTCTGCTAAAGTGAATTCACGGTGAAAGGTTTAAAAAAAAAGAAATTATAACGTAACATTAATCCAATGGCTCTAACGTTCCAATAATAATGTTAATCCAACCGCTAACTAATGCTGGCTAATTTACTAGCTCATAGCATGGAGCCTTAGTAGCCACTTGTTGATATACAGTAATAGTGTGTAAAGTTGTTTTTCATCAAAAAGATGAGAGAAAATTTGATGTAAAATAGTTTTAGATCCGAAATATTCAACATAATCTGCTGACAAAAAAAATACAGGGGTTAAATGATTAATACTAGACTAAAACGTTGACAGTTGTTGTTGACTAAAACTAGACGAATAAAATTGTGTTTTCTTGGACTAAAATAAAGACTAAAATGCTAGATTTATAGTGGACTAAAAATGGACAAAATAAAAACGGGATGAGGTTGACTAACTATGATAAAAACTGACAAGCAGGATTGAAACTGGACTAAAACTGAGACTACATTTAAAAATGGCGGATAAAATTAACACTATTCTCTGACCACCAAATCATTAAAAAGAATGCCACACGAGTCCCGGCTCACTCTGTCTGTTTAACCATGTGACATCTCCCAACCAATCAGCAAAGACACATCATTATTCACATTTGTTAGAAAGTTTAACTGGGGAAGGAGAAAATGGGAGCCCAGCATGTAAAAAAATCATTTTCCACAGTGTGAGAAAATCAAATAAACCTTAACCCACTGACCTTTTTGTAAAAAAAAAAAAAAAACACCAAAAAAACCCAGTAACCATTTATTACAAGAGGGGCTCCCCGAGGGGGTTTGGAGGCAGAGACTTAAGCAGGCTGTAAATGTCATCTTTGCTTTGACACATTACTGACAAGCGAGTCACGGGCCCATTAGTAAGAGTGACGCTTCGGCCCAGCTAACAAGCTGTTCTTTCCAAATGCATGTACAGTTACAAAGAAGAAACTAACATTTCCATCATTATGGTAGTATTTATAGTCAGTGTTGGACAAATAAAGTCAAATATCAGATTACAGGGACCAAGCCAATCAACCTTTGTGCATTCTCATGAAAATCACACACTATTTCCTTTTTCTTAATAAGATCATGAGATTCAATGTCAACAGTAGGGGTGGCAAATGGGGTGGTAAAGCATTTGGTGAATGTCACTATATGTCAAACTTTGAATGTCTCTGTCTCATATTTTACCACCAGAAGTGAAATTTACTTGAGTGCAACTTTTGCTCCTCCCTCCCACACCATTATGTTGCCTTCTGGAAGTTGTGACCCAGACCACACGGCATGGCTGGGGGAAGTGGCAACTGTCTGCGCACGCCATTAATCAGGCCCACAGAGGACCCGCTTCCATCCAGATGGGGAGCCTCGGAACATCCAGAGGAAAATAAGCGGGCTAATTAATTCTTATTGTTGTGGACAGACGGAGATTAGAAAACTTGGACGGGGACGAGGAGAGGAAGTGGAAACACTAAGTCACCTTTAACAAAGCTGTTGATTCACAATATGTCCGCCCTTTGATAGCATCATTTTCTGGATGTATGACCTGGAGAACTGCGTGAATGACGTTATAAAGAGAGGTTAATGAACGATAAGGAGCGCGGTGCATCACGGGCCACATGGGGGACTCTTAGTCCACCCTTTTTCCCTAAAAATAAATGAGATAACAAAATAACTCCCTTTGGCACTTCAGTCTGATATGAAGGAAGAATGAGGAATACAAAGTCTGGCTTTGGTACTCAGAATCAAACTGTGTAGTCATGCCCCCCCCCCCCCCCCTACCAAATTCTAATCAGCTTGTTAGAAAGTGCAATATAATCTGATCTAATTGACCATTCCTGCATCAATTATACGTAAATATTCATTTAGAAAGCAAACAATTGACAGAATGTCTTTGTATTATGAACTTTCCTTTGTAAAAGTCATATATTCTCCAGCGAGAAGGTCATTTTTGTATTGGACAAGAACAGGAACATTTCTAGGTAAGATAAATATCTGCAGAAGTATTTTTTTTTTAACTCCACCAGTACTAGTTTTATTCATTATGAATTTCAAATAATACTGCCCAATGTAACTATGTTTAAATTAAAGATGGAGATCGCAGTCTTGCAAAAGCAAAAGTATGTAAAAGTCTAAAAATGGACTCTAAACTCTAAACTCTAAAAATGTCTAAACTAGTCACGGTATGACAAAACTGGCCAACTGTAGACTTTAGAGACAGAAGGTGTAACCAAATAATCTTAATCACTTTTACGTGCACACACACAAACACACACACACAGCAACAAAAATTAAAGGACAGCCCACGGGACAAATAATGGATAAATATATGTAATTGTGATTTCCAATGCAGACGACTGTATCGTTGGGCCCGGCAAACAACCGCCAATCACGTTAATCTCAGTGATTTGTCACCTCGCATAGCTTTAAATGATTGTATATTCTGAAAAAATACAAAAACAAACCGGTAACATTTCATGTTTGGCAACTTCCCAACATGAATAAAGCATGCTACTAGAACGTAGTGGTCTTGGCTTATGTCTACCTCTACTCAGTGCATATTGCTCATACACTTGTGTGCACATGTGTGAGGAGCATAGCTTTAATTAAGGATGCAAAGGTGGGGGTAATGAAGTGAGGCTACGTTCAAATCTTGCTAGCGCCCTGAACACCGCAGAATTCACTTTTAATCTTGGAATGATACAGATTTTGGACTGCATCTTCAAATTAGACATTTTTCTTTTTTTTTTTGTAAAAATTCAAAGCAGTTTTAAAACGTCAAGAAATTACCTCCACCCTCCCTGAATTCAACCTGCTTTAAAAGTCCACTAATTACTAAAACCCAAGGCAGAACTAGGGTGTTGCAACGAGGCGCATGCCCAATACTTGTGCAAGTGGGATCCCAGTGTGTTAAGAAAAAAAGCTCATAAAAACACTAAAAACATAGACTGTGTTTTCACCCATGGAGGCAGCACTTCATTACTTAGCCGCCCAATATTTTATTTATTTATTTATTCTGGAGAGCTCAGTATTGTTCATTCGGTAATATTACCGATTTGACATGTCATCATTGCTCTCTTTTTTTTATTTTTTTTTATTTAACTTAGCCGCCCAATTATGCTTGCCCATTAGTAATTGCAGATACAATACAAATGTATGCTAACTATAAGCGTGGTAAACAATCTATAAAACCAACAGCACATTCCTTCCTTAGGTGTGCTAGAAACGACTTATAAAACGAAAAATAAAACCCACTGTTGAGGACTAGCAGGTAGGCTAACTGTAGTTATGTGGGAGTCAGGAACACTTTTTGCTCTCTGGTCTTATGCGGATATTGTCCCTGATGAACCCGCGAGCGTGCTCCTCAACCCTCCGTGTAAACGTATGAAGGCATCTATTATTTGTTTCCGTCCGGAAGGGAGAAAAAAAGGTCTCCAACATCATTATTTTCCCTTCAAAAGCGACTTAAACGGCGCGGCCTAATTTGCCAGCCGTAATTATAGGTCACGCTCCCCTTTTTGTAATTTATAAAACCTTTTGTTCTTATCAATAATGAATGGGCTTTAGCAAATCACGGCGCTATAATATTTGGATATTATGATTATGCTAATGCATTAGGGACCTTAAAAGCCTTATCGGGGCCAGGTCCGTTGCTCTATTAAGCAGAAGTTGGACGCAAATTGCTTATGTTAATGCCCCAGTTGTACCCAGACAGCATGAGGAGCCCGCAATTAATTTCATCCAGGCCCTGGATGGACAGGCACATTTATTTCCCTTCCAGAGGATGCTGGTGTCTCACCCCCACCTCCACCCAGCACCCCCTACTACGCCGCCACCTCCTCCACATCTCAGGTCCTCTCATTGCTAGAAGAGGAAAGGCTCAGAGAACAAGAGGGCAGCGCTGACTTACAGAAGCAACGCCTGACCTAATTGAACAAAACAAAAAAAAAAGAGCGAGGGGAGGACGGTGTGAGAGACACAAGAGGCGGAATATTTATTCATCCCGCTGACAAGTGTTTTCACAAGCCAAACCTGTTTTATTAATTATGTTTGACATATCCCTAATTACTTCCATTTACGTCTCGTCTGCTCTGAGCAGATGATTACACTGCATATCAAGTCGCTGCAGGGGAAGGCGACTCGGTTGGATCTTATTCTATATGTAGGTAGAGTCCAAATAATGCTTCTTAAATTTTAAGTGAAGTATTCGCAGTGCTTGCCTTTTTCTACCAAATACACCTTATAATCCAGCCTTATTCCAAAATGGATTCAACTCTTCTTTTTTTTTTTATTCTACTCACCAATACATCTCCATCCATTTTCTTAACCACTTATTCCTAACAAGGAATGTTATGGATGCTGGAGCCTATCCCAGCTGGCTTCGGGCACACACTGAACTGGTTGCCAGCCAATCCAGGGCACACAGAGACGAACAACCACTCACAATCAAATCTACGGACAATTTAGAGTGTTCAATTAACCTGCTGTGCATGTCTTTGGAATGTGGGAGGAAACCGGAGAACCCGGAGAAAACCCACGCAGGCAAGGGGAGAACATGCAAACTCCACCCTGGAAGGCCGAAGTCACCGTGCCGCGCATCAATACATCTCATAACATGAAAAATTCTTTAGCGATAGGTATTTGATCATTTATGTTAAAAAAAAAAATTAAAAAGAGAGAGCAATGATGATGACATGTCAAATCGGTAAAATTACCGAATGAACAATACTGAGCTCTCCAGAAAAAAGAAAAAAAAAGAAAGAAAAAAAAAAGGTAAATGTAAGAATCAGCGTGATCTTATACATATCCTTTATGCAATATTTAAGATATGTGATAAACGTGTTAAAAAATGTAATGCATCTGCAAATCCCAAACTTGTTTTCATTACAGGTTTGTGTGTTGAAGGAGGGGGTGGGGGGGGAATGAAAGCGCTCTCAATAGTTTTAGAACAAACTGTTTTGTGGATAATTGACTTTAATTGCACACTGAGTTTCTCTGGTCATGATTCGGTTGGATGAAGATACAGAGCCACTTTCAAGATGTCTGAAACACTCAACGGCTACCCAAAAAAAAAAAAAGTTGTCTATTGACATCATGACAGTTAAATACTGTTATTGGTGTTTGTATGCCCCCCCCCACCCCCTCCCAAAAATGAAAAATAAAAACAGTTCTTGAATGGCATCGTGACATGTAAATCAGTGGTATTTGTATGGTCAATTTGACACCCCCACCCCCTCTCAAAAAAATACATGAAAAGGTTTTCGATTGACATGTCAATCATTGGTGCTTTTAAGTGGACCCACCCTCTGCAGAAGGGATGGTGGTTGCACCAAAAGGGGAGTCTTGCAAAGCAAACATGGCGAAGCAGCATTTAGCTGCTATGCTGCACGCAAATGGAATAAGTTGCCATCAGAATTGAAGTGAATGTTGTCAGTATATATTTTTATTGAAATTTTAATAAGCTACCTTTTTGTTGTCTCTGCTTTGTGAATTCATCTTCAATTCTGTTTTATAATAATCTGTTTTATAGTAATGTTTTTCAGCTGTGTATATGAACTGTGCTATACAAATACATGTTCTGCCTTGCACAAAGCTCACCACTGTCTGAATCCTCCACAGATGCAATGCCCCTGTTATCGCTTTCAAAGTCAAAAGGTAAGCAGAGCTGCATTGAGTTTTGATGGCTGCACAAATTAGTAGTGTTAGAACAGCATTAGCTTCTGATACCCAGCATGCGCTTGATTGCTCAATGTTGTCAGTACAGTGGTAGTGGGAGATAGTTGCAGGGCTCTGTCCCTGGTTGTCATGGTAACAAAAGCCATATTTGTAATTGGTATAGGCTCCAGTACCCCGCGACCTTTGTGAGGAATAAGCGTTTCGGAAGATAGATGGATGGATATACAGTGGCTCACTTATACTGTATGAGAGAGGGTCGCCTTTAAAAATTGACTATTTTTAACGAGATAAGAAATATCATGATGATGTAATGATGTAAAAAGTGTTTTACTGGTTTAAACTGTTGGTGGAATGCATATTATGTCTCCTTTTTTTTTGCACAAATTGGAGTTCAACCAACATTTCAAAAATATTCCCGTGAGTTTGCTTGGTGGAGATCAATATGAAAAGACTTGAATCCCAGGCACATGCAACAATCCTACCTCTGTTAATACTTCTAAGGTTGTACAATTTGGAGGTGCGCCAACATTTTCAGGAAAATATGCCCGACAATAAGTCGCACAAAAACTGAGTTGTGTCTTTGGCTTCTTTCATAAAAGTTCCAAATCTGTAGAAAGTTCTAGTCTATTTTTATTCCTTGTTAAGGAAGTTTGTTTTCTATGCGTCATCATCTTTTTAAGAAAGCTACTCCAAAGCTTTGTGTTGGGCTTGTCAAAAGAAGACCCCCAAACCATTTCCCTCAATGTCCTTCACCTTCCCTGGACAATTCCCATAGCCACGATGACAACTTCTTCCTGTCCACGTGCACTGGAATGTTGTCAAAATGACATGGAGCTATAAAAAGCAGAGCAACAATAACATTTTTGTGAATATAGAATCGAGCGTCAATGTCAAACGGTGCCCATGTGGGATTGGTGTCGGTTTGAGGATTCTATTCTTTGTGAGGCTTCCTGAAAGTAACTTGAAAGGGGACACATTATGGAAATTTTACTTTTTAAGGGCTTGTGTGCAAAAAGTTGGGTGTCTGGAGTGCCTGGCTAACCCATCATGTATGAAATTCCAGGTGGCGTGAGGAAGTGCTGCATCCATGAGTGAAAATCGTGTGAACTACTCACCCACATACAAAATTAAAAAAAAAAAAATATATATATATATATATATATTAAAAAAAAATATATATATATATATATATATTTTATTTATTTTTTTTTTTTTTTAAAAGAGAGCAATGATGATGACATGTCAAATCGGTAAAATTACCGAATGAACAATACTGAGCTCTCCAGAAAAAAAGGAGAGAAAAAAATAAAAATAAAATAAAATAAATAAAAACATTTTTTTTTAAAAAAAAGAAAGAAAATCATGTGAACTTCTGTTTGCAAGGGTGCATATCTCCTACGCTGTCTGCAGCTGGATGAGAGTCAACACCACAAAAACTCACTAAGTTTACGTTGTTTATGAAAGCAGTAGTTTAGGGCTTAGTTTGTTTATTTGACATTTCTTTACATTTACTTTTAACTGTTTTTTCTTCAAATACTTAAGTCGGCTACAGTATTAGCAATTAATATGCTAGTGTAATTTCATGCTGGTCATTCAAATTCTTTTTTTGACATTACTGGCAGTAAAACGTTTGGCAATCACTCAAGGCATTAGTGTCTGCTTAATTCAGGTGATTCAACATAATGTAAAAAAATTTTAAAAAAAAACATTTTCGAAGACATCCTTTCATTTTCGGTTTTAATTCGCAGCCCACCCTCCAGGCACATATTATTCAAACATTAATATAAAGAAGAAGTATACATCAAAAAGTGTCAGATTTGACTTGGTCATGCATATTCTATCCGGACTTTGCGTGACCGCTGCCGTCCGCCTTATTGCAATCACACACCTTAAATAACCGGCCGATTGATGGATTGATTATGTCCCTATTTCAGCATTCGATACAGTTAAATTTTAATGACCTTTTTTGGCACCCCCGCTTTTCACTTATGTTTAGATAATACACTTTATGCAAATGGTGGAATTCTATAAATTTTAGATTTGTCTCTATTTATCTGGCGGAGATGTTCATTGTGGAATGCAATTACAGTCAAGTGATAGCATCCACATGTGCACACACGTGCCCAAACAAACACACACGGTTAAACGTGGTGTAAAAGTGCACTTATTATCAGTGACAACAAATGAAATACTCTTATTACTTTATTGTATTAACTCTCATTAGCAACATGCTGGTGTAACCGTTGTTTGTGTTAGCTACAAGGGGCAAGGTAAACACGGAAATGCACTCTTTTGTTTGTCTTCATTCGTCTTCTTCCCACTCCCTTATGCTCGGTAATGGCCGCCGGTAAGTCAGAAGACATCAACTTGACTCTATTAATTACCACCTGATCCTTTCTTCCTGGATAATTAGGTGCCCATTAGTTCTAATCAAGTAGTTGCTTAATTATGGCAGTAATTAGTCTAATGGTGTAGCAAATTGAAGCTTTATCACTTTCAGATACTTAATGTGCTTGGCAGAGTACATCAAAAGTGTCAAGGTTTGGACATAATGTTTATATGCCGACATAAATGTAGAATTTTACTTTTATGTTTTCATAAAGGCAATTTACACAATTCTATGTTGACGTTCATACTGTGGCAATACTGATTCCAGTGACAATTGCAATGCAACGTGTATATATTCTATTCTAATGCATATAACACGAATAAATTAACATATAAAATGATAGGCTCATTGGTTGATTCTCTTATAAGAGTTTGTCTAAGTGCTTTTTTGTATGTCCTTATATGATGGACAAACAATGATGCTGGTGTTTTTTTTTTTTTTAAGTTTCCTATTTCATGGTAGGTTTGAAATTCCCATAATTTTTTTACACCATATATGCCCATATCAAATAGCAACGGCAAAACAGCTTTGCCCTTTATCTTCGCCTGTTTTCATAGGTTAGCTCGTAAGACTTTGTCAAAATTGCTACTTTAGACCAAAATGCACGATTTTTAGCCAAAATGGCTAACTTCGATATGGGTCCTTGAGAATCCATGGTGAATCCTTAACCATCATCAAATTAGGATGCCATGTGCTTGATGACATGGTCAAAAAGCTTGTCAATTTTACACCATCCAACCATCTTCCTTTATTTTTTTTATTTTTTATTTTTTCTGGAGAGCAGTATTGTTCATTCGGTAATTTTACCGATTTGACATGTCATCATCATTGCTCTTTTTTTTCTTGTATGTGGGTGAGTATGTGTATGTGCGTGTGTGCGTGTGAGTGTGTGTGTATTCATTAGTTCACCTAAAACCTATTAAAAAAATCCCAAACCGTTCACCTAAACCGAACACTTCCAGCCAGAGTCGTGAGGCCGTCAGGAGACCCGAGGAAGGACCAAAGAAAAGAAAGGAAAGTGAAATCCAGCACCGACCAGACACCACCCGCCACCTACCGGGCCACCAACCAGAGTCCTTCGCCAACCCCAGAAACATCTAAATTCCAACAAATCAGGGAGACCTCCAACCATCTTCTGGTTGGGGCTCCTTGTCGGAGTTGTAAAAATACAAGCCCTTTAATTTGCCAGAAACGGCTGATTTAAACCAAAATGGCTGACTTCCTGTTCAATTTTGGACATGGGTTTTTGAGACTTTTTCATGCGATGTTTTATGATAAACAGGTCCACCATATTGGTGAAACTGATGCCGGGGGCTTTGTTTTTTTTCTTTTAACTCTTTTACTGCCAAATACATTAAATGACGTTCTGCAAAAACCTACGGAGGAGCGCCAAAGACGTTAAAAGACGTCCTCCCATTTTTTTTTTTTTTTTTTGAAACGGGTGCTGGGAAGGCTTGCGGAGCTCTCCTGAAAGTTTTAAGCAGGTTTTTTGAGCCTAATGACTATTTTTGGCCCCTAGAGGGCAGCGATGACTCTCTTTTGACAAGATCGGGTGGGCGTCAGTAGAGGCGGAGCTAGAGCGTTGAGCAGGAGATCAGAATGGAAAACAAAGGAAAAATGGCGGCCGGTCGCGAGGAGCTAACGCCAGAGCCGTTTTTTTCAAAGACCAAAAGCATCGCTAAAAAAGCACATTGTTGATGACGATGATCATCATCGATGATGAAGATGATGGTGACTCCGTGGTTGGAAAGCATTGACGCGGCAGTAGAAGACGTTAGATGGAGCTAGATGGAGGAGGGAACGGGCAATGGCGAGCGTTTGCAAGCAGCTCTACACTTACAAGACAAAAGGCATCGACCAACGCTAAAAGAGTACATTGATGACGATGATGATGAAGGTGAATCCGAGCTTGACGGCGAAATTGGAACCGCTGACGCGGCGGCTATGACGGTGTCGTAACGCGGAGCGCAACCGAGCACGCACAGGCGGACGTTCGATCGGACGACGGAGAGTGCCCCGAGTCCAATGCATATTCATCGGAGGAAGTGTGTACAGTCTGCTACTTGCTTTTTATTCCCCGGAAAAAAGGCCGTCAAGAAAGTGTAACGTTTGCACGCAAAACGGACCAATGTGAAAGTGAAAGTAAACTGTTGTGCGCGTCCTGGCGTCTCCTTGCACGCAGGAGAGCGTTACAAAAGGAAAAACTGTATTTGAAACATCCACATAATTGTAAATAGTACCACAGTTGCACACATTTGTAAATAGTTTGCGAAATTGTTTTGTCAAATTGTTACACTGTTGAATGGAAATAAACGTATTTTGCAATCAAAAAACACTTTTTCATTGTTGGTGAAAGCGTTTTACAGAAGTAAAGCACTATTTAGGTGTTTGTGGCATCATTCATGGACAAAAAGAAGTGTACAATTCACTAGAGTGCATGAAATAACATCGTTTCACAAAAAGCTCTTTTTCTCCGTTTTTTGTTTCAAAACAGAGAATTTCGGTGAAAGTAACCATTTTCTATTGTTGATTACTGAAGAACGGAATAAGGTAGAAACAACTTTTTTTTTCTGATGAAAGCTGAGAGTCCAATCTTTCATTTGGTAGTATGTGTGTTTCCATAGTCCAAACACAACATTTTCTGTGGACCTTGAAAGATCACTCAAAATGCTTAAATCGGCTGGCACTGGCGACAACCCGTTTTTGAAAACGTCTGGCAGTCAAAGAGTTAAAGATACCTTCTCAACGGGTGCTACAAAGTCAGTTTTATAGGGTTGTGTTCAAGACCACTAAAATCTGTCAATTTCCACCAAAATATACACACCTGCCAAAACTGGGGAGTTTTCAGGCATGTTGATGCCCACTTAAATGTGATTCATTCATCAGAAAAATTAAATCAAACAAAATATGTTCCTAGGGACCCAATAAAATAATTCAAACTCATCATTTAAGGCTAATACAAAAGTATTCATATTTGTGTTTATGGGTTATCCAATGTCCATTGCATCACACAATGGAGACGTCACATGCCAAATATGTGCTTTGGTGGGCTGGAAGAGGTGGGGGCTTGTCTGTGAGCGATGCTCCGACATGATGACTCAAGGGGAGCACAGAGGCAAGGTGAATGGCTTGTCTTCAAACTGCAATAAATTGGGGCCGGCTTGTCTGTCATCGCCGTCCAATTAGCTGCAGTTTATTGAGTCTGCCAGAGACGGAGGTTTCTGGCAGGTGAAGAGGGTCCAGTCTGGAAGGTGCCAGCGCTGCTAAAGCACAATTAGACAGCCACTACTGTGCCCCCCTTGACACCATGACTAAACAGGCCAGACACAACATGATAGAGGCCATACGTACACGTACTAGGAACTGGAAGGGGGAAATGGATTTAGACACTTTGCTAATACATATATAAATACCAAAAGTATTGGAACAGTGTGAGGCCTTTATTTTTGCTGAAGATTGTAAACATTTGTGTTTGATATTTCTGATTTTATTATCAAGCTTGTGACTCAATTTTCTTGTACATGAAAAAGCAAAACGTGTGTGAGTAAAACCTATGTAAGATCAATAGGATTGTACTGTATAAAAATTAGGTCCTGATAAATGTTTTTTTTACTGCCGATTCTGATATTTGGCAGAATAGAATTCAGATCGCCGATTAATCAGCCGATTAATTAAAATATATGTATAATGATGAAAATAAATTATTTCTTGGGTCCCTTAATGCCTCCAACAACAAATATATTCATTCCAGGCAGAACATTTGAGTTTTAAAATACAGAGAATAATCGGCAAAACACGGCTGATTTTTGGGGGTACGGAGGATGTTTGAATCTTTGTTTTGTGTTATAATGTGTAAACAACAACAATTGGCAAAAAAAACTGCCTTTTTTAAAATAGTTAATATTGGTCGATAAAAGAATCGACAGGTCATTAATTGGTTGGGCCCCGAGAAAAATGTCCATCCATCCATCTGTCCATCCATCTTCTATAGCGTCTTTGTTTTGTGTTGTAATGTGTAAACAACAACAACTACAATTGGCAAGAAAAAAACTGCCTTTTTAAAAGAGCTAATATTGGTCGATAAAAAAATTGGCAGGCCATTAATTGGTTGGTCCCCAAGAAAAATATCCATCCATCCAACCGCCTATTCAACTTCTATAGCCTTTATCCTAACTATGATTGCAGGTGAGCTTTGGACCAGTTAAATCAAATTGTACAATTTTCCATGTTACACCTGGCGATCACATGGAACAGTGCTTAGGAATAGCTACTCTATTGTTTTATTTTATGGCAAATATACAGTTTTGTTTTGTTTGTTACTTTACCTATTTGGAGAGAGGACCCGGTTCTCCTGCTCTTCCAGATTCTAATGCACTTTCTCTGTAAATGTTAGCATAACAACAGTGATGTGGTTCCCCAGCACGTCTGGTCAAAAGGTTATTTAGGCAAAATAAATCAAGAGCTGCAAGTTACACGCTCTCCAGAACCAAACTTTTATGAATCTTTTAAAACATACACAAAGCGGGCCTTGTTTTACTTTGACCCATTTTGTCAACGCACCACGGACGCCTTCGCCGGGAGAACCAAGTAAAAAAGACAGAAGTGTGCGGCGCTCCCTGCTATCTGACAGCAGCTGAGTGTGAAAAGTGACACACAGGACTTTTCAAATTGGGGCCCGGGGAGCTGAAGCATAAAATAACTTCAATCTCGCCGGTTCTCCGAGGAATAGAGCGCAAGTGCGACCAACAACAACAGAACAACAGCGAGGCAGGAGGGGGGTGAAGGTAGGAGTTATTAGAGGATAAAACATGCCTCTCCATCTCTCCCCCTCTCTCCCAGGAAGCCCGGGGATGATCAATGGATTTAGTCAGAGGGATATTCAAGCAGAAAATTGTTGCCTTTTTGCTTTTCTTTGACGTATTTCCAGAATACACAGCCAAGAAACCCCCTCCTACCCACCACCCTGTCCGCCAAGGTTGAAAATAACAGCACAAGCGCGCTCTCCACCAGTAATCCCGTAAAAAGGGGGGAGGCGGCGGAGGCGGGGGAGGCTGCAAGTGTGGGAACCGAGTGTTAAAGGACGAGGGGAGGCCCAAGATTGAAACTTTGCAGGTATAAAATTGAAGGCAGCCAGCTGAACAGGCATAGTCAAACCAGGGCTATTTTTCAAAAACGGGGGACCTCTCGATGACCAACGGCGAAAGCTGAAACAGCTAATAAATAAATTAAAAAAGAAAAAGAAGTGCACATAGGGCAAAGCTATGCATATATGATACGATGATTTATTAGCCGTTTCTTTTGAACCTCTGTAGCGTTTGCTATGTAGTCGAAATTTGGAACTACTCGCCAACACAAGTGATGGGCAAAGTATGGCCCTTCGTTCATTTGGCCCGCAGAGCATTTGATGTTGTTGCATTAATTTTCCCCTTCTTTTTCTAAAATGTATTATTTGGTTATATTTGTATGGGTTTTTACTCATTTATTTCAGTAAACAATTGTTTTTCTTTTATTTCACTTAATTAAAAGGGTCTAAAGTAGACAGACTATAACTGTTATGTTTGTTTTATGTTGTGTTTCTGTAAAGCACTTTGTGACAGCTAAAGCTGTTTTGAAAGCGCTATATAAATAAAGATGACTTGGCTTGACTAAAACAGATGAGTAACATTTGATCTAATTTCATTAAATAATTGGTTGATTAACTCATTCACTGCCATTGACGGCTATAAACGTCAAAAAATAATTTTAACTATTTCTATTAGTTTAACATTTATTTCCACTTTTGTTAACAAGAGTATGAAAACCTAGAAAAATATTTAAAAATAATCTTTTATTTTATTTTTTAAATAAAAGATTATTAAAAATTTGGCGCGTCAGGCGATTAAAAATTGTAATTGTAATTAATTGCATGACTTCAATAGTTAACTCACGATTAATCACAAATTTTATATCTGTTCTAAATGTACAATAATTTTCTTCTAGGTTTTCATACTCGAAAAAAATGTTAAACTAATAGAAATAGTTCAAATGAATTTTTGACGTCTATAGCCGTCAATGGCAGTGAATGAGTTAATCCATCTCGTTAATTAAATTGGTCAATTTCTTCATCGTAATAAATGAAATATTGTACATACTTAATTATTATTTAATGATTATATTTTTTATAATTATTAACTAACTAATTTTTTCCCCAATGAAATCCATCCATCTTTTACCGTTTTTTTTTTTTTTTCTGAGACGGAGTAAAAATCTAACATGGCTACTAGCCGAAGAGAGACAGCAGTGAATGACTTATGTCGTTGTTGTGAGAAAAACTTGAAGTTTCATGGTGTCATGAGTCACTTTGTTTTGATATTCGAACAGCGTGACATCACGCAAATAGACCAATTTGATTGGCCGGCTTGTTTTCGGCTGGTGCCGAATTGCTGTCTATGGATGCCTGTCCAGTGTCCAGACACTTTTTTTTTTTCAAGAAAGTGAGTGTGGGTTGTCAGGCTAGTACCATGGAACTTACCAAGTCTTCTGTGATCGTTCATTCATTCATTCATTCATTCATTCATTCATTCATTCATTCATTCATTCATTCTTGTCATTCTCTTATCCACAAATGACCTGCTTGTTTTTAAAAATCCAATGTGGCCCTTGGGTACCAACGTTTGGGGATCCTTACAATACTAATAGTGGGGAAGCTCAAGTTGTGGACAATGAAGACGACCCCCCCAGGAGCCCTGGGGCCCCCAGTTGCACTGTGCAGATGACAGCAAAAAGCATGTGACGTTCTCGTGCCCACCAGTATGGATGGAAACAGCAACGGGGGGCGAGGGGGCCTCATCGCTTCTCTAACACATCACTCCTAATTAAGATTCCAACTTCTTTTTTTTAGCAGTAGTTTAGCCACAGTTTTTTTTTTTTTTTTTTGCTTTTGTGGATTAATTGCCAGCTAAATCAGCGCTCACAACGAGACGCAGCGAGAGACTCCCAGGGACTCTAATTCTGCATTGTGTGATTTTTCAGACCCTCCGTGGGGAGTTACGTCTATACTATTTGTCAGCGGCCATCATCTATTTTGTTTAAGCCTAATTGCATAGTCATTAGATTCTCCACTTTAAATGCAGACTTGCGAAACCGAGTGCCGATTTGTCCTAATCAGATTACCTTGGTGCCGCTACACCTTGTGCCTAAGAAAAGCTTGTACCTACTTATTTAATGTAGATGAAAACTGACTCAAATGTCTTAATCGGATGCTATTAATATACGCAAACAAATGTCCATGAATTACTACACTACTGCCTTCCCCCACTAGATCGCAGATCATGGTTCGACTCCCCGCTATATCGCATGTTTTTTTACAGTAGCCAACGCTGGACCATCTACTGTAAAAAGCAAAAATGCGCATAAGATTGACATCCGGCCTAAAAGTGCTTTGTAATTGTATATACATGACAATATGCACTTAAAATGGAGAGGATCATAAAACATCAACACCATACATCTAGCATGTTCGCAATCATACAACCATGTTACATAAATGATTGCATTTAGCAACTAAATTATTCAACACAACCGAAAGTGGCTCATCAAAAGTATTAGCTAGCCTAGTCGCATGATAACATATAGTATTAGCTAGCATAGTTTGCTGGCACAAATTGACAAACTGTACTGTACAGGCCATGTTTGAATAATATAAATATTTTTTAAAAAGTCAACTGCCACTAATAGAAATGTTACTTTAACTGTAAGAACTGTATGCAAATCCGTTCATGTTTTTAAACTTTGCTACCTGTCATGCAAATGTAAACATAAGAAAATCACTACAATATTGTTGTCGCTTCCTTGGAGGCTCTTCCAACAAGACATAACGGAGCTCGCTTTCCCACTTCTCAAACTCTTCTTGCTATTATTATTGTTGACACAGCCATCTCGTAGTAAGCATTGAGCAGCCACTAAAGAGACAATTTGCCACAAATTCCATTACCTGTTCTATGAGTGTCAACACACATGCTAATAGAGGTTACAGAAATTGTTGTGAGATTTTATTTTATTTTTTTCAGAAAAGTTTGTCTTTTTAGTTTAAAATGGCTTACCATAACTAGAATCCAGCAAAGCGTTCCGGGCAAAGGTAGAGAGTGGTCGGTTTTGGTGTGGTAAATAGTGAATCCTCGTGTTGGATGATGCATGCTAAACTAGCAAGACGTCACACATTGGTTGCCATGACTACATCCTTTTTTTCTTCTTCTTCTATTTCTTCTTCTTCTATTTCTTTTCCTATTTTCTTATGTGTTTGGCAAATATTTTGGGTGTATTATTTACAGGCCCAAAAGATGCACTAAGTGACCGGGATTCTATAGCTAAGGTAAGCTAATAAGACAAACTTTTGCTTAAAGAGAAGCTGAAGCTTTGAATTCATTTGTCGCCTGTTAAAACGATTAGAAAACGGAGATTTGGGGTGAGAGTAGAAGTTCTACTGTTCTTTTTCTCGATTTTTGTAAAATAATTTCCCTCCAAAATGCAACTTATATAAAATCCGGTACTTAATCTTCATCTTGTGGCTTCATTGTATCCTTTGCGTAAACTAAATTCTTGCTCTTATGTGACGAGAAGTCACATTGGTGAAATTCTAAATTGTACAAAGTCTGGGTCATTCATCACCACGGTATCCATCTAATGACACATCCAACACAACCTTCAAGTGCCGTTGAAAGCAAGGCGACATTGCATAAACACCCTTTTTACACAAGAGACAAAATAGTGCAAGTAATAGAATAGAACAAAAAAACAAACAAAAAAAAACATCCTTCATTTCCAGCGTACGGTCGCTATCATGTCAAGGGTGGAGAGGATTTCTTTTTATGGTTTAATTCAACACAATACCATTTGCGATTGGGGTTTTGGGCATCTCAAGGGCATTCCTGGTGAAATTACTGAGACTCTGCACCATTTATCACAGCCTGACATGTGTCATGTTCCAGATTCTGGTGCAGAAAGGTTACAGCCGAAGACAGCCCTCTCTTTGTTGAGCAGCCATCAAAGACAACATCTCATGCACACACACTCACACATGCGCACAGAAAATAAAGGAGAGAGAAGAAAAACTGACGAGAAGATGAGCACAACAGAGATGCTAGCAAACGGTCGCGACATTCATCTGATTGGGTCTTGTTTAGAGTACAGTATGTTGTTATTAGGATGTCGCCAAGCTTAAAAACAGAACATCAACACGGTTCACTAATCTGAAAGTATCATTATAAATGGGACAAAGGAATATTTGGGGGACGCAAGATGGGTGTCAGCCATGAAAACGGTGCATTTTGTTGTATTCTTTCAGTAAGAACAAGACTGTCAGCCAAAGGTGTTGTCATATTTGTTCATAGTCATTATTGCATTAATGCATTTTTATATTTACGGATTTAAATTCTTAATTAATTCTTAATTCTTACAATTGTACGAAATCAATTGTTTAGCTCAGTATTATCCATTCGTCAGCCTTCCCGAGTCAACATGTCATCATCATCGCTCTCGTTTTTTTGCGTGCGTGCTTGTGTGCATGTGAGTTTGTACTCTTTAATTCATCTAAAATCTGTTATAAATCCCAGACCCCTCACCTTAACCGGATACCTCAGAGTCCCGCCTGAGTCGTGAAGTTTTCAGGAGATCAGAGGAAGGATCAAAGGAAAGAAAAATGAAACCAAAGTGGAATCCAGCACCAACCAGACACAACCTACCACTCACAGAGTTACAAAATCAGAATCTTATACCAACCCCAGAAACATCTCAATTCCAACAGATTAGGGAGACCTCAAGAGACCAGAGTAAAGACTAAAGAATGAAGGAAAGAAGGAAGGAAGCACAGATGAAACAGAGATCCACAAACATATTATTAGGGATGGGCTGTTATCATGCCAATATCTGTTAATATTTATTTAAAAATTCTATCAATTGTACGGAATCCATTGTTGATTAATGTAAGCAACCGTGTTCATGTGGAGCGCACTACTTGGCTCCAAACAGCAGAGGCACTATTTTGAAATATCCGGCAGAATAAGGCAAGCAGTTTACAACTGTTTCCTCCTTGTTCTACTAGTCTAGTCTTCTACTAGTCATGAAATAATTTACCAATAAATTGTCATTATTGTTAGTACCTTAAATTGCTCTCAAGCGATAGAATTGGAAGCTCACAGGAGGGAAGCTGTTGATTTTCTTACCAAAATAAAAAAAATCCTTACACTGAGGAATAGATAGATTAGACCGCTGATTTACTGGACGTCTTGAAATTAGCATGCAGTTGTCTTCTATTTGAGGATAACGTGTTGCCTTAAAGTGCACTTTGCAATTTGCTAGCTTTGACTGAAAATGGATGTCCAAATAATTATTAAAGATGCCAACAATTGCCTAGCAAACTTCCTAATTACATCCAAACCAGATAAAAGTATGGGTCTTTTTTTTTATCCTGTATGCATGAAAATTGCGTAGAATTGTGTAAAAGGCACCAGAGTTCCTGATTTTATACATTTTTTAAATTCAAACTGCAATGTATGTCATTTTTTCCCCTCATTTACATACTTTTCGCAATATCATGATAGTAAATATATATACTGGTAAACATGATCATTTTTGTCATGATAGTTATTTGAAATCTTCATGTTGTTTGATCTCCAATTTCAAATACAACTTTTGATCTGATTTGTGTTCATTTTTGTCTATTTACTTACTACTTGCTAATCTGTACAGCAAACTTCAAGCCCGCACCCCGCAAAGACGTTCACCAGATGTTCGCAAACAGTTTTACTGGTCACAAACAGGAAGTTTTGAGCATGTTCGAAATGTCTTGGCGTCAAGAAAAACTGTTTGCGACCATTAAAACTGTTGGCTAAAGTCTGCGACCTTGAACGAACCCTAATGAAAAATCAACATTTGCTTTCTTTGCAAACACTCACAAACCGCCGCCGCTCAGTGGGATACGGCTAATAAAAGAATTTGGAAATTAGGACCAAAGAAAAGTACATGTGTTGCAGTGTTTTCAATATTGTGATAATAATCGTTATACTGTATGTTTTCGCTCCAATTTATACTATAATCCTCCCAGTAAATCTGTCCAGACAACCTAAAGTTAAACTGTACTGTCATAGAGTACCGTCGAAAAATACCTCCATTAAAGAGGCATGTAAACAGTCATTGTTTAAAGAATGCATCAATAACTGCTGACATAGTTAAATGTAAAGTACTGCATGAGGAATGTGTATATAATTAATTAATTCTACCGCCGCATTATTTATGACTTTATATGATATACTGGTCCTCTTTATAATATCACTGAATGTGCATATTTTCCAAAGGGAGACACTGGAGTAATTATGCAGAATGCCTTTTACCGCAAATGTACAATATTAATTACAAGCGTGGTTGTTTATCAACGGCCAAGCGGCGTTTAAAAGCTGTTTGGAAGATTGCCACCGTGACCCAGCCCTGTCTGCTATCTTCCCCCCCAAACTCAACTGTTATTAACAGCAAACAACGGTGAGCAGTAGCCTTATCCATTTTATTAAAATAGAAGATAAATCAGGGTTAGATCAAAAGATAAATTGGATCAGAATGTGAAGACTGCCAAAAGAAGTGTCTTTTGTGTGTGCGTACTTGTGTGACATGCGGTAACCTTCAAAACTAGCTTATAAAGTACTTCACCTTCTTAAATAAATTAAAAAATTACAAAACTTTCTTGCAGAAAACCTTTGAAAAATTTAGATAGCAAATGAAATATAGTTTTCCATTATTTTATGGGAATTATTCTACTAATCATCATACTTTGATGTCATGCTTAGTCAACATTAGCAAACTAGCTTGGAACTTCATTCATCATTCTGCTTCCGACTAGAGCTCATTTGGATGAATTCCCTTTTTGACCCAAAATGGCTGTTTCAATTTCATTTAATGAGTAGGCCCTACAAAGTTTTTTGTACAATTTTTCTCGCTATGATAGATCCGCATTAATTTAACTGGTTTGAGATTTCCTTATTCATGGCAAATCTCCAAAATGCTGATCAAAACAATGCTTTGTACACATTTATTGGTGTAGGTAAACAAATAATTTTAATAATAATAATAATTAAAAAGTATAAATAAATTTAATCTCGGCAATTAAGCCTTGCCCTTGTATCTCGTATTCCTGATTCAAATTGGAGCTCATTTGAATGACAATTTTTAGTAGTTATTTGTCACAATTCAAGCTTTAGCATTCCCCTCAAAAAGGTTTCTTGAAAACCAAAATGGCCGACTTCCTGTTCAATTCCAAGCATGGGTCCTTCAGACTTTTAGCCTCTGTTATCGTTATAATGTAGCGTTAAGTGGCAATCGGCCTGTCTTGTTCATTTTAGACAGGAATTTAAGCAGATATTACCATCTGCTTATTCCTTGTGAGTGACTGATTTTCTTAAAACGCTAATATATCTTACACACAAACGCAACTATTGTTTTAAATTGGCATAAAATGAAGCAAACTTAATATCACAATCGTCTGGTTATCTTGTCATTAAGTGTACGCAAGAAGGTCAGCGGCTCCATAAAAGCTTTGATGGATTACACATGCCTTTGTAGATATATGCCTGAACTGTTTCTGCTCTACACACTTGAGAACATGCAAGACTCGGCTCTGAAGAGGACAGAGTGCAGTTTATACACTCTATCGTGGTTCTTCACTGCCCTCTGCAGGATGGAGGCGACCTGCTACGCTTTATTGCCACTATCACTATTCAACTTCTAACAGCACTTACTTTTACATACTATGCAGTAAGGGAACTATCTATATGTACTAGATTACTCCTCTACACTGTCTGTTATAAGTAAAATGTGTTTGAGCTATCATAAGCATTGCAGATGTTACATTTTGATTAGTTAAGTAATGATATTGTAACATAATGTGACTGCACTTTTATTCTATATTAAAATATAGAGTAAATATTGAGAAAGGTTGCAAAGAGACTGATATGCAACATCATGAATGTAATATATATATATATTTTTTTTTTTACAAATCAATATCGTAGGCACCAAGAAGAGAGAAATGATTGGTTGATGTCAATATTCATAGGTGCATTAATAAATTAGAACATGGTGGGAACATTTATTCATTTCTGTAGCGCAATTTAAGGAGTTTATTTATTTATTTATTTATTACTAAATCTGTCGACCTATGAGTTTTGCTTTTGCTTTTTGAATTGACAACTGAAATATTACCTACATTTGTAGACATGTTTTGATATGCAAAATTATAGATGTGTCATATATTATACAAATTACAGTTCAAAGTTGACACTTATGCAGTTTAAGAGGTTTATACAAACTTTTTTTAGCCCAATTTTAGTCCAACTGATACACTTCTTTAAATAAAATGCTGATTGGACAGTGCAGTGACCTTGCGGTTAGCACCTCTTCCTTATAGTTCTGAGGTTCTGGCTCACCTCCAACTGTGAGCAGGACTTTGCATGTCCTCCCACTTTGCAAACACATTACTTTGATGAAATACTCTAAATTGTCCATATAGTTGTGAATGCTTGTCTATACTGTATGGGTACTGCGATTTATAGAGACCAGTCCAGGATGTACCTGGCTACTTTAAGACAAAATGGCTGACTTCCTGTTGAATTCCAGGCATACATTTTCATGCTACCTGTTATGGTAGACACTTCCACCCAATTTTACGCAAATGGGTGAAACTAGTTTTGAGGGCTGATTTTTATTTCTTTACGTTTCCTTTTTCTTGGCAAATTCGTCAAATAATACTAAACAGTGCTATTTGTAAAAGCTACTGCGCCATTTTCATCCTGCATTTGACCCTGTACAACATCTGCGTGCTCTTACTCACCGTCTTGACTCACTCCCTCTCTCGTCTTACGGTTCAAGCTCCGGTCTCCTCGGTTTGCCTTCTCGTATGCCTCCTCACTGTCTGTGGCGTACGAGGTAAATGTGTCAGAGTTCTATATTTAGGCCACTTTTACTACACAAAGCACACTTGCCAGAGATTCTAACTGACAAATTTGTACCTTCATTCACTTGCAGTGCAAGCAGCATCCCACTTGGAAAGTTGTCATGATTCAATACATCAAATCGTTTAACGGAAGTACAAGGGGTTCAAGAGGGATCCGATAGCAGTAAAAGTGACCTGGCTCTTTAAGGACTGGCTGTGGGGAAGGAGGAGGAGGAGATTGGTCACTGTGTGGGAATCAGTAGTGCACGAGGACAGAGAGAGCAGCAACTGTCACTTCCAATAGCGTCAAACATTCCTACACTGGCATCACTGCCGGCTTGGACGTTTGTTACGGGACTGGATGAGTGTAAACCCAGTGGGACTCATCCATTATCTCAGCAGTAGTAGTAGGTGTAGGATGTTAGCAGCTATATCGCAGTGAGTGAGCACCTATGCCATTGCTGCATTTTCACGTACAGGTGAAAACCTGAGAATTGACTGTATATCAGGTTTCACACCCTTTCAAGATCAAATCACTTGACAAGTACTTTATCTTTTAGTAAAGTGCATATTTCATATGAATATATAGTTATCGCAGGGAATGTATTCCAGACCCTGCCGCAATGGGTGGTTTCGTGAACATATGAAGCTTTAAGAGAGGAATCCTTTCTCAAACCAATTGGCTTAAGCGTTTTTTCAATGCCTTTTGACTTTTGAAGCTTTAGCTCATCATCACTTAAAACATGATTTCAAATGCTAATCAAAGGAGCCAAATATTTCTCACCAGCTTCCCATGTGGCCTGTTGTGTCTTTGTGTGACAGAATAAACATTTTCAAACAGTTCCACTACTGATCTGAATATATATATATGACTGGATAGCCGATAGGCCAAGACTTTTGAAGCCACAAGGCCGCCATATTGCTCCTCCCAAGAAACGTTTCCACAGCATACGATCCTATACATTTACAGTATCGAAATTGGGGAACATTTGAGACAGTACTTAGTAGAAACAGCATGATTAATGATTTAATGATTAACCCTAACCCTAACCGTTTTAAATTACTTAAACATAAACAAGAGGATTTCAGACATTTTACAACTTGACTTAAATGCATGTATAAATTAAATGCTTCATGATGTTGACAAGAGGAAACTTGCATATTTTTTATTAAAGAATTATACCTTTTAATTCAACAAAAGATGCCCAATCTAATATTGGGGTCTAAAGAACTGAACGATAAAAGAAAAAGGGGGTCTTCAAAAGCAGCACATACCGTCCACTTGTTAATTATTTTTTTTATTTTTTTTTACTTGTTAAAAAAATAGTGACCACCCCGCCACAAAATCTCCACCCCCGCCCCCCGGCCATATACTAACTGTCTACGAGTTGTATATGTCTAATCTGTACGTATAATTTATACCAGGGGTGTCAAACATACGGCCCGCGGGCCGGATTAGGCCCACAAGATAATTTTGTAAAGCAAAAAAAAAAAGTTTGACCAATTTATCAGCTGGCCACAATCAAAACATGTAAATTCTTAATTTTACAAGTAATCCTCAGATGAGCAATGCAACTTGTACATGAAATTGCCCTGGATGTCATTATTTTACACACCACCTTTTTTGGAACAATATAATTACATTTGAGCCCTGTAATGTAGGGCTAACCCACAAATAGTGAAAATTTGCGTATAATTGACGCCAATTGTTTTTAAGTAATATAACATGATTTTACCGATCCGGCCCGCTTGGTAATATATTTTCCTCTATGTGGCCCTTGAGCTAATATGAGTTTGACACCCCTGGTTTATACAGTAGTCTGCTCGCGAGATGGGAGAAGCAAGATGGCCGCCCTGTATGGGCTATCGTCTCACAAAATTCAGAAGGAAATTTCTCACAATATATTTATACATCTAATTATAACTCAGCAGTTTAGTAGTCAGGTTCTGTCTCCGTTAGATAAAATATCTGACTCTCTGGACCTTTTCTCCTTGCCATAGTGTTCAAACTCTGGGCTCTTTGAGGAAAAAAATAGACGCTACATACTAGCCACAATGTCGTAGCTCACCATGACCACCATGGTTCTCAAATCTTTGAGTTTTGTTGGAATGTTTTATGTAGGGGTGGGCAATTTACAATTTTTTTCTGGTCCGTCATTCGTCATTTTTTTTTCAAGCTGACCCAAACTGCAATTGTCAGTGCGTCATTTTATTTTAATCATGGTTCTGTCATCACTTCGGCACCACTATTTAAGGACCGACAGACAAAAGTGGGCATTCCATCAGTACTGATGGACTGTCCCGTCAGTCCGCCAATACTTGGCCTGGTTAGCGACAATTTAATGTCAAACTTTTTTGTAAAGTTTGACATTAGTGTTTCTCAAATCGTCATTCATCAAAAAAATAAAAAGCGAGCATCTGTCAGTGACTGACGGACATGACAGTCGGAATGCCCACCTCTGGTTTTATGTTGCTAATCTGCTGAGATGTTTTTTTTTTCCCAAACCTTTCAATGTCCTCCCTCATCATATATATCAGGTAAGTAAAATAACTAAAACTACATTTTGTTTTTGCTCTTTAAAAATGACATTAAAGCAACTTGACTTTTTTGGGGGGGGCCTCTCTGGAAAACAGCATAGTTTAGAATGTTCACGGTCTGACTGTCATGTCTTTCTCCCAATTACATGACAGCAGTTGTGATGTGTTCTCTTGCCACTCGCTTTTGATCTGTCACAATATAAGTCGCTTCCCCATTAGAAGGGCAGCCGTGCCAAACAAGCGGCATGTAGTGTGAGTGTGTGTGTGCGCGCGGGCGCAAAGAAGAAACGCATGGAGGCTTCAACTGCCAAAGCACATAAGATGCACTAATCCGCCATGATCTGTGACTTCCCCCCACATCATCACGTTGGGTGTGGTTATTTAGGACATTGATCTTAAACGGGCCTGCTGCTCGCTGATTACTCTGCTGGTCAGCTGAGGACGGAATCACTCATCTGGGAGAACTTGTGTTTTCTCTGCGTAAACCGTATTGGAAGAAAAAAAAATATCACGCAATAGAAACATTACATTTTTTACAGTTTAAAAGAATACGGCAAGGATCAAAAAGTGTTTTTGCTCTTTTTTTAGCATTGCTTAAATTAGCCTGTTTTGAGGGGGCAGTCCTGTCTTATGCGAATGATCCACTACTCACCCTGACCCCTCTCTGCGGGGGGTACTTGTTAAGCCCCGAGTCTAAAAAAGCAAAAGCAACATGCAAACTGCAGAGTGCAACGTAAACCCCTATAACAATAGTAAAATTATGGATTGTATTTTCACTCATGGAGGCAGAACTTCGTCATCATCCAGCAAACTACACTTGACAATTAGTGTAAGCAAGGCAAAGCCAGGCAAGTTTATTTATATAGTGTAACCCACTCAAGTTGTACACTTCACTTGTATTTTTTTATATCACCCGCAGTAGCAGGTTTTGTCCAGCAGAGAGCAGAAGCAACTAATGTCTAAGAAGTCAGAGAGAGATGGGGGAGGAAGTGACGCAACTAGTGCGCAGTTGAGAGCGTTACGAAGTGAGATACCAGAAGAGAGAAACAACAGTGAAAATCGAGTTAAAGGTTTTTCCAGCAGGTTAAACGCAAACTTCGCCCAGACCTGTTTGCCTGGAGTTTTGCAGAAGACTGTACATTGAATTTGCATTCTCCAGTGTGTTCATTATTTGCCGTGCTAAACTGCGCTAATGTTGCTAAGCTAAGCTATTGTCGTGTAGGAGCCATTTTGTCGGCATCGTGATAATCATCCTTATTATGTGAATTGCTATATGTATTAAAATACGGTACATTTATGATGAGATGTTTATAAGAAAAAACAATCGGACGATTTATGAACATTTGCACTGACAAATCGTACCCTGAATATGTGTTACAGAAAACTTACATACTACTGTGTGGTTTTATGTATTAGTATTGCACGCTACAATTTAACTGTTCAATTTCCAAATAGTTTGAAGTTAAATCTGTAAATGTAAAAAGCCTGTTTATTTGATAGAGAGTGATAATTCGCCCTGCAGGTTGTTTTTTTGAATACCTGTTCATGGAAGCGGATGAAACCATTTGATGGACAACTATTCGTGGAGTGATGTGTGAGTCGGACAGTGGATTTACGAACAACCTACGTTGGCGTGACAGTGGAAGATCTCGCCAACCTTGAGGACATTGTTTGTCCACACCTTCTCATCGAACAGATAAGAAATTAAAATATCATTCGCTCCGTAAAAACACACAAACCGGGTAGATGAACAATATTTTTGTTTGTTTTCTCAGAGCTCTGATTGTTATTTTTATTTTATTTTTTTTAGGTGATAGTTTCAACCAAAGGCTGAAACAGAACAAAATACATTTGTGGGGAAGTAAAGTGTGATTGAAATTAGTTGTGTATTGAATAAATGTTGGCAGTTGTTATTTCAAAAAAAGTTTAGCCAGCCTATTGGTTTCATTTCATCTATATCCTCCTTGAAAAAGTTCCTAGAAGATCACCTGTGTAGATAGTCATCGTTACAATAGTAACATTCATACACAAGGCAAATCCATAGGGCTTTACAAAGAGAAAGAATGATTAAAAACAGGATTAGATGAAAAGATGAAAGTCAAGCTAAAACCTAAACATAAAAGCAGGATAAATCAAAAGACAAAGGAAAACCGTAAAATGACAAAGCACGGATTATAAAGAAAGTCTAAAAATAAAAGCATAGGACCACACACTTCCTCACCAAATTTATTTTAACTAAATAAAAAAATTGTATACATGCAACATGTACGCGTTTAATATATTTTTTGATAATATATTTTTCACTGTATGTATTAAAAACAACAAAGCAACCACTCACTGTTCAAAGGACTCTTCGATTAAAAAAAAAAATACCGTTCAAGGACGGCACAAAACTGCGGAAGAAACCAACATTAAGTGCAAGAACCCATTTTGTATTTTTTTCACAAAAATCAACTCACTCAAAATGTATCAATATTATTGTGGTGATACTGTATATCTTGTCCATCTCATTCCTGAACCGCTTTTTTTATTTTATTTTTTTAGTCCTACTCTGCCATGTAGTGGTGAATTGTGATATTACAACTTAAAACTACAGTCAATCACTGCATATTCAGAGATTGACACCGGCAGATAAAAAAAATCCCTATTTTAAAAAAATTGCCGAGAAAATCGCAATTGATGATTTATAAGCATTTTTTGAGGAATTTCGTGGAATTGTAGAAAAATACAAATGTGCTTTCTTTTCTTTCTTTTTTCTTTTTCGGGGGGAAATTGATCAAGGGGCCACTCACAGAGTGGCAGTTGCCCATCCCTGATCTAAGAGGTCTGAAAGTCCTATAGGGAACTAAAGGTCCTAAAGATATCTGGCTCAACAACTAGCTGGCACTAAACCATAGCAATACTCTGCATTGGCCCAGCAGTAGAAGAAGGCGGGGTGAGCAGTGGCTCATTTGCATGAGACACGACAGCTCCCTCAAAACTGGCTATTTTCAGTGATGCAAAAATAATGAATGAATAAATATTGGGTGAAACGCGCTGTTATTCTTGATATTTCGTGTATTTTGATCAAAGACGCCTGGGAACAGTTTTTAAAAGTGAGACAAAATGTATTTCTTAATTATGTTTAGGTTATGAGTATTAAGTTGTGTATTTTTATTTTTATTTTTTTTACAAGAAAAACGATCATCTTAAGAATAAAGTAGCATTTTTTCCCAAGATCGTCATAATAACAGGGCTTAAAGAATTCCGGCACGGTGCCGGATTTCCAGCATAAGAGCCACTAGCGCAATGACAAATCCAGCAAAGTAAACAAATACATGAGGGGAATATTTGATACGTCTGGCAAAACACCGCCAATGCATTGGTGAGAACGCCAACTTCAAAATAAACCTTCCCTTACCGAGTAATATGTGGAGCGCAATCCCAATGGACGCATTTATTTTGACATTTTTCCCGGGAGCGTTTTGCCAGTCGCGGTGCAACGGATGATTTGGCTCGTCCTGTGGAATGTGTGTCTGCCGTTCTTATTGCCGGCGTAAACAATTGCGACCAAAGTCAACAAAACAACTTTGTACAGAAATCACGTTCGATCGCCAATTAACTCTTTTACTGCCAAAAACATTAAATGACGTTTCGTAAAAACCTACGGAGGAGCGCCAATGACGTTAAAAGACGTTCACCAAGTTTTTTGGGGGTTTTTTTGGAAACGGGTGGAGGAAAGCCTTGGCCAGCTGTGCTGAAAGTATCAAGCAGATCTAGTTAGTTTAATGCCTATTTTTGGCCCCTAGATGGCAGCGATGACTCTCTTTGGACAAGATTGGGTAGGCGTCAGTAGAAGACGTGAGGCGGAGCTAGAGTGTTCAGGGGACAATGGCTGAGGAAGCCATAATGGCAACCGGTTGCAAGCAGCTCACGCTTGAGCATTTTTTTCAAAGACGAAAAGCATCGACCAATGCTAAAGAGCACATTGATGACGACGATGATGATGATGGTGACTCCGAGGTTGACGCCGAAGTTGGAAGCGTTGACGCGGCGGCTATGATCACGTCATAAAGCCTCACCGGCTAGCGATGCTAACGCCGGAAAACGCGGCGCACAACCGAGCACGCTCAGGCGGACTCTCAGGCGGACGTTCAATCGGACGACGAAGAGTGCCCCGAGTCCAATGCATATTAATCGGAGGAGTGGGTACAGTCTGATCACGGAGAAGATACTGGTTATGGACTACGATGCCACCATGAATGGAGCGGATAAGATGGATCAACCACCCGGTATAGGAACTGAAGGACATGAGGAAGCCAGACGTAACACCACCGTAACGTCACCGTATCATGATCCTGAGAGTAGACTTGATGGCAACATGGCCAAGCACACACTGCGGTATATACTTGCTATTCCCCGGGAAAAAAAGCCAGCAAAAAAGTGTAGCGTCTGCAATCGCAGTGAAACTAATCTGTTGTGCAAATCCTGCTGCGTCTCCAGGAGAGCGTTACAAAAATAAAAACTGTATTTGAAACATCCACACAATTGTAAATAGTACCACGGTTGCACACATTTGTAAATAGTTTGCCAAATTGTTTTGTCAAATTGTTACACTGTTGAATGTAATTTTTTTTACAAGCATTTGGGTGAAACTAACCATTTTCTATTGTTGATTACTGAAAAACGGAAAAGGTAGAAACAAACTTTTTTTTTCTGATGAAAGATGAGAGTCCAATCTTTCATTTGGTAGTATGTGTTTCCATAGTCCAAACACAAAATTTTCTGTGGACCTTGAAAGATCAGTCAAAATGCTTAAATCGGCTGGCACTGACGGCATCCCTTTTCTGAAAACGTCTGGCAGTCAAAGAGTTAAGGGCATTAAAAGACGACTTAATTACACTAACATTGTATTGCGCGGTGCCTGTTGCCAGTGTTTAGGGCAACTACAGTGTTAGCGTGCTAAAGGTGCTCGTGGCTGCAGCTAGAGTCATCGGACTACTTTTCAAAGGCAGTCTAATCGACGTGATGATTGCACACTTTGATGCTGACAGCCGGACACAGTTGCCGTTACTAGAGATGAGTTTAATAAACTGAGATCACTCAATTCGCAACTGTGGTTCTCACGTCACAAAAACTGCTCAACTCGGAATTTCATTTCATACAAAGTGCTGTACATTGAGTAAAAATCAGTCATGGAATAAAGAGAGCAGGACAAAAATAACACTAAATAAATAAATAATTATCTTAAGTGGGTAAATGAATAAGTCAATAAAATAACACAAGTAAATACAATTAATAAATTATTAACAAAATACAGCAGGCACCATTTTAAAACATTGAAACAATAAGTTTCATGCCGAGTCAAACGCAAAAGAACAAAGATGTGTTTTAAAAGTGGGTAGAGAGTGAGGTTGCCTAATATTTAACAAAAGGTCATTCCAAAATCCATGGGGAGAAATTTGTCTAAAATCTCCCTACATTCTAGAGAGGAAAATAATGTGTTGTTAAGCACAACTAAATGTAAGTAAAAAAACAACAAAAAGAAGTTTATCTATAAATTAAAGTTGGTTGATCATTAGTAAGTGGAAATATATTTTTAATGCCTTCTGTATTCATAATTGTTCTTTCACCATGCAAAAATATTATTTTTATCCAAATACCTGATTATTCAAAATAATTTTCCATAGGATATTTGAATACCAAAATATTCGATTGCTGCAGCACTAGAAGGGACTGCAACCCGCAATGCTATACTGTACTATACATAATATAAATGGATAATGAAAGAGATGACCTGACATTCGGGGAGGCCATCAGGAATTTCGTGAGTTTCCCAAATGTCCAGTCCATCCACAGCGACGAATCGAATAGTCAGTCGAACAATGAATCGGCACGTCGGACAATGCAACACCCCTCCCCGAAAAAAGTTCAGGCTCAGGAATTGATTTTTACTTTAAGTCCTGTAATAAGATCAGTGAAACTATAACTCAATACTATGGTCCCCTGATTGAGAACCACCAACATTGTCTACACATTTACTTAACTTCTTAGAAAAGGATGCATGGCTGGTAATGAGTCCTTTATGCAAAATGTATTGCCCAAATTAGCATGGATGGGCATTCACGTTAAATTAAATTAGCCTTCAAGTACACTTTCCTTTGGAATAGCAAGCAAAGTATGAAGTCATCACAGGGACTTTATCCCCTGTTTAGTCGTTTATAACCAAAATACAATTTATATAATGCAGATTTAGTAGAAATGAGTGTTGGGGAAGAGCATTAAGACGTCATTTAGCTGATGGGAAGAAGCAGATAGTAGCTGGGCGTCACATATCCAGCGGTGCCTGAAGTTACGACCCGCCCCACAGCCCCCTCCGGCTACCCTACCAGTAACCTCTGCCCTATCCAGTTTAGCCAGCACTGGGGTTAATTCCATGTCCTGAAGCTGAAACAACAGGATCACAGCCACAGCACTAATACTCAATAGACACTGACCTACTTTGTTGGATTACGCGAGGGGGGGAAAAAAACGGATCGGCTGCCCTAATGCCAGCAATGAAAACGATCTAATGGTCCTAACTGTTTTGTTTAATCTGAGAGCATGCTCGCGTTATTTATTTCTCATTACGGGAATGCAGTTTCTGCTGATGGGATTAAATGGCCGCTCTGGCTCCCTTTCATGCGCTGACCTCTCGACATAATCACAAAGTCAAAAAACCATCTGGATGGACACTGCCGTCGCGCGGCCCTTGTTTGTGTGATTACGCATCCACACTTGGACTTTGCAGCAATTTGAACTGGGGGACAGCGGCAGGTTTTGTGATTACGCTTTTCAGGAAGAAATGTCACTGGTTTGAAGCCTGAGTTATAATAGTTTGGGATTTTTCATTATAGTAAATTTTTATTCCATTTTGACTTTTTTTTTTAAAAATACATTTAGTTTTTATTAGTTTATAAAGCAGGTTTGATAGTTTTTAGTCATTTTTATTTTGGGGAAAATCATAAATTTTTGTTGAACTTTTATTAGTTTTAGTATTAGTTTTATTATATATAATTATTTGTTGAGTGTGATATTTTAAAAGAAGTCACAATAGGTAAACTGCAAACCAAACAACTTTCCATGTTCTTTACAAAGAATACAAAAAAATAAACCCCAAAACTTGATCTATGAAATAAATGGCAAACGACAAAAAACAGTTATTTATGTTTTAGTTTGTCTTATAAGTGTGTAAAATCTGGTTGTAATTTTTTTTAAAGCACTTTTCTTTAATGAAAATGTTTTTTCAATTTTAATTTGAGCTATTTTGTTCACTATAGTAACCTTCAAAACATGACATGTACTTTATCCCTGACCCGGCTTAAGTTCCAAAAACATGCATCTTCGTTGATTCAATGAAGACACAAAATTGTCCATGCATACATACAATTTATGCCTTACTGCCACTCCAAAACAACCCCCTGAAAGTCACTTAGTGGCACCTCCCAGAAAGTAAAAATAAATAAATAGATAACTATCACCAGTTTCACAGATCAAAGCGAAATTTGGTGGTCAACTCTATCCTATCAGGACACTTGATAAAGTTTCAAGAACCCTTGCCCAGTACTGAACAGAAACAGGAAGCTGGCCATTTTGGTTTGAAGTCACCATTTTGGGAGAATTCCAGCATCCTACTTCATTGTTTCTCATTGGCAACATTGAGCTTTTGGACTAAAACCAACAAAAACGTCATTTGAGGCCCGCCACAAACGACTTGTTGACAGGCTGCTTCCTTCTTATGCAAATTAATCAAACGGACCCGTGAGCGCCGCCGGCTCGCGCGGAACAATCAAAATCTGTTTTTCTGCTCCATTACATCACCACCAGGGGGCACTTGATTCCTGGAGCGTGCAAGTGTTTGTGTTTGACAAATTGCCACGGAGGTAACATGTACTCAGCAGAGGCAAGGAGGCTTTTACAATCAGCCTCCGATGACCCACGTCTGATTTTATATGCGTGTAATCTGCTCCATGGTGACAGCCTGCACGTGACCATGAACAACATGCTTCACTGATAGGGACTCCATGTTGCCATTAAATACAGCTATAGGCATGCCACAAATAATCAATTACCAGTCATTTCCCATAATGGTACATTTAAATAGTTCCTTTTTGTGTCATGAAATTTACATGAGTGGTAATATACATATGTGATGGTGCAATGATTAATTGTTAACTAATCGATTATCAAATGAATTGGTATTTTATGATGATCAGATCAATTAATCGTTTTATCTATAAATTATTGACAACATAACTTCCAAATTTAAAATGCAAATATTATCATTCACTGCATCTATTCACGGCCAATAACAAATGTTCAAAGTACCAAAAAATGAATACATAAATAAATAAATCCATATTCATCCCATCTGTCATATTTTTTGTACATATATGGAGCCTTTACACTAGTGGACGATTAAAGCACTAAACCTTAGAATTAAATCTAAACTATAATGAAACCCAAGACTTGTAATTATACAAATTATGAGCGAATTAGAACAGCTTTTTGCATTATCTCAGTAGCAACTAGTGTTGTTTCGCTGCATGTTTCTGTACTTTATTGATCTATAAATGTCATTGCATGAGTGTAAGCACTAACCCATACGGTGAGCAGCTGCCATCAAAACCTCTTTTTTCTCATAAATGTTATCACGGAACAAATTTCCCCATATTAAGTGCATATGTTTAAAGGCCCGTATAGCTTGAAGTTCAAAGAGTCAACCCAGGGGTTGAAGCGCCGTATGAATTATTTGCCGGGAGAAAGAAAAAAAAAAGCACGATGCATCTTTTAACGTGTGCAGCCACTGCAGAGTGCGGAGCCTACAAATGTCACGTCCTCTCAGCGTCAAAAGTAATTGGCCAAGCTGCACAGCACGCCGCGGCGGGGGTAACGAGGCGCTTTGCTGCCGTAACAGACTCAAACGACGCGCTTTGCCGCGCGGCGCATGAGCTAATAGGCGTCGCGCAAGTACACAGCACACTCGGCGTATCTAAATATAATAGCTAAACTGATTGGCCACTTTTTTAAACTCACCCACCACCTGTCAGCCATATTGTTCTCATGCGAGTTGCTTGTTTGTGTAGTGGAGTTGATGCACAATTACATCAACAACAATTGTCAGTTATAAACAAAAACAGAGCTCTCCTTTTTATTTGTTAAGCCACCATTTAATTTTCAACAGATTTTTTAAATTCAACACCAGTAACATGATCACTGAATAGCGGATGTTAGCTTGTGCTTTGCAAGGGTACTAGTAAAACCTCTCTCCTCTGAGCTCGAAAATGCTGGCTGCTGTTAGCAGCGTGAGCTATTAGCTCAGCAATCAGCGCTCTCGACTTTAGAGCTGCAACCGCAGTGGCAGCGTGGGTTTGAGGTCAGAGACGGTGTAGCTGGAGAGCGCGAAATTGCCGCCATTACACATCACAGACGTGCTACTTTAGCTAATAATAGCTAACTGTAACATTGATGTTAGCTAGCAGGCTAGCCATTATGTTTTGCTAAACTATGCAAAGAAAGACAGCTCAATCAAACATTTTATACATATTTGAAAAAATGTCTTCCACAACACCAATGATAGAGGTTTGGTTGCTAGTTGACCCTTTAGAAGTTGCCGCTCTGCTTTAAGGTAGTCAAAGCGATTATTGACTTTCTTTTTTTAAGGAAATCGAAACAAAAAAAACATTTTGGGTATATCATTGTCCATTCAAGTCAGCAGCAATCACTCACTTTCTGCCACCTGAAATGATCCCACCACCCTTTGCTTACAAAACATTATGAAATGGTCTATGTATGGGTGAGCAGATTTTCTAAATTAAAAACTGGGATGCTACAATTTTACTGAAAATCAAACACAGCGTACAATAAATTCTCACCAGAAGCTATTTATAACAAATTTAATTGCTAATCAATCTGGTGGCCGGTGGTTGTGTTATTGCGCTAGCTACTGCTAAATGATATCTTGGTTGACAGTTCAATAGCGCCAAAAAAGAAATGCATTCAGCATTATCTTACTTTTTTGCTTGGTTTTGGAAGCTATTGCAAGCTGGATCTGCCGTTTACCTATTGCCGGTCCCTCAGTTTAACGTTAGATATTTTGTATGTAACTTATGGAATAGATTTAATGAAATCGTCATTTAAGTGCTTTTTTTCCAGCCCTATAACAATACATAATGTTACCTCTTTCTTGTTTTTGTACTGAAATTCAATGTTGTCATTATGGTGATATTTGGAGAGGTCATTTAAGAATTTTTGGATGTGGTTCTTGGTGTAAACTTTTTGGGAACAAGTGAGCTGTATGACATTTGGTCACTTCTCAAGTCAAAAAATCAGGTTATGTATATTGAGTGATTTTATTCCAAGGAGTGACATTGAAATGTAAAGGCCATTAGGAGGGGCACAAGGAGGTTGGGGGATGGTGATGTGCGCTGGACTCGTAGTGCCGTGCCTGGCGGGCTGCAATGAAGAGAGTGACATCAAGGGAAGCAGCTGATGTGCTCCAAGTTGCCCTTCGCCACTTTATCCCGCTGCATGCGTCTTCCTACCCGCCAGAGATCACGTCAGCTCTCATGAGTAGCGCCTCATGTGAGCGTGCACATGTGCTTTTATTCCAGGGTCAGCAGCTACTTCAAAAACGTGACCCAATGCATGCCGTAACCGAGGTAATTGGATAGATGGGATGCAAGGATTAATATTCAAGGTATAGAAATATGTAATTTTCTTACAGTTCTTCCAATAGGAATGAGAAATAATCAATCCAATGGGGTCAAAATGGGGTAATCAAAAAGCCTTTAAACACCCGGAGGGCTTAAAGTCCTAGAATAAATTAAATGAACTAAATAATATAAATTATACAGAATACAAAATAAACTACAAATTTTAAATTATAAACAAATACAAAATCAAATTCAAAATATTTCAAATTAGATTTTTAAAAACTAAATATTAAAAATAGTAATACTAAAATAGTCTCTAAATTGTCCGTAGGTGGGAATGTGCGCGTGAATGGCTGTGACTGTCTATTCATGCCCAATTAACCTATTGATCGACAAGTAATCGATTATCAAATTAATTTACATTTATTTCAATGGTCAAGTAATCGTTTAGAGCCACTGTTTAATTTAAAATTGTCCTCTGAGTTCAGACTCTCAACAATAGTTATTCTCTGATTTCTGTAGTGCCTAATGAGCTTTTGTTTTTTAATCAAAATAAAGACGGTTGAGGGTATTGTGTAACATACTTTAATGCATAGTAAAATGTTCATTGAAATAATTGATAGAATAAACTATTCTAAAAGTATTGGAATTTAGACCTATATGTAAATTATATTTTATTTTAACTTGAATTAAATAAAAAATTCTAAAATTAAATCAAATATATCAAGACATACAATTTTCATTTAAAATGTTATCAAAAAAAAATATTTTGTGAAAGTACAAATTGATTGAGAATTTAAGAAAAATATGTTGGAAATTTAAAATATAAAAAAATTGTATTACAATTTATATTGAAATCCAAATTGTATTATTTAATTAAAAAAAATAAAATACAAATTTGAAAAACTTGTATTGATTAACTGCATAAACAATGTCTAAAGTAATGTTTTTTTAAGTGTCATAAAAGTATAATAAAAAAAGTTAATCACTTTCCACTTCCAACAATACACTCAACTTAACAGAAAAATGGCAAAGATGCAGTGTAATAATTTAAAGTCCTTAAAAAAGAAATGAACCACTGTTAATAGTAAAACACATAAAAACAAAAATTACATTACAAAAGTGGTTTTGCAGTTAGAAGGTAAAAATCAGCACTGCTCTACAAGAAAGATGTGGGAACATGTCGCACAGTCGTCAATGGCTAAGTAGGTCAAAGGACCGTACGTGACCCAGACATGGGTGGCGCCCCTGCGGGTCAGCGGCCAGTCAGGCATGAGGTGCCAAGTGAGCGCCTCTGATTTGACTCCCAGTAAGGTGGCCGGCCTCTGCTTGGCTGGCTTTCAGCCCTGAAGGCGCCCCCCCACCCCCAAACCGGCGTGATCTCTGACATGAACGGAAGACCTGAGATCACACCCAGAAAGTCTGCTTCACTTTTGCATTGGTTTCTCTCAATTTAACCAAAATTATTGACACATTTTGTTGAATTATATTAAAGGGGAAGTCAAGTCAACAATTTTCTTTATAATGTTCTAGTCTTCACTAGTCTAAACATGGTATTCTGATTAATATTGTTCTTGTGGAATACAAATTAAACAACAAAAAACACCTGTTTGTATCCATCTCAGGGGGCAGCCATTTTGTCAAACTGTCAATGTCTCAAAACCAAACAGCTCAGCAGTGATGGGTCGTTAGGCACTGTGATGCCTTTTTCAATTTCCCAAAGATGCCCTTTTTTTTTTCTTTCTTTTCTTTTTAGTTAACTCTTTCACTGCCAGACGTTTTCAGAAACGGGTTGTCCCCACTGCCAGCCGATTTAAGCATTTTGAGTGATCTTTCAAGGTCCACAGAAAATGTTGTGTTTGGACTATGGAAACACACATACTACCAAATGAAAGATTGGACTCAGCTTTCATCAGAAAAAAAAAGTTTGTTTCTACCTTATTCCGTTCTTCAGTAATCAACAATAGAAAATGGTTACTTTCACCGAAATTCTCTGTTTTGAAACAAAAAACGGAGAAAAAGAGCTTTTTGTGAAACGATGTTATTTCATGCACTCTAGTGAATTGTACACTTCTTTTTGTCCATGAATGATGCCACAAACACCTAAATAGTGCTTTACTTCTGTAAAACGCTTTCACCAACAATGAAAAAGTGTTTTTTGATTGCAAAATACGTTTATTTCCATTCAACAGTGTAACAATTTGACAAAACAATTTCGCAAACTATTTACAAATGTGTGCAACTGTGGTACTACTTACAATTATGTGGATGTTTCAAATACAGTTTTTCCTTTTGTAACGCTCTCCTGCGTGCAAGGAGACGCCAGGACTCACGCAACAGTTTACTTTCACTTTCACATTGGTCCGTTTTGCGTGCAAACGTTACACTTTCTTGACGGCCTTTTTTTCCGGGGAATAAAAAGCAAGTAGCAGACTGTACACACTTCCTCCGATGAATATGCATTGGACTCGGGGCACTCTCCGTCGTCCGATCGAACGTCCGCCTGTGCGTGCTCGGTTATGCTCCGTGTTACGACACCGTCATAGCCGCCGCGTCAGCGGTTCCAATTTCGCCGTCAAGCTCGGATTCACCTTCATCATCATCGTCATCAATGTACTCTTTTAGAGTTGGTCGATGCCTTTCGTCTTGTAAGTGTAGAGCTGCTTGCAAACGCTCGCCATTGCCCGTTCCCTCCTCCATCTAGCTCCATCTAACGTCTTCTACTGCCGCGTCAATGCTTCCCAACCACGGAGTCACCACCCTCATCTTCATTATCGATGATGATCATCGTCGTCAACAATGTGCTCTTTCAGCGATGCTTTTGGTCTTTGAAAAAAACGGCTCGGGCGTGAGCTCCTCGCGACCGGCTGCCATTTTTCCTTTGTCTTCCATTCTCATCTCCTGCTCGACGCTCTAGCTCCGCCTCTACTGACGCCCACCCGATCTTGTCAAAAGAGAGTCATCGCTGCCCTCTAGGGGCCAAAAATAGTCATTAGGCACAACAGACCGGCTGGAAACTTTCACCACAGCTCCGGAAGCCTTGCCCGCACCCGTTTCAAAAAAAAAAAAAAAAAAAATTGGATGACGTCTTTAGACGTCATTGGCATTGCTCCGTAGGTTTTTACTTGACGTCTATAAACGTCAATGGCAGTGAAAGAGTTAATCAATTTTTAAAGCAGTGGTGTCAAACTCATTAGCTCAAGGGCCACATGAAGGAAAATATATTACCAGGCGGGCCGAATCTGTAAAATCATGGTATATAACTTAAAAACAATTGGCGTCAATTATATGCAAATGTTCACTATTTATGGGTTAGCCCTACATTACAGGGCTCAAATGTAATTATATTATTCCAAAAAATAACACAAATGCAAATGGAACACAGCAACACTTTGCCTGTATGAGTTCCGGATGTGTTGTAGCTACCCGTTTTGTGTATATATTGTTCCCAGAATGCATTGTGTGGCACAGTTAATGAAGTTGTAAGGACGTTAATCCTTGTTATATGTGTTTATGTTACCAGTTATTTAATTTGTGTCTTATTTAACATGTTTTATGTCGGTCTATGATTTTATTTTTTTAACTTTAGATGGTGTGTAACATAGTGACATCCAGGGCAATTCCATTTGCAAGTTGCATTGCTCATCTGAGGATTGCTTGTGAAATTATAATTTTATATGTTTTGATTGCGGGCCAGCTGATTAATTGGTCCGACTACTATTTTTTTTTTAACTTTACAAAATCATCTCGCGGGCTGGATTACACCCCTGATCCGACCCGCGGGCCGTATGTTTGACACCCCTGCGTTAAAGGATCAGCAGAGAGCACTTGGTGTTTTATCCATGTGTTATTAAATTTGATAAATTAATTAAAAAATTAAACTGGAAAAAAATGTGTGTTTCATTAATATACTTAATTGTGTTCATACAGTGGCATCTCAATAGATAATAATTATGCTAAAAAATAATTTCAGTTCAATTTCAGGGTGAAACATTCCATTTCTTTCTTTTTCTTTTAAAAAAAATGATTATAGCCTTCGGAAAAGTTTTTATTTTTATTTTATTTTTTTATGTGTTTACGAGAATGTATGGCTTTTTAAATGAATTTTTCTAGCAGAGAGACCAAACTGTAGAAATGTGTCTTCTGGAGTGTGATACTCCACTAGTACTGTATTGACTATAAGCTGTCCGTAAACAACATACAAGTACCTTACTCTTTTGATTTGTATTTATTTTTGCTGCGTTTCCTTGAAATCGCCTTGCCTCCTGTCACTTCTCAATCGAGTGTGAAGACCCTTAACCTGGGATTTCGACTTTTCACAATCATCAAGGAAATATTTGGACCATTGTGTTGCGTTTGGAGGACTCACAAAAGCAATTCTGAGTGAAAAGCCCTGAAGCTTCTGATTGACAGTTCGACACACAAAACAACAACAACTGGGAAAGGCTCCATTTTTTAAGGCCTCCTGCAGGGACAGAAAATATTTGTTGGGGTTTGCCCATCAAGGACGTGATTTATAAAAGCTGTTGCAGGAAAATGGGAGGAAGAACATAAACAACATCACAAACACGACCAAAGAGTAGGAAAGCAATCTCTCTCAAATATCCCGTTAAATTGATAATCTTTTCTTTAATTATGTATTGTTTTGTTGTCATTTAAACAGCTTCTCGCTTTCTAAACTATCCTAACTGACATGCTTTCAGTGAATTACCCCAAATTTAAGGATTACAGCACGCTTTATCTTATTGAAAATCTGATACAAATGAGGCACTGCTCACCTTTCCCCTTCTGCTGTGGGGTCTGTCGAAGCCAAGCATAGGTTTAATTTACACGTTGGGGGGGCTACTTGGTGAGCCACAAGTTTAAATATATATATATATATATATATATATATATATATATATATATATATATATATATATTCAGTTGACAAAAAAACTTGAAAAACATGGGACTGTATTTTCACTCGTGAAGGCAACACTTCATCCAATTAACGGACATTTCACAAACAAAAAAATAAGTGATGTAACATGTCATATGCCAAAACTGACATTTCATCGCTAATTTCAATGTTCAATTTCATTATCATCGCGAGTATGTACACAAAAGCTTTCTCAGGTTACAAGCTCCATCTATGATAGCCTAGAAATGCAATGTGAAAAAAACACCACTAGAGGTCAGTGTGTTGGACACTGTGCTGTAGAAAGCAGTGACAAAAAGCTGCAAAAAACACAGCACTTTACTTTACTCCTTGCTTTAAAAGGAAGTGTGTTACATGCCTTAGTTCTGGTTTACTGGTCAAATGTTCCGCCACACTATCAAATGAGCCACAGTGGATTCATACAGTGATCTTGGTGAAGAGACATTTTCCAAGGACCCCTTCATAATCCTAATGCCAATGCCCCTAATTGCCAGAGACATGGAAAAGATGCCTAAGTGGTAAATAGTTGTAATATTATGATAACATATTCTTCTTTTTTGAGAGAGAGAGAGAGAGAGAGAGAATGGTTTGCAATTTAATGAAAATGAAGTTTTTTTTGTTGTTTTTTTAATCATTACAAGAACAAAGCAAACAGCATTTTGTTGGAAGAAAAATTTGTTATACGGGTTATTTTAACAAGTCAATTTTAAAAATCTGATTTGTATTCTTGAAAAGATGGCTTTCATCTCTTAAAAAAAAAATAATATTTATATTAAAAAAAACATCAAAAATAGGAATTTGTTCCTCCTAATAATATGCCTTTTTGCTTATAAAGGGATGTCACAGATAGAAATGTTACTGATTATATGTATTATTGATTAAAATAAAATAATATTCTGTGTACCCAAGACACAACTTGCCGACCCCCTGGGAGTCCCTTGACCCATGTTTGGCAACCACTAAGTTAGAGTTACTACACAGTCAACAATATGGTCACCCAGATGCTTTTTTTTGTTGTTGTTTTTGGGTGGGGGCCCGTGGGCTAACAGCATCGTGGGATTTGTCAGTCATCCCAGTATTTAATAATCCCTTGCTTGTCATTTTTTTTTCTCTTTTGCTGTTTGTGTGTATATTAACCTGTGGTTGAACCCTCTTTAGTGGCAACCTCTCGCCACAAAGTTCAGTGAACATTCAGCACAGAAGCAGCGAGCATGTCATCTCGCATCTATTTGCCCACGGGGGAGACGGCAGCGTCCAGTCAGTGTGTGTGGAGCTCGCCCTCTCTTTCTCTCTCTCTCTTTCTCACACACACTCGCACAAAACTCACACACACGAACGAGGTGAGCTTGTGTGTGTGTGGGGGGGCACACACTGATGGTGCATGTAAGTGAGATGATTACATAGAATGCCCCGGTGTTGACCTCTGCTTTTTCACTCATGCTTAATGATCTCATCACACCACGCACCGCGTCACTCTCACCCCCTCAGAGCTCGGCAGAGCAAGGAGAGAGATGAGCGGATATGGTTAAGGTGTGTTATTATTTAGCTTCTCAGCGGTTCCACATTCGCGTGGACGATAGGCCGATGAGATGAATGCAAGGCGGGCAATTTAAAAAGCATGACTTTAAATCTCGTCGTACCGCTTGAAGAGATAAATTTTTCCCATATGAAATGCCATTCATTTGTGCAAAACAAAAAAAAACGCAAATTTACAAATACATATAGCTATACATATACAGTATACATACATAATTAAGGAGAATGTAAAAAAAATAAAATAAATAAAGACAGCAAAAAAATGGCCGATTTTATGCCATTTGGCATTTATTTTCCAGTATTTTTAGTGGATAAATTTTTTATTTTTTGCTTATTTTTGACCATTTTAAAATAGCTACTATTGGCCGATTAAGTTGTTATCAAAACCATAATTAAAGCTAATTTGGGCAAATTTGTCATTGCAGAAGTGTGTATCAAACTGGTAGCCTTTTGCAATAACCAGTACCTAAGAAGTCATTCTCAGCTTCAAAAAGTTTGGTGAGCCCTACTGTACTGGACAGGATACCACAAACTATGATCTGATTGTGATACATCCTAACCAAGTCTTGCTGCATGAACTGATGAAGCCTTCTCGGATGATATACGAAACGTCTTCCATGACAAAGTAATCCAGTTTTTATTGAGTAATGACCTGGATGAATGAGAATATCCGCAAGCATTTTGAAAAATACAATATACAAAGCTTGTTGCTCAGTCTAAGTTTATCAATACAAAATATTGTACTTTCTTATTTAGACAGAGCTTTAGTGACACCTTATGGCATCTTCGTGCATTTCAGAAAGCGCACAGAAAAGTAGGTGACTTTTTCAGGGAACAGCAAGGAGCAGATTCCACAGAAGGAAAGTGGATAACAGTGAATATGTGGGGGATTACTGTATTTTTCAACGAGCCCTTGTTCATGTTCATGTATGTCCACCAAACATAGAGAAAATGTGACTCTTTTGGGAGGGGAGTAATTAAAATAGGCCAAAAAAGAAATAGTGCGTGCGTGATTTTTATTTTTGTATTTCTGCATTTTGCTCACAATTAGCCATTAACTCCTCAAACACTCATAAACCGCACATTCTTTTTTTATATATATATAATCCATTGTCAGAGGATTAACAGGTTAATTAAGCAAAGACAAGAATTGGAATTATCTCATGTTCATTAATCTCCCCAAATTACAGACCCTGGGCGCTTTTCACTTCCTATACCGTCAATTTTATGTATGCTGCATGGGCTACTGCAGGCAAAGTATTTTATTTAATGTGATCTAAATGCCATATTGTTCAATTAAAACATTTCCTAAATTATCTGGGGCTAAAATTCCTCAAGATTGTAGAAGTCATTTTCATCCTCATGAAATACATTTCGACATCCCCCATTTATCTTTGCCGCCCATTTTCTTCCAATGCTTAACCTGAGCAAGCCTGAAGACCCCCCCGAGAAAACACCTCCAGTATTTCTCTATGCGCTCGTATTTAAGCGGCCCGATTCTCTCCCTTCATTTCCAGAGGCGCGTTCAGATTAGCACCCCGCCGACCACTTATTCCGTTCGGCTCATTTTATGAGATCAACATTAAGATTCATGAGCAGGCTGTAGAGGTTTAGACGCTGTTAACATATTCTCACTCATCCCCAGAGAGTCATTACAAGCTTTTGTCAAGCACAGGTACAAATAGTGTGGCACATCCCAACAATACGAGCTTAGTAATGTTGGTGTAGGCGTAATGTGGGGGTGCGGGGGTGGGGTGGTGTAATGGTGTATGGTAAAACCAATCACACCGTTAGCTAGAAATTGACAAACAGATGTTAGTCATTCTACACGCAGCTGATACATTAAGTCACCGAAAAATATGAAGGTGCATGCTAGCACAATGGGAATCAATGTTTCAGCCAAGGTATTCGAATTTTCAGTTGGACGAACGTTTTCAGGAAAAATATGTGTCTTGTGCTTTTTATTCCGAATTTTGTAGCGTTTTTGGATCATTCATCACATTGTTGACAAATCGACGCCTTCTTAAAGTAATAATTTTTTTCACATTTTTCAGGAAACAAAAAAAAATGTAACCATTTTTAAAATGAAATGATTTAGGCAAAAAAAAAAATGCAAAAAAAATGACTTCGGCAATTATTGTAAACCATTCAGACTCACATTTTTTTCTGCTGGGCAAAAGTTGTCTTTTTTTTTTTTTTTTTACTGATTTTGACTCTTTTACCACATAACAATATGGGAAAAAAATTTGGGGGGTTATCTTATGTTTTTATTTGTTATAGTGGACGCCAGGATAATGTGTTGTAAACTAAACTTACAAAGCTTATATGTAACATTTTTAACATGACCATCATGCAAATCAACTTGCGATTGTGATTGGTTAGCTAGGATCCAATCATGAACCAGAAGTGTTGACATCATCCAAATTATGCATTTTTATGGATTTAGACACGCATATAGGTCATGTCCACTGCAATCATCTATGGGTTTGAAGGGGTTAAGAGGGTGACAATTATATTCCCTTCCGGTGATAACATACATTCCCGATTCTATTATATATATGCCATACTAAATGGCCCATGGACCGATGACTGCAGACCACTAAAATTGTACCAAATGTCCCGTGCCTAAAATATGAATACATATACCATTACACTCATAGGCTCCAGTGAACCCCCCCCCCCCCCTTCCCCGCCGGCCCTAATGAGGACAAGCGGTTAAGAAAATGGATGGAGGGATACCATTACACTCCTGTTCTGAACAGTTGTTAAAAAATATAATCAGTTATTTTTAAGTATAAGTATTTGGTTCCGTTTGGGGGGGGGGGGGGGGGGGTTCTGAAAAAATTACCTGGGTCATTATTTTTCGATTTACTGTACACTTGGGGCGGACTTCATTTCTGTTGGCAGCTTATTAAATTAGCATGCAGCATAACAGCTAAATGCTGCTTCACCATGTTTGCGCTGAAACCTGGGCTCCACTAACTTACCCGAGTCCACATACCTCAGAGCCCTATTAGGTTTATATTCAATGAGACTTTTCTTATTATATTCAGGACCCAAACCTTCTTTTTAGACCAAAAGTAGAATTTTCAAATCTATTGGAATTTATTGTAATGTATTGTAAACTGATGGGAAAGGAGAGCCACGCTCGTAATGAACTTTTAAAATGGCACAACTATAAAACACACAAAGACATAAACTGCTGTCTGCCACGGCTCCCACTCGGACACTCACACGCAGACTTGCTAACGTTATAAATCATCCTAATGGGTTCCGCCTCTTAAAAGCACATTAATATACACAAACAGTATTTTTCTCTACAGTTTATGCTTGCAATTTTTTTCTATTCAAATGCATTTTCAATGTGTTTAAATGTGTGTTTCCGTAAGTTTCAGTGTCTTTGAAGCATGTGGAAGTGGTAAAAACAATTTCACAAAGTTGTTTATTCCTGTATCGCAGATTTTCAGCTATCACGGATGGACCTAGAACCTTGCGATAAATAGGGCTTAACTGTATTTTTTTTTTAAATCGTCATGACATAATGAATTGTTCTGCTATGAATAATAATTTAATAAGATGTTCGCACCCCGTGACGGCTTTCTAGTACAAATCAGCTGTAGCAAATGAATTCAATCTAGAGCTACTTAGTGTCAGTAATAAATTAAATGTTTAGACTAGCTCGAGCCGTGAGCTTGCAAACTGCCGAGCTTGTAAAAACAAATCAGAAACGGTCGCTCATGTGAAAAGCCCCGGGGTGACGTTCATGTGTGGATGGTGGTTTTTGGCCCCCCCGTACGTTCCTGATGAAGGGTTAAGTGGGGCTAGTACAGGTTTGTTTGGCTCCATAATACTCGCCGTAGTCACCGACAGCAGCAACAATGTGTCTTGAAAGTCGGCTTATAAAAGTTTGATGAAACTCGAAGAGCTTAAGTGATCTTCTCCAGCTCTGCGCTAGCCCTGCGGCAAGAAGGATGCCTGCTTATATTAATTTCATGGAGTTTAAGAGGTCACCAAACTCATTTGGAGAGTCTTAGTCATTTATGAACTCTGCAACCTCTCTGTTCCTCGGCGCTCCGAGCCACGGGCCCTGAAATGCTTAAATTTACAAGAATATCACTGGAAAAAAAAAAAGAAGTGTGGTGTGTTTGGAGTTTGAAGTACAAGGCAATGAACGAAAACGCACTTTGCAATGACATTTACCTGACTTGAAATAAAGAGCAAAGCGCAATTTTATCTGCTTATCGGAAATTGAGGAGCCGCACCCGGGGAGGGAGACTTTCAGATAAAGGCTTTGGGCGGAAAATTGGTTTATCCAATATTCACAAGCTTAGCAATAAGACAATGGACTTCTCCAAAAAGTGGCTTAGCTCTGCAGCACTGAAGCCCTGAGAGTGAAACCGAGTAAATGAGCTCACGCGCCGGTTTTCACTCACGCAGAGACCGTTTCGACAATGGAACGAGGGGAAATTGGACATTCCTTTCAATTAAAAATGAATCGGAGGTGCTCAAACAGGAAGTGGTTGAGGCTCAGCTTGAAGGTTAATCTGATGATACCGTCGCTGATCGACTTGCCCCCAAGTAGCCTGACAGTCGCTCGGCAGCCAGCTTGACGCCCCACTCGAACCCTTTGAAAGCTCACTTTGTGACTGAAATATTTAGAATATCAGTAATGTTATGTTTGTTTTCACAATAAGAGTCCTGAGTTCTGATTTTGACTTTTGAGGTCTGCAAAATCTATTTTGCGTCAATTCTAGACAAGAATATACTGTTTGCTACTGTACACAATGTGAATTAAAAAAAAATAATAATTGATTCTATTACGAAATATATATATACAGTATATATATATATATAAGAAGAATATTACAATATAACAAATGTGTATATATATATATATATATATATACATTTGTTATATTGTAATATTCTTATTGTGTACTAAAACCCTTGCTTCAGGTCCCTGGGGTTAACCTGAAAAAAAAAAAAAATGCTCCACAAAATTATAAAGTTGCACCTCAAATAAAGTTATGAATTCACAAACCTGCTCCTCAAAAAAACGAAAAAATATTTTGAGCCATCCACTGTATTTGTTTACTTCTCACCACTGGACTCGGCCGAGGGCGGTCAGCGGAGCTAGCGGGTGATTAATTGACGGTCGGCGACTGCTGTCCACGGCGCCTTGACGAAGAGGGATTAGGTTGGGCACCGCAGGCGCAGCTGATAATAGGAGGACGCGGAGGAAGTGCTGGTGTCACGGTCCACAGCAAAGATTTCAATCAAAGACCTCTTCAGTCAGGGTGCCAAGGTGCTTTAAGACCTTCACTCAGGTCTTTGTTGAAAGATGGAAGGAAGTGTGTCTCTAATTATTTTTTTCCCCAAACTCTACAATTTCTGACAAATATTGTAATGCAATCTAAGAGACACACACGATTCTTCACAAATTCTATGCACTTGTTTGTTGGCCAGAGACAAAAATATTTAAGTACAGTGGTGCTTTGACATACACGTTTAAGTTGCTCCATGACTACGCTTGTAACTCAAAGCATTCATATCTCAAATTATTTTCCTTATTGAAACAAATGTAAATGGCATTAATCTGTGCCATCCTTCCAAATAAAACAACGAAAAATCGTTTTCCAGATGGCTAGTTTAGCATGCGGCACAATAACCGACCAGGGTTTTACCTTTGGCCACATTGTTAAGTATGCCATTTTAAACTACCTGTAAAAGCAAAAACGTTAATTTAGGAATTTCAAATCCAACCGATGTCAACACGTTTAGGGAAATTGGATTTTGAGCTCTACTGTTATTGGTTTCAGTTTCTTTTCAATAAATTTCCCTAAAAAAGTGATTTACAGTCTAGTGAGACTGTTTTTTCTTCTTCATTATGCATTTTTGACTGGTGCAATTATAGTCTGAAAATACAGTTCATACCAGACCATCATCAGAATTAGGTGAACGTTGGTCTAAACATGTTAAGAAGAGTGCTGTTCGAATTTGAGGCATTCATTGATGAATATAAAATGTTGTTACATTTAATTTCCTGCAAGATTAGAATACTCAAGTTTCTACATATGCAGTTGGAAATTGAAAGTGAAAGGATTTATACATTTTTTTATGAAGCCAAGCCTTTATTTAGCCCTCTTTCTTGTTCCCCTTCCCGCTGAACCAAGATCAGTCTGCACTTTTCCCGAGAGAGCACAATAATGTCACATCCGCATGTGGCAAGACGATATTTCACATCCAAACCAAAAGCTATTAGGGATGACTACTTACCATAGACAAGATACTGTATGTCCTTCAAAGCAACAACCTTCACATTCACCTCACAAACGCGCACACACTCACACACAGAGTGTATTCTTTGAGTGATTTTTCATCTACTCGCACGTGTGACGATGTTATCCTTGCATTCTTAAAAAAACGACAATATGTGTGGAGCAGAGCACAACTTAATGACCAGTGTCTATGACTTCACCTTTAAACAAGTGACTGGCTTATAAGACTACAGTACTTTTATACACAATGTTGTGGTTAGTTTTGCACTACCGTCATCATGAGAATCTTTGGCAAATCTCATGAGACTTCAGCTGAGAAAAGGTGAAACTCCACAAGTTGTTTTTCTTTGGATTTTTGTGTGTTGTGTGATGCCAGAAGGGCATCGTGGTAAATGGGAAACAGAGGGATGGGCCATGCATTTGGTACTTGCTTTGCCACAGACAAAGTTAGCTTTAAAAACTTTTGTTCTGATCAACAATTGAAAGACAGAAAACTGCTGACGTGATTGGGGAAAAAACACGGCTCAAGCTCTGCCACTTTAAAGGGGGGCACAGCACGGACAACTGAACTCACTAACACATGGTAGAATGCTTGTTACCGTATTTTAGCATACATGCTACCATTTGTTTTTAGCATGCATGCGCCAAGTATGGTACGGTGCGCTCGTTTCGGAGCTGCAGTTACCTACAGTTTGTCACCAGTAGCTCTGTGTGTGTGTGTGTGTGTGCGTGGTGAGGACGTGTGTGAATTGGAAAAAAACAAGGCAAATTGACAGTGCAACATATGAAGTGTAAAATGACAATATTTTTTTATGTTAGAGCATACAGAAGGCTTTGATACAGCTTCTGACATGAAGAGGTTACTTAAAGCAATGGTAGTTATTACAAAAAAAAACGGCCAGCAGGTGGCAGCAGAGTATAAGAGATCAGTCAGGGCCATATTGCAAAAAGCTCTTTCCCCCACTGTTTTCAACAGGTTTATGAATAATGACGAAACTTATATATTCTAATGCTCATTGCTGCAAAACGGAAGAAGAAGAGACTCTAATCTTTCTTTTGGTAGGTTCTATGTTACTATAGCAATAGAACAATAGAAGCAATAGAATATTCTGTGGACCTTGCAAAATCAGTCAAAATCTAGTAAAACAGCCCAAAGCAAAGGGAGTTGCTTCCGTGAAAATGACTGGGAGTGAGTAAGTAAGCACTGTTTATTCGTAATTTTTATGAATTATGTCTTCTTCTTGCGCAAGTGGCATTATGGGAAAAAGTTTTTAGCAATTACCCTACAAGTACGTTCGAACATACAGACGCTCCCCTACTTACGAACATTCAAGTTACGAACAACGGTACATACGAACATGTCTGCGCGCATGTCAAAAAATGTTCGGAAAGAGATGCTGTAAGTTAGATTTTGTATTGCGCACCTTTTTCCGAGTACTGTAGTGCTTCTTTCCGCCGCTAATACCGACGCTTGGCGCTGTGAGAGCTCACCCAGCATTGGAGGCTCAGCAACGTGTCGAGGAGGAGGAAGAAGAAGAAACGCCTGTCGCTCATAGATAAAGCCATCGCACTCTTCGAGCAGCAAGACCCAAATATTGAACGTTGCACAAAGGTTGCAAATCAATTGAATGATGCCATACAGTGCTACCGCATCATTTATGATGAAAAAAGAAGAAAACTGTGCAATCGTCGTTAGATCGCTTCTTTCGGCCAGTTTCTAGTAAATCCTCCAAGGAAGATACTCATCAACCCTCATCTTCTTCTCCTCGACCCTCAACTTCCTCCTACATTGAAGTTACGGAGGAGGAAGCCCATTCCAGTGACGACGAAGAACCTCTCATGATATAAAATCCTCCTCTTCCTCCTCCATCATCTCCTTAAGCATCGAGTACATCTTCCAAAAGTAAGTTAAACTTCATTTTATTTATCTTATTACGTACATGTACATACTGTGTGTGTCTCTCGCTCTCTAGCATACGTAGTACAGTACTGTACGTATTCTCTTTAAACATAAATTATAATACAAAATATAGCACTGAAGCAACTTACGAACAAATTCACCTTACGAACGATCGCTCGGAACATAACTCGTTCGTAAGTTGGGGAGCGTCTGTACTTGCAAATACGTTTAACCGTATTTGCAAATATTATTGGCAAGTATGTTTAAACATAACTGCAAGTGTATTTGAACATATTTTCAAGTAGATTCAAACATACTTGCAAATAGTACGTTCAAATAGAAATACTTGCAAATAGTACATTCGAACATATTTACCAGTCAAAATGATTTACTCCATATTGGCAGTTTCACACTTCCGTACAAAACAGCTTCACAAAAGTAAGTCGAACTACATTATGTTGATGTGTAAAATCAGCAGTATTCCCCATACAAAAAATAATACGACGCACATTTCTACTGTTAACATTTCTCATGTTAACATCTGTATGCATCTGTGTTTGTAGCGCTAAAGAACACTTTGATTTATATCCTCTCCAATTCTTTTGAACTATAAGAAAAGAACTCTCCACCTTGACCGCTCTATTACAGTAAGAAGCCAAAGTTATCAATCGAGGCGCCGAGAGCAGGGGGAGTCTTTTTCAAAAGGCATGTTTGCTTTGCGGCCTAATAGATCATACCCGACGGCGGAGAGAAGGAGTGAGATGTTGCTTCAAACTGTATAGCTTTGACTGATTATGCGTTTTCTCTTAAGCTATTCATAGAAGATAGATTCATCATTCCAATTTGTCAAGCGGGTGAAGATTTCGATTAATTATGTGCAGGGAGGGGGAAACACACGGTGGGTGTATTAGGCCTCTCCTGTCAGCTCTAGTCTGAGGCCCCATTTACCGGACTCAAAATAAAGAGGTATCAGAGAGGTGCTTGGATCCGCCAGTAATTAATTTGATGAATGCCTCGGTGGCACAAATAGTGGCAGCCGTGCATCTTTTCATCACACACACCAGCGCAGGCTCTGTGTGCTTGGTGCTAATTTGAAGGGGGAGCTCATCTGTATAGTGTGTCTGGCGCTATTCTTCAACCCATATAGTCGCAGCCTCCTGCTGTCCACACGTGCAGGGGAGGGGAGGGGGGGGGGGCTTTATTGTATTCTGTCAACTCTGTCCTTGTGCCTGCACTACCTGCTCCACATTGTGGCTGTTTGTTGACATTGCGCCCTGAACTTAATAATAGGGGGGAGCGCCTGGATTAATGGAAGGTACGATTCAGGTCATTTCCATGAAAAATACATCAGGATTGGGAAACACCTGATCCATCCATTACTGCAGACTTTTTCAGCAGAATTTTACATTTGTCTTCTCCACAGCACCCAAAATATATAAAGTAGTGCCATAAAATAAGAGGGTTGGCCAAATTTCAAGAAAAAAAATTTAAGGATACAAGAATCAGTTTGACATGATTTGACTTTAATGTATTAAATAGTGTTGTTCCGATACCGATACTAGTATCGGCAGAGGCACCGATACTGCATTAAAACAGTGGTATCGGTGAGTACTAACAAGTAACATGCCGATACCATTAATTCTGACGCTAATATAGGACTTTGGATGCAGCAGCTTGTGTCTTGCTCATGCACGACATTCACAGATGTGTGGCATGTTCACTGCATGCCGAGCCCTTGAATGCTCTGAACAAATGGCAGAACAGCTTTTTCATGTTGAGGATTTTTTTTTTTTTTTAAACTTATCGGTATGGTATCGCCATCGGCCGAAACTGCAAAGCTGAGTATCGGGGGCCAAAAAACGGTATCGGAACAACACGAGTATTAAACATGCTAAAACTATTCCTAAAGTGATTATATATTGTTTCTATATTTTTATTGACATCCTCATTTTTAATTTTAGTCAACATTATCCTTAAATGACCCCTTCAGACCAAAATTGAGGCTTTTTGAGGGGCTACTCATGAGACACGCCTACCATTTCATGTAGCTACACTGTAAAAAATGATAATAAAATAGCGGCAATTTACGGAAAACTATAAATTTACAGTGGATTACCATAAAAACAATATAGTACTGTGCGGAACAAAAGTAAAGATTACACTATTATACTGTAACCCAGAAGTCTCCAACCTTTATTTGACCGCAAGCTACTTTTAGAAAAGCAAAACAGTGAGCTACTCATGTTTGACAACATTTATTTTATAGCCAAACGTGTGTTACATTGCCTTTACTTCAAACACAAAAAATCAACAAAATGGTCAAAAAATGCATACGGTGGCATAAAAAAAATAAAAAATCACAGGCCTACCGAAATTATGCTTAATATACATGCGCAACATCTCAAAACCATTGCCAATTAAATACATACTTGCTCCTGATTGGCTGCTTCCTAGAGCCAGGATGTTACTTGCCGGCGCACGATGTTAGTTGAGCAGGTAGCGCGCATGGACTGGTCGCCGGGGAAGTAAATGATGTGTAAGTAAATAAAGTTTGTTAAAAACTGGAGAAAATTGTACACTTGAGCAAAAGGGTGGACATGAGACGGGGCAGGGCACGACGCGACAAATCACACACTAACAGACCACGACTGTGATGGTACACACATCTGAAACCAATGTGGCAATCATGGGCTCTCCTGCGCTCCGATTGGCCCGTCAAACTGGCGACGTAGGCCACCAATCACGTAAGCGAGCTCGCACATCCTGACATCCAGGACACATGCACAAACAAAAACAAACAGCCATGACACGGAAGGGCAAGCTAAGTGGTATATGCAAATTTCGCTGTGTGAACGCACGCTCCTGATTGGTGGGCTGGTTTCACGCTCGTTCACATTTTTGTCAGCAGCGGTGAGTCCAAAAAATGAACGTGGACATCTAAGACAACTGAACTAGAGGATAGTGGTTAAATAAAATAAAACATTGGTTAAATAAAATAAAAAATTGGTTAAATAAAATAAAAAAATGGTTAAATAAAATAAAAATTTGGTTAAATAAAATAAAAATTTGGTTAAATAAAATAAAAATTCGGTTAAATAAAATAAAAAATTGGTTAAATAAAATAAAAATTTGGTTAAATAAAATAAAATTTTGGTTAAATAAAATAAAAAATTGGTTAAATAAAATAAAAATTTGGTTAAATAAAATAAAAATTTGGTTAAATAAAATAAAAATTCGGTTAAATAAAATAAAAAATTGGTTAAATAAAATAAAAATTTGGTTAAATAAAATAAAATTTTGGTTAAATAAAATAAAAAATTGGTTAAATAAAATAAAAATTTGGTTAAATAAAATAAAAATTTGTTTAAATAAAATAAAAATTTTAAAGAGAGTTGCCAATGTGGATTCACCGTTGCTGCCTTTTTTGCGGACCTGCTTGCCTGTCTTCTTTGACACCACCTTCCCCAGGCTGGTCTTGCTTCTCCTCTTGGGATCAGGCATCTAAAATGAAATAATAGAGAAAGAATGATTAGGTACAGTAAGTAAATATCATTTGCATTTAAAATGGAACCCTATCAGTCAGCGCAGCGTTATGCACGACAACCGCACAATGCTGTACAGTACACCAAGGGTCTCCAAATCCAGTAGGCTGCTCAAGTGCTGGATTCTTGCATATTTTACATAAAACAGTCGATGCATCGCCCACACTATGAGAAAAACTAACATTTCATGATTGACAGTCATCCGTTTACGTAGTATACATGGCTCAAAATTGGTAGCAATTAGACCAAATCTAAGGGGAGGAGTTTCACTTTGAAGGAGCCCAGGAAATGGTCAATGGCCTCTTCAAAACAAAATGGCAGACATTAAAGGTGAATTTTTGAAGTGGAATCATCCTAGCAATTTCATATGTTGTCAGAAACTTCGGGACGCAGCTTTCTATGATTAGTCTGCTTTTATTTTGCTGACAAGCTTGTGTCTTAGATAAATCTAAAAAATGGTGCACGTTCTCTCTCTGTCTGTCCCATCTTATTGGGCTTGAAAATGAATAGCTAATGTTATTTTTTGAATATGTATGGCGTTGTATCACTAAGTGTCATCTTATACTAGAGAACTTATTGTCTTTGTTCTTTGTTTACCTACACTGAGATAAAAACATATTTTCCTTTGCCTACAGGCTTCTTTCACACCTGGCTAAACCATAAAAGCTTGAGATCAACCAAATGGAATCTGAGCTATGTGATGGATCTGTGTCTAACTCAAGCCTGAAGTATTGTAGGACTCTATTTAAACCATAGGTCAACTTTTGTAGTTAAATAAAGAAACCTAATAAACTGTCGAATCTATGTAATTTATACGTAATACACCATGCTTTCCTTGTCTTTTAGACATGGCTTCAAATCCCATGTTGACAAGTTAAACTAAAGTTTTGGGTGGCGAGTGAGTTACACCCACAATGTTGACCAAACATAAACCCGATGCCAAGAAAAATGTGTGCATGCTTGATGATAATGTACTTTGATAAGGAAAAATAAATTGACTCATTTTGCCTCCTGATGGTAAAAGTTTCACATTAAAGAAAAATGTAAGCATATGAAAAGGGTCACATCCCAGCGAGAGGTGTGGTCAGGCCATCGAAAATGATTGATCATATTATTGTTATTAGGTGAAAGCTACAGTAGCAGCTGTTTGCGGATGCGCACTGTCAATGTCAACGGCGCCTCGGCCCAACAAAAAATAATTGGACCCGTGCCACATAATTCAGGTTCGTATTTTCACAAGTGTGGGGAGGGAGGGGGGGGGGACCTCATTATAAATCAGGTCGGCCACTGATACGAGACCATAAATCAAAAGAAAGACACGGCTTGAACAATTAGATAATTACTAGAGTGCCGTTTCACCGCCGTCGCGATGTTATGCTTTTGTCTCGGAGACAGGAAAGGGCCGAGAATCCAAGTCCCACTTTGGGAATCAATTCAGTGTGAAGACGAATATTTTGATAATAAAATAATTACCTCCACCAAGTGCAAAGGCGAAAGAAAGTGGTGTCTGCTGGTTTGTTTGCTTTGTAGTTAAGCCAAAAATAACATCACCAATTTCTACAAAACTTTGCAGAGGGGAGGCACTTGTTCTCTAGAAAGTCCAGTTTGTTTTTGATGTAGCTCTGGCTACTTACTGTGATGCCCTCACGGTGGGAAAGGAGAGACACGGACGCACATGAACAGTTAGCACACACAAAGCTCATGTTCAGACATTCTTGCCGTCATTACAGGCCACACCTGCGTCTTGTAGGAACATACACATTTCTACACATTTTATTGTTGGACTCTTTTTGGTGTGTTTAAATGTATTTAATTAATTTGCTCCCAAAAACGTATAAATATGTTCTATTTTAAATGTTTTAAGTGTCCCAAAGACGTATTGATAAAAAAAATGTATGCTGGAGCTTTGATGCAGCCTCTCAACTGCACAGTATGGTTGAGGAAATGGTAGTTATTACAAAAACGGCCAATAGGTGGCAGCAGAGCAAAAGAGAACAACCAGGGCCATGTTGAAAAAAGCTAATTTACTTTTGTGAATGCTAATGCTAATTGCTGCTGAATGGAAACCGATAGGAATATACAGTTTTTTCCAGATAAAAATCTTTCTTTTGGTAGGTTCCATGTTTTGATAGCAATATTCTGTGGAATTTGCCAAATCAGCCAAAATCCAGTAAAACAGCTGGGAGATTGTTTCAGTGAAAATGGCTGAGAGTGAATGAGTTAAAGTAGGGCTGTCAGGTGATTAAAAATGTTAATCGTAATTAATCACATGACTTCAATAGTTGACTCATGATTAATCTAATAAACAATAAAATGTACAAATATTTTTATTCATTTATTATATTTTTTTAAGTGTTCATACTCTTAACAAAAGTGGAAACAAATTAATTAAAATAAATATGAATGCATCTTTTAGTCATTGATACAGTAATTTCATAATTCATAAAATTGGGTTAAAATGTATATATAGTGTGATATTGATTTGTGTTGAGGTCATTTTTCCTGCCACTAGATGGCATAATTGCATTTGTAACAAGTTGGTGACAGCTCAGTGCATTTTTCATTTTACGAGCTATCTATTCTTTAACATGAAGTAACTTGTGACATTCAAAGACAACTCAACACCAGTCTCCAAGTTTATTACTGCAAAATTTTGACGTGGACTGTACGTGTGTCTGCTGCATTGCGACTGGAATTCCCCCAGTACAGGTTTTCCAAGTAATGGGCGCTTATTAATAACGCGTAAAAAAAAATAGTAGCGTTAAAGGAACTTTAAATTAACTCAAAGTTAACGCAGTAATTTGGACACCCCTAATTTAAATAAAACTGTTCCTTGAAAAAGATGAAATATCTTTTGAAACAGAGGGCAACAGGGTACTGCACAAATGCTATCCTCTGTGGGAAGTCATGTTATCCATGATGGTAACAGACTAGTGTCTGGATGATGGGATGGACTGCCACTGACCCCTAGCGTTGCTTAAATATTCTGTTACACTAGCTGATCCACAGCCTGCGACTTTAATTATATCTACGGCCCGTGATTACCCCCTGGCAGAGAAGGCTGCCGGAAATCCAGAAGCAGGGGTCCAATTGACCCCAATTGAAAGTGTCACTTCACAGGCTCGCTAAACTGGAGACGCTGCTGCGGCCCAGGATGTGGGATGTTAACGCACGGCTCTTCCACGGTGTCGTCGTTTGATATTTGAGCAGCTTCTGTTTGCTCAGAAAGGGGCGAGTGTAGCTGACCGGCGTCAGGAAAAAAAGCGCACAAGGAGGCTTTAACGGCAGTGGAGACGAGAATTGAGGTCACGGCAGTGGAGTGGAACGAATTGTGGTGGAACCTTCGGGCTTTGGTAGACACGTGTTGAACCCGGCCGGCATCACACCACGTCCAAGCTTTTACCTTCCCAAAGGTTGGCCTCATAACGACCTTGACCAGTGGCTTATGGATTGGGCCTTTCAAGTCTACTCCTGCCTGTTAAGACACAGGTTTACGGTATCTCCTATTTGTGACATTTTTGTTTGTTTTTAACGTAAAATAAAATGCCTCAGTTAAATAAAGGTTGCAAAACCCCACTGCATATGATTCAACATGATATTTTTTGATGACTGACTGCGGCTTGGCTCTGAGCTTTCTTAAACCCCCGGAACAAATGTAAATGTCTCATTAGATCATTGTCTCCAAAGCACTTAAAATAGACGTTAAAGCCGCTCTGCGTAAGCCCCATCTGTTCTACAACACATCCTCATCGAGGAGAGGTCTTGTTTGAAGGCACAATTGAACCTTTAATAATGTCATGACTGATGTATGACCCTCGGTGGGCTCGGGGGCGGGGGTTGTTTGTTCTGGGGAAGGATGATGGGACTAAGACAGGTATGATATCTGTTTTCCAACGGAAAACGTCACATTGCGTTAGCGGGCCACGTCGGTCAACATTGATGACATTCTGTCATTATTGTCACTTTGCATGAGAAGCGGGACGGTAAACAAGGAGCTTTGACAGCAGAGTGACCCCAGATGCTGTGCATTTGATTGATATCTCCACAGACAATGATCTTTTTCTTTTTTCTTACGCTGCCTTGGTGGTTTCATACGGGAGGAAGCAGTGGGCGGGGGCAAATACAGGAGAAATGTCACACCAGGGAAGCCAGCGAGGCGTAAAGCCCTGCCTTGACGAGCGCGGGGTCAGTGGCTCCTCTCTGCCCCCTTTGCGCCCCGGGTAAAATGATCTAAGTGATTCTGGACCTCTGCCACCGATCTGCTGGGGTGCAGAAGTCAAGCGCGTAGGCATGGAGGAGTGAGGCCTGGTGAAGGATTTGCTGGTAAAACTACATGTTGTGGGCTATTGCCTAGAGGAAACACTCACTCCTCTTTGCTGGCTTTCTCCATAAATAATAACACGACCTAGGACTCAAAATATCCTCTGTAAGCCTATGAGTAATTTCATGTTTGTTTCATTATGCTTTATTTCTGAAGGAAGAGGAAAATATTTTTGCCTAATGCTCACTATACATAATACAAGTACAAATTGCGATTAAGTCTGCTTATGTCTCTGCAAGGGAGCTAATAATCCTCGCACACTCTCTGATAATGAGCACAGCACTGCCACCTACTGTAGTGGATGTACAATTACACTTAATTCTTCCATCCATAAAGTTAAAGTACCACTGATTGTCAGGGCAAGGGAACACGGTACATAGTCTCGGTGGGTCTGGAACAGTTATCACTTCATTATGATTTTTCAACTAAAAATAATAATAATTCGAGAATAAAAATGAAAAATATCATTAGAAAATATGTAATTTTACAAAAAGGAAATCTCAACATTAAAGAAATTAAAATAGCTTTTTCTTCTGCATTTAATTTTTTTTTAAACAACTACAAATAAAAATATTTTGGAAATAATTTTAAAAACTCACAATATTTAGAGGTAAGCTAAACCACGGCCACTCATCTTTAAAAGGTGACAATTGGACTGTTTTTGTCTAAATGAAGTTCCTCAACTAATTTTAACAGTTCTTAGGCACCAAGATGCCAAATCATTACTGTTATTGGTTTAGCTTGAGCACAAAAGCGATGAGTGGACAAGTTCTTCAGTAGATAACGGGGAATTGGCAAATTCTTGGCTCTGCAACTTTGTGGGGGTTCTCTGTACATGCTTGAATTGGGCCATGACCAAATACAGCAATATTTTGTGCACATTCTGTGGTATTTCTGTTTAGCCGGCACCAGTGCATTTTATATTTATAGCTGCAAACGAGCCTCTCCAATGATGGCTAAAGGAGAGAGGTTAGCATCACATTGTTCTGGTAAATTACTTGCACATAATGGCTGGGAGGCAAACAAAAAAAAAACACAGGGAGGGAGAGAGAGAGAGAGCGCAGTAACATTCAGCTATCCACATTCAGGTATCCATGTCTGATAATGACGATCAGGGTTAATTAAAGCAAAGCTCAGTTCATTTAAGCTTTAAAAATAAAAAAAGAGTTCGTTACCGCTAAAATAAACTTACACAAGATTTACTGAATCCTTTCAATGTAAAGTTAATGTTGTGTGTTAACCATCGTCACTCTGGGGGTGTGTATGTTCCGCAGTCAGAGGGTGCAAGTGATGGGGCAAGTACGTTACTGTGCAGGGTAATAAGGTCAATGCAAAAAGCAACCCAAGGGCACATTTCCCAGCAAATAGGCAGAAACACACAAAGGACGCATACACACTACTGTCCCGGCCTTATGTTGCACAATCCAAACCAATCGAGTCAATTGCCAGAAAACATGACATGACCTTTCAGATTCACTGAGCATCAAGCGTGAGTGGGACTGGCGTGCTTTCCGTTTCAGCGCACCCTCTGCCCCTCCCGCCCACTCTGTCACCCCCCGAGGTCCTAAAACCTCCACAAATAATTACTCTCGCTGGAGTCCGCGCTCCACAAGGCAGAGCCAAAAAGACTTGACTCTGATTTTGACCCGTACTTAAGGTGCTCCCCGCTATGAAAACAGACTTGAACAATTGTGTCCATGTTAAACGAAGGAGGTCGACATCATGTTTGGACATAAAATGTCAGAAGCTTGCAGGTTCGGCTACATTCACCGCCATGGCGAGTCCAGACTGTATTCGAAAAAGATACTCTGAGTCTTTAGTCCTTAAAAGATTTAAGAAAGGAGTACTAAAGCGGGATAGACATGACATGTAGTGACAATTGGACTAAATTTGAGTACTGTGTCTCAGAAAATAACGTGAAAACGCCATGAAGAAATCAATATATCAAAGTTTGGCTCGCTTAGCAAGTGGCAACGTAAGATGGCCGCCACACTTACAAGTAGTTCTTGTACTCAAAAGACCAAGATTTTTTGCAAATAGAGCATGCACAAAACACAAACCAAGTTCCATTTAAAGGAGGTACCCCGATTGTGTTTATATGACCAAATATATAAAAGGGGTACCCCAGGGGTCTTATTCAGGTTTTTGCACGTTAACCAAATATTGGCAGAGTTATTGACTGCACAGTCAGACCGACAATCGCAAATATGTTAAACCTGAAGGCCTGGAGATCGTGCTGTTGGCAGACACAAGTTGAGGAGTAACTTAGTTTGCTATAACAACAGAAATTGATAGAGATTTAAACAAATGTGAATTTTAAAATGTTTGCCATGTGTTATACATTTTCTCGCGAGTAAAAATGATACGATACATCCCGATGTTGATGGTTTGCTCTCCAGGAAACCAAACTAATCTTCATCTGGTATCCTTTGACATGTAAACACACATACGAGTTCCGTTGTGTACTACTTGCACTTGAGCAGACAATGTCAAAATGTCAGCGGTCAAACAAAGTGCCAGTAGAGGGGTTTTGTTTCAGTGTTCTGCATGGCAGCACCTGCTTTAGACACGGATCACTGAGGATTGTCACAAAGGTGAACTTCAATAATGCCATCAGAAACCTTCATTTGGAGCTGGGAGCAAGGTGCGATGTGTCTTTTTTTTATTTTTATTTTTTTTCTGGAGAGCTCAGTATTGTTCATTCGGTAATTTTACCGATTTGACATGTCATCATCATTGTTCTTTTTCTTTTATGTGGGTGAGTAAGTGTATGTGCGAGTGTGTGTGTATTCATTAGTTCACCTAAGACATATTAAAAAATCCCATACCGTTCACCTAAACCGAACACTTCCAGCCAGAGTCGTGAGGCTGTCAGGAGACCCGAGGAAGGACCAAAGAAAGGAAAGTGAAATCCAGCACCGACCAGACACCACCCACCAGGCCACCAACCAAGGTGCGATGTGTCTTGATTCAACTGAGGAAAACAGATCATTGTGGCTTGTCTATTATTCTTTGACTAATAAACTGAAACAGTAGAGGGGGGGAAATAGCTCAAGGAATCAGTTTCACCCGCGCGAAAGTCTCCAGGAACCATGCCCGAAAATGAACAGGAAGGCGGCTATTTTGGTTTCAAGCAGACATTTTGCACCAATTCAAGGAATTGCCAATATCAGCCCCAATTGAAATCAGGTCTAGAAAAATGAGAGACCTAAATTACTAAAAATTTTGCCAATGCTGATGTGGACGAAGCATACAGTCAAGGCTGGATGAATAAATGTAAAAAAAAATGTCTTATGACCCCTGAACAACATTGAAGAGGAAGTCAGAAGTCAGTTTAGTTGGTAGTTTTGGGCGAATTCTAGGACTTGTACAGATTTGTAATATTTCCTTCTAATTCCTACTAGGGTTTTTGTCCAAATGAGCACCAAGTTTGAAGAATATTTCCAGGATGTCAAATGAAAAAGGAAATTAAAAAAAAAAAAACAGTCCGCCATACAAGCTCCACAGATAGACCAGAACTTTGGTGAACAGGTCACACTAAGAAGTCCCATACCCGAACAGGAAGTCAGCCATTTTGGTTTGAAGCCACCATTTTGGATTGTCTGCGTTCCATTTGAGTACAATATCCATCCTGCATCTTAAGAATCAATACCAAAATCGACATCCTTGAAGAAACACACCCGTCAACTACACAGGATCTGTGTTTACCATGAAGGGTACTAAGAAAGACAATCACGACAGCAAATGGGACAAGACAGATGCATGTTATTCACATCCAAGAAGAAAATCTGTGTCAAGGTCAAACGTCATCGTTGTTTTTAGATATTGCTTTTGATTGCGACTGGCTCCTCCATTATCCTCTTTCTCACCCACTGGATTTAATGCCAGCAACAATTCAAGGTCAAATACGGTTAACCCTACATATTTAACCTTTTCCACTGTCATCTATCTTTAAATTAATATCAGCCCCGAGCGCATTTGTTGTCCACAGCGGGGAGGATCCAACAAGTCGCTTTATATTAACCTCAAACGGAAGAAGGGCAGAGTGATAGGGGGGGTCACAAGTTGGACTGCAACAATCTTATTTCATGGAGGATTCTACACTTTCGCCCTCTTTTTGTGCCTGTGGTATTTTGATTTGAAGTCATTGTAAGTCCTTTTAATATAAGTTTGGGTCAGAGATATTTGCCAACTGGCGAGGTGGGGGGGGGGATCTTTTTTAATTGTCAGGTCACTTTGTGCAGGGGCAGAAGATCCTTTGGGCACACATTCTGTCTTTGTGTGAGCGAGCAGCCTTCGGAAATCCCCCGCCTCATTATAAGGGAGGGAAGATTAATTGACCAGTTCAGCAAGTGGCAGCCTCAAGACTAGATCAAGCCGAGGCCTCGCCAATTAAGACCGGACTACAGCACCTTCTCTTATTCCGAGACTAATCCTTTTTTATCGGCATTAGTCACAGTGGTTTTGCCGAGAAGATCAAGGCTCAGCTGTCCTTTGTCAGAGGCGGAGACATATCTATCACGCTTGACAATGAGATTTAATATTCTTAATAATAGCCAATCAATTTAAATGTCACTGCACCCATGTTTCCATTCGCTAAACAGTTCATTTCAACATTTTTTTTTGAAATCTTAAAAGACACGTTCATTCGAGTCCACAGAGCGTAAACCCTTTACATAAACAGCACTACAAAAAAAACCTTAAGGCCTTTTTTCACTTTCCTTTCTTTTCTTTGATCCTTCCTCGGGTCTCCTGACGGCCTCACGACTCTGGCTGGAAGTGTTCGGTTTAGGTGAACGGTATGGGATTTTTTAATAGGTTTTAGGTGAACTAATGAATACACACTCACACGCACGCACTCACCCACATACAAAATAAAAATAAAAATAAAAAAAAAGAGAAAGCAATGATGATGACATGTCTGAGCTCTCCAGAAAAAGAAAAAAAAAAGAAACAAAGGCATTTTTACTCTGTCTTGTCTCGGTTTCGGATAAGGCGGACTCGAGATTTTTTTTTGTCAAGACCGGTCGAGACCAGTGAAAGAACAAATATGCTTAGATTTGAGGTTTTTTTCTCTTGATAGTCTTGGTCGTGTCTCGGTCTCAATACTCTCCAGTCTCGATGATGTCTTGTTCTCGGTTGGTGTGGTCTTGACTACAACACAAAACCAGCATACTCATACGTCACCCATTGAGCATGTTTCAGATGCTCGGGTTCGAGGTATACGATATCGGGTTCTAGTTCCTACCCAGTAACTGTGCACAGTCTTTGAAGAGGACTGAACCAACATTCCACTAGCCACAATTAACAACCTAATCGACTCTTATGCTAAGGGGATGTGCTAGATGCTACCCTCGCCAATGAAAGATTTTCTGACCCCTGAAGCCAAATATGAGCATTAAATCATACGTATACTTTGCAGACTACAGAAGCCCGATCGTGAAGGTGTCAAAGGCTGCTGCCAACACCTGCCGCTTCCCCCCAAGCCTTAATATCTTATAGCGCAATACTCACACATGTATACACGTTTTGTTTACAAGCGCAAACACGCACACACATTCTCGCTTGGTGTTTTGCGCACACCTAAAATTCTCCGAGGGGGCACAGAGTGCTAAAAAAGATGTCATCATCGCTCTCTTCAGGAGGCCATTATGGATGAGAAGCTAATACACACTCCAGATATTTCCCCATCTTTTTCACCAAGGGCAGTTTCCCCCTCGTGGGTGATGGGTAAAATTGCTTGACATTTTCCTGGCTCCAATTAACCTTTGATTTGACTCTCAGTTTTGCCTGTCTTTTTTTATTTTCCTCCCGAATGTGGCAAATGGAGAGCGCCATTGGAAAACGCACTCATTGTTTTCTCAGGTTGATCATTTCCTCGTTTTTGGTCTAATTGTTATTTTTTTCCCCAGAGGATTTTCACATATACTGTATATGTGGATAGAAAATGTAGTTCAATGGCAGGTCGTGACATTTTGCACATTGGGTTAATACAGTACCGCTCTTTTATTGTATTGTATGAAATGAACTCATAAGAGAAAGATGGGTGTTATTAAGATGTTTTGTTTGAGAGTCTCCCAGTAGATGCTTCTAATAAAAAACGGAAAACTTTCTACAAACTAAGAAAGATGCACCAGTGAACTTTTCTTTCTCAACCCTCCTGTTATATGTGTTTCTAAGCAACAGCAATTATGTTTCTTGGTCAATTTGATTGAGGGCATGTTTAATTAGCCAAAGTCAGAAATGAAATTCCGGTAGACATTGATTGAAGCAGGGCATGTTTGATTAGTAAAGGGTATCTGAAACAAAGCCAAACCATGTTTAGTGGAATCATTTTCCAATAAACGTTCTTATTCTGCGTTTTGGATTGTGTTCAGGATTAAGTTTAGGATTAGGGTTTAAGGCAGGACTCCTGGCTGGCCCTAAATGTTGGCATTTTGCTCCCCAAAACCTGAGAGGGTGCAAGTAGCCTAAGTTTTATCTACTCACGCAAAAGACACAAGTAAATTCTTATTCAGTATTTTTTTCAGTTGCACACCCCAAAATTTTCTACTTGCGCCCCGGAATTTTCAGGTTAGGAGCCACTGTGCTCTGGGAGACCTGGGTTAGGGGTAAAGTATTTCGGTTTAAGGGTTTAGTGTTAAGTACACAGTAAATTTTGTAGAGTACATTTGACTCTAAAAAGAGTCTATTTTGTGCCACTCTAAAAAGAGTTCAAATTTACACTTGGATGAGAGTGAAATATTTTGTGTATGGGAGAATGTTTTTGGTCTCCTTTTGAATATCACCGAACAGTAGGAGTGGCATAGCTCAGGTGGTAGAGTGGCCGTCTCCCAAGCTGAAGGTCGGGAGTTAGTTCCTCAACCCTTGTGTAATGTTTATTTTTTAATTATTATTATTATTATTATTTTAATGAACTACATAAATGTAGGCCTACTCAAAATTCCTTCTAAAATTTACTTTGAATTTCTTAGTGAAAAAAAACTTTACCAGGTTTTTGTCATGAGATCGTACACATTTACTCTGAATATTTTACTCACTTCCAAGTGTAAATCTTACTCTGTTTAGAGTGGGACCAAATACTATTTATTTTTTTATTTTTTTTGTTTTTTTTGTTAAATGTACTCTACGCCATCGCATCTCATTTCTCCCTCACGGATCGTCTTTGTAAGATGAGGTCGAAACGGTGCAGGCATCACTTCTGTGGCGTCTCACCAACTTGAATGCATTATTCAAATCCCAAGGTCACAAGGAGCCTCACATTGGATTCAACAACGCCAAGCAAGCCACCTCATGACAGCACTTTAAATACTCGCTGCTTTACAAGATACGCTTCCCTCAGAACGGCAGAACATGAAACGTGTCAGCCCGATGCCAAGTACATGCATTAGAAAATGACCTTAAAGAAAGCACCGCAGATCAAGCTATAGTATATCCGGGCCTTGTGGACTGGTTATCTTCTACAGAAAGTTTGATTCAAAAGAAAGCACAGGAAGTGAAAACCAAGGCTCATTGAAGCATGCAGTGAGCAAGGACCTGGTTCATCATTCAACTTTCTTGTCAACATCACAGCTTGTTAAGCTCGTGTAGCTTCAGGTCAGAAGGCTCACTGACGGAGCTACACTCGCATCTGAATAGATTTGACTTTGAAAGACACCGTTTCCCTATTATCCCTTCTGGGTAAAAACCTAGCAAGATGTCAGTGGCCTTGATTGAACTCAAACATTATAAAAATGATTAAAGGTGCCAGCTCAGTGGCCTAGTGGTAGAGTGTCCGACCTGAGACTGGGAGGTTGTGGGTTCATTCCCCCCGGCCGGGTCATACCAAAGAATATAAAAATGGGACCCATTGCCGCCCTGCTTGACACTCAGCATTATGGGTTAGAATCGGGGGGTTAAATCACCAAATGATTCCCGAGTGCAGCCCCTGCTGCTGCTCACTGCTCCCTTAGGGGATGGGTCAAATGTAAATTGAAAAGAATGTGATAATATGTCAATTAACCAAGCATCTGTGGACTTGAGGGCATTATGAGGACATGATCATTGAGAATACAGTACCTCTATATAGCATAACTGATAAGCAAGTTAGCCACAAAATGAGTTAGAACTGACAAAATTTGTAGGAAACTTTCTGTAGTGATAGTTTTTAAGTATGACTATTCAAGTAACTACTGTATAGTTGCACTGACAATAAATGTTGGCATTTTAGGATATATTGACAATTGCCTAAAAACTGCACAAACTCTCAGGGCAGTGAATCGATCGCAATTGGACTGTTGTGGTTGTCTTACAAGACGTTTTGACGCAGCTACCACAGGGTTCATATCAAGTGGAATCAGCATTTTCTCTGTGCTCTCTTGGTATACTGTATGTTAGCAAGGAGGCCATTTTGTAGGCTAAGCATTCTTCCAAAAAAGGACCTTGAAATGGGGCACAATCTTTATAAATCTACGTTGGCATTTCTCTAGTTAAGTTGCTATGTTGATATTAAAATATCAATTGTTAGCATATTAGAATTTTAGCTATTCTCTTTCCAAAAAGTACCTGACCCCAGTAAGGGCACAATGTAAAATCCTCATCTCGTTTTCTCCGCTGAAGTTGCTATCTTGATATTAGCATATCAACTGTTAGCATATTAGCATTTCAGCTATTCTATTTCCAAAAAGTACCTGACCCCAGCTAGGGCACAATAAAAAATTCCCATCTTGTTTTCTCCGCTGAAGTTGCTATCTTGATATTAGCATATCAACTGTTAGCATATTAGCATTTCAGCTATTCTATTTCCAAAAAGTACCTGACCCCAGCTAGGGCACAATAAAAAATTCCCATCTTGTTTTCTCCGCTGAAGTTGCTATCTTGATATTAGCATATCAACTGTTAGCATATTAGCATTTCAGCTATTCTCATTCCAAAAAGTACCTGACCCCAGCTAGGGCACAATAAAAAATTATCATCTTGTTTTCTCCGCTGAAGTTGCTATCTTGCTAATATTGTTAGCATAACAACTGTTAGCATACAAGTATTTCAGCTATTCCCTTTTTTCTCTAAAGTACTTCACGACAGCGCACAAAGTTAAATCCCTAACAATCTGCCCATGCTATATGATAGCATAACAACTGTTAGCATTTTAGCCAAAGTCATACAAACAAGCTGTATATAATAGGCTCAGTGACTGACTAATCGGCTGTGTTACTTGTCAACAAGAACCGTTAGGCTGGAGTTTCTTTATGCTGTTAAAATGTGACTAAATTCAACTTGAAGCCATTTTATTCCTGTTTTACATCCCGCCCTGTAAAACACAAAAAGTCCAATCGACCAATCTAAGACACCAAGGTGTTTTGTTTGTTTAATTCCAAAAAAGCTACGACCGATGTTTTGTGTAGGTCACATGCGCAGATGGCCTCATGATCTGGCACAATGCCCCCAAATGTCCTAGCCCCGGTTTAAGCTAGGGCGAGGTTATACAGAGCCTCAGATCTCATAGCGCTGGAGTGTTGGCTCAACGTCAATCAGCGTAATGTTAGCTGACACACTGGTGAGGGTGGTGACAGGGCAAGGTTATGTGTCACTGTATGCTCCGGGCCTGTATGAAGACCACCAATGCCAGGGTTCTGTCTCATGTGAGTAGGCAGGGGGGGGCGCAGGGTCACCCTTGGGGGGGTTGGGATTCAAATTAATTTACACCACTACTGCACTGCACCTATCAGCAAATCAGTTCGCGGAGACCTCCGATGGAGGGCCTTCAAGCAGCCTCAAACACATCACCGTTGACAGACACGCGCCATCATAATGTATGTTTGCTGCCTTCACACGGGAAATTCAATGTTTAAATTGGTAACAATATCATTTTTGATATGCAGTGTTCCCCTCAAGTATGAACCATAAAGCGCATGTGAGCCCCCATAAGAAAATGGAAAAACGTGGATTGTTTTTTCACTCATGGAGGCAGCACTTCAAGTCGCTAAAATCACAAAAATGTACATGAGAATTCTATCCTATTCTTACAACTACATTTTTACTATCATGACCCAAGGAATGAATGACTAAGCAGATCATATGACAGATCACTACAAATGTCTAGTCAAAGAAACATGCTTTCCACTTGCGACAATGATGTTTAGTTGTGTAGGTTTCAATGTTTCCTATTAAATGATGGATGGATCGTTGCATCTCTCTGCTCCGAGATGTGAATCACATTCACCTGGCGGGTCGACATTTAATCAATGAACGTCTGAAATGTTGCCGTGACCTTAAGCCATAAGAATTTCATTACTCGCGTGGAACCCCCGCGGATTTTCCGAGACAAAGCTCCAATCGCCCGCTGTTGATGTCAACATTTATCACGCTCTAGTTTTTGCAAGGCAAATAATCAAACCTACTTTATCTGACGGAGAACGGCGACAAGGAAGGGAACAAGGCCTGTGTCAACACTCCATTAACAAACGTTGCGGAGGCATCTATTAATAATAATGACAATGTGTTTAATGAATTGATCCACAATGATTCAGAGGGTTTGATGCGCACGTATTTATGAATGAAATACTGACATGTATGCGGAGCTCAGTATCTTATCTTACCTGCACATCGATCAAATTCGCCAAAAATTTGAAGAATCTAGCAGTTAAACTAGTTGTCTACCCTGTGTCGGCACTAAGACGTGGCCTGAGGAGGCCTAGGTTTAGATCAGGGGTCACCAACTGTTTTGAAAGTTAGAGCTACTTATTGGGTACTGATTAGTGGTACTGATAAGGTTTTGAATTCCCTTAATAATATAACTATATCATTTTCTATTTTGATATCTATTTTCACATTTTTTTCTCTTTATTTATTTGCTTGTTAATTAATAAATGTATTTATCCCCAAAAAAAATTATTTACACTATACTTGATAAATATTAAATATCATATTATAATATTAAATCATTTTACATTACTCATGTTAGATTATTTTTTAAAATGTTTTAAAATAAATTAATTGATATAAATGTGTTAAGCTGTTTGTGTTGTGTTATTTTTTCTTTCTTACTTTTTTCTCTTTATTTATTTGTTTGTTAATGTATTTATTTATTTATATATTTATTTATTTACACTATACTTGATAAATATTAAATATCATATTATAATATTAAATATTTTTACATTACTTGTGTTACATTATTTTAAAAATGTTTTAAAATAAATTAATTGATATAAATATGTGTTAAGCTGTTTGTGTTATTGTGTTATTTTTTCTTTCTTACTTTTTTCTCTTTATTTATTTGTTTGTTAATGTATTTATTTATTTATATATTTATTTATTTACACTATACTTGATAAATATTAAATATCATATTATAATATTAAATAATTTTACATTACTCGTGTTAGGTTATTTTAAAAATGTTTTAAAATAAATTAAAGTGTTGAGCTGTTAGTGTTATTGTGTTCTTTTTTCTTTCTTACTTTATCTCCTTTATGTATGTATGTATGTGTTTATTTGTGTATTTATTTATTTATTTACACTATACTTAATAGATAGATAGTAAATATAATATAACATTCAATTATTTTACATTAAATATTTGCGTTAGATTATTTTTTAAATGTGTTAAAATTAATTAATTGATATAAATATTTTTGCTAAACACAATGTCATACAGTATTTTGTACACTGGTTATACCAAATTATTAAAATACTCAAAATTTGCTCAGGATGTGATATTTATAGGAGTCTGATACACCTTTCCGACATAATTTCCCATGTATAATATTTTAAATATACAAATTAAATGTATTTCTATATTAAAATATTGATATAGTAAGTATAAGGATATATGATCGATTCCGATCTCAAGTGTTGAAAATGGGTTGCGCTCTTTGAGATTCCTTGTAAATTGCAATGCAAACAATGCATACAAATGTGCCGTTTTTGGGTTGTCCTGAAAAGTGCTGATTTTGGAGGTACGAGGAATTGGCATGACGCCAGCAATATGTTCCAATAGTTAGGTTGTGCAACTACATTCATAAAACAAGCAAATCAAGCTCAAGTGTGTGTGGGGGTGAGCTAGTGGGGGGGGGGCAACTATAATGCAGCCGCACAGCAATACGTTTGTAGACGCGGCAACCATGAATCTTTCACCTCCATAAATATTTGACCATTTCCTTTGAATGATTTAAATAAAGGACCACTCTGTTATTTTGCAGGGCAACATGTGCAAGCAGTATACACTTTTTAACCCCCCACACTTCACTTCTCTCCATCCCATGCCACTCTCTCTCTCTCTCCCCCTCCCTTGCTCCCTCTCTGACAAGCTGCTCAGTGGCCCTGAAATCTCGCACATTATGCCGCTTTGTTGCTCATCATTCGCGTTCCACGCCGCATCTGAATGCAATGTAAACGATATGATGATCTGCCCCTCTAAGGCAACATTAGCTTTATGATCGTTAACGCCGTCGTCAAGCGCAAGGGTCAAATTTGTCTGATGCTCCTTTTGAACGCGGTGGACCAATTAAAAAAAAAAAAAAATAAGAAAATAAGAAGAAGAAAGAAATGAATATTTTGGCAGCAATCAAGGTTAAAATGGTCATAAAATCAAAGTGCACACCAATACCATGTCACGTTTTGTAAATGAAACGGAGCATTTGGACACAAGATCTGATTAGCGTTGAGTCAACTGTGCAGTCTGGAGTCAACTGGAGGTCATTGGTGCTTTCCAGCTGAGTGGCGATGCATATGTGGAGAGCAACACTAGATTATGCATGACTGCTATTAGCCACAACTGCTCGTAGTTTAGCTCTCTGTCAAATGGAGACTTGGGGGAGATTATACAGACGAGGGATCAAATAAAAGTGGAGTAAAAAATGTGTAATGCTGTACATTCAAGTACATAAACTCTTTTGAAATGTATGCATTTCCTGTCCAGATTTTGTTAGTTCACCTCTTACTAAACATCCATTTTTTAGAAATAGCAACGTGTATGATAGAATAGACTTGACTGCTTATTAAATTGTATTTTTATCATTATAAAGGAGTAATATGATCACACTGAAAAGGGAAAAAATGAAGCTGAGATTTAAGTAAAATTTAAGAATCTTAAATAAAGTAGTCAAATATTTTATAGAATTATAATTTTTATAGAATAAAAAATGTTATACTTTCAATATTACAAGAATACATTTCTATATTTCCTAGATTATAATTGTAATGTTACAAGAATAAATGTGTATGTTTTTTAGATTAAAGTTGTAACATTAGAAAAAAAAAAGTTGATCATGATAAAACATACTTTTTTTAAAATTTAAGTCGTAATGTTGCAAGAATAGAGTTGTATATCTTTAGATTTAAATTGTAGTCTTAAGAGAATAAAGCTGTATCTTTTCTAGAAAAAAACAGTAGTATAATGTCTAGAGAAAAAGTCTAATGTTTTTTAGATTAAAGTAGTAATATTACAAGACAAAATATATTATTTAAAAATGTGACTTTTATTTATTCAAGATTCAAGTCGTAATATTTCAAGAAATCGTTTTGGAAAATAAAGTTGTATATTTTCAAGACTGCATTTTTTAAAATGAAAGTAAGAATCTTATGAGAATATATTTGTATATGTTTAAATTATAATATTACAAGAATACAGATGTTTATTTTCAAGATTAAAGTTAAAATATTGTAAAGTACTGCATGCATATGTAATAAATATATATTTTTAAGTGTTTATATACAATACAAAATAGTTTCAAATTTTGTCATAATAATACGAGAATAAATCTGTACGTTTCTTTCAATAAATTGTATATTTTCCAGTTAAAAGCCGTAACATTACAAGACTAAAGCTTTCATATTTTCAAAAAAGTTGTATATTTTATCTATAAAAGTAGTATATTTCCAAGAAAATGTATATTTTGGAGATTAAAATTGTACTGGTATTCTAGATTAAATGGCAATGATAACAAAATGTGCTTAGTGTGAGGAATAAGCGGTTAAGAAAATAGATGCCTGGATGATAGACAACCACAGTATCGATATATCCTGGCCATGTTTAAATGCTCTATATGTACAGTATGTACCATTTTTACTGTTTGGTAACCCCAAAATATACTTTTGAATGTCATTAAATCTATGAGGAAAATGTCAGCGGTGAAATATGGTATACTGTTTTAAAAGTAACACCCAGTGGTGACCCTCAGTGGGTCTTCAAGCTAGACCATTAAACGTCATGTTTCATATAAATTTATCTCATTTGCACTCTGATTTTGCATATACGTATCCTACGATATTACAGATGGGGGAGTTGTGACGTCATTGAAGGTTTCTCTCCATACTGGAATGCTTCCCCATCTGCATCTGCAATGACCACAAAAACAGCATCAGTCTCAAATGTCATGACCAAAACACTTGTTAAGCGAGGAAACCAATGAGACTTTTTGATGATGTGATGCCTTCAGGTGTTTAAAATGTAATATTTTGCCAGCGTGTAACTATTGCAAACTTGGAGAAACACTTTGGTGAATTTTTAATGGGGTCAAGCACAAGAGCAAGAGTGATTTTGTTGTCCTGCTGCGCCCTCAGGTGGCCAAAGATTGAAACAACATGTAAAGCGTGCAGTGATATACTGAGCAGGTTAGACATAATTACAGAAGACACATCATTCCAATAAGGGGAGATTATATTTTTATGAAAACTGTTCAAAATCCCATTCAAATATGTGTGTGACTCTCGCAAAAGCTCCATCTTAACCTGCAGTCGCCATGCAAGCCTGACTCATATGCAGGCAGGCATGTGCGACCGCAGCGTCTGTTGAAAGCCTCTGGCCAAAAAAAAACGATTCCGCAGTCGCCGCTTCAAAAGCGCGTGCCAACCAAACTACACCTCTGCCAGGATCTTCTGGGTGGGCGCAACAGATGTAAACTATTACAGCAGCAGAAGGTGCAGGCTTGTACTGTAACGCGGAGGTGCGTGGGAAAACGGCAGGTCGTTAATTGGCAGGGGTGGAGGCTTGCGATGATGGAACTACAGGACACTGTCAATCGAAAATACTGGCGATAGTTAAGGCTTTGATCAATATGACAAAATGCACGTTTTGATGATTGGAAAACTCAATATCAAAATACGCCTACATCCTAGTTTATATACAGTGAGTACAAGAACGAGGTGCGTTTGATTTTAGTCAGTGCCCAAAAAACTACCAATATTGTTGAATAACGCCATCTAGTGGCTAATTATAAAATAATAATAATAAATGCCAGTTTATTAAATATTAATTTAAGACAGTAACTGCGCTGAAATGCTGTAGAATGAACATAAATTGAGACATAAGGAAGAAAAAAATAGATGGATTGCAGGAATAACTTGTAAAACAACTCCATTAATTTGGATGGGAATATTCTCATGGAAATGTACAATTATCCAAAAACTGGTTAGATTTTGAATGTTAAACATTCTGAGTTAGAAAGTTTGCTTGAGATATGGTAAAAGGTGCGAAGAGTATTCATTTACTACAAACAACATATATTTCTTCATCAGTCTATGCCATTGACTTATAGTGACAGGCAGAACAATTTAATTACTCTCCCACTAAATGTCAAAAGATACTATATGCCTACAGGCATCTGTACTTTCTTGATTGTTTTATTTAACAACCGATTTATTCCCTACATGCTGATGTCTGTGAATACTGTTTTGTCAAAATAAACTGAGCACTTATTATAACCTACGCAGATGACGGAAGGATGGGGGGTAAAGAAAAAAAGACGTGTTCTGTACTGTAACTACGCGTGACAGCAGAAGTCAAATGGCATAAATATTTCATGACGTCACACATTGTTTTTATCACCCGGAAGTACGTGCTACGTCACGGTAGAGTAACGGCTTTAAACCGCGAACTACATATGAACATATGGAAGAAAAAAAACATGAAAACGCCGCAGAGAAATCAATGTATTCAAGCTATGAGCACTGAGAAAGTGGCAACGTAAGATGGCCAGCAAGACACTTCCGGTGGCTTCCGCGCCTTGAAACAGGTTGTAGTTCTGGCGGCTGAACATAGAGTGGCGGTAGTTAATCTCCGGCCTAGTGTGTCTACTTTTTAACACCCATAGAAGACGAGCTCGCTGACGTCACTCACGCCAACTTGAAGTTAGTTAGCCCAAAAGTAGCTGGCGAAGGGGCTGAAGAGCATTACGAGAGTGGTGCCTTTTGTTGTATTTCCCTTTAAGGTAATACGTTGGAGCCGCGACAGCGTAGGCGACTTTATGGTTGTGTGTCTAAAAAGGCGCTCTTGAAGACAACCGTAGCAGAAGTATAACACGTCGTGTTTGGGGAACACATGTTCCGGGAGTAATGCGCTAACAAGGCTAACTAAGCTACATATGCTAACCAGGCGTAGCTGACTGTAACGGCTGTCATCCAGCTGCCTGAACAAAAGTGGCACTCGTCCTGGCTTGACGTCATTTAACCTACCAGCTGAACATGTTAACATAAAACATTCAACGTAATCCATTTTGAATGTTGGGTTGGGTGACTAGTAGTTCTGTCCACCCGTTTTTATTTTTATAGCAACAGGCAGTTAGTTACTAGCCACGTCCAAAGCGAGTCAAATAGGTTACCACGGTAACGGCTCATCTGATGTTCAACATCATGCAAACAAACCAATCAAATAACTGTACACCCTATCGTGTCAGCTGAAACATAATTGTACCATATAAGAACCACACGAGTGAGTAAAATTATTTAAACAATACAAAGAAAAACAATAGCACTAACTCAGTGTACCTTTGTGAACAGAGGACCGCCTTTTTTCTTTTCATAACATTCTCTTTTCTCTTCATTGTTGAAATTGTTATTCCAGGCCGGTGTTGAAATATGCGGCGTGGTGAGCATGTGCCGCATGCGTTCCAGGCCCCGGTGGACGTCCACGCCAGTGCCGATGGCCATGTTTACATGTTCAAGAGGAAAGCCAATGGCACGGCCGCGTCGTCGGACGACGAAGATGACGAGGAACTTGGCCTGATGGAAATGAGACCTCGAGCCTTCCAAGAGTCGGAGCAGGACAGGCTGAGGAGTTATCACCTACTGGAACGAGACGTGCTGGACGGCGACAATCTCAACAAGCTGGCCTTGCAGTACGGATGCAAGGTAGGTCGCGGAAGGATGTCGGGCTACAACTAGGGATGGTCGAGATTCATCTTTTTATCTACAAATAAAATATATTATTATTATTAGGGATTTTCTATACCACTTTTTTTTGTCTTTGTTGAAAAAAAATGTCATGGCAATACGGCTGAAAAATTTGTCACAATATAAGTATTTCATATCAGCCGATATTGATGAATATAGATTATTTATTTTAACTATTCAAAATGAGAAAAATTCTGATAGTAAAATTTTAGAATCCCATATTCTGCTGATTATCACATTTGGGTTCGCCATCTTCACATTCTCTACTGTAGTATCTGTGACTGAGTGTATACGCTTTCAATGTTGGGGCCTGGCCTGGTGAGTGACGTGGGCATCGGCGAATGACAGTATTGAGGTGGCTTGCCGGGGGCGTATTGACAACTTAATTTAAACTTGTTTCAGGTGGCAGACATAAAGCGCGTGAACAACCTCATAAAGGAGCAGGATGTATTTGCACTGAAAACCATCAAAATTCCCATTCCCAAGCACAGCTTTTTAACGGAATCGTACGCAACCCTGAGTGACCCTTTCATGGAAACGCCAGTCAAGGCCCAGCCGAAGAGACACCAAGTTATTACGGACTTCCTCATCGAGGTGGACAACGACACGGAGAAGCTGATCCCGACTACGGACGACTTTGACATGGATCTGTTGGATGACGAACCCAAAAGGTCCCCGAAAAGACAGAAGAGTCAGGGTGCGGACTGGGGCATCCAGTGGTGGAACGCCGTGGTGGCCATGCTGCTCATCGGCATCGTGCTGCCCTTGTTTTACGTCATTTACTTCAAAACGCAACACAGCAGCGCAGCCTCGGCAGAAGATGGCGCCGTCACCGCCTCCCCCGTCACGTCAAATAGGACCACCACGGGCAACTTTGGTACCGGTGGGCCCGAGCCCGGATAGAACGGCTTCATAAAGCGGACTACCTTGAACATCACGTGCAATTACCCGCCTCGTCGGCCATTAACAACTCGTTGCACTTATGTCAACTTCAATTTGTCAAATTTTCCCTATAATTGCTACTGTTTCGTGTGTGGTTTTATGGTCATTATTTTGTGTTTTCAACCTCATTTGACATGCGTTGAATTACCATCGCAAATTCAAAAACTATATTTTCCTTTTATTTTTTAAGCATTCTTCATATTTGCAGTTCTCTATTCACAAATTGCCTTACATAGTTAAACTATGGCGTGTCAAGTATTTCTCTACTGCAGGGATCATCAATATGGTTCCTTGGACCACGAGTAGCCCGCAGGCCTGTTCTAAAAATAGCTCACCAGTGATGGGGCACTGTAATTTTCTAGGGATGTTGAAAGAATTAGTGAATAGTGACGCATGAATATGTGGAAGCTTCCTGTACACTGGCTGTGTTCGAGTAAATAGAGAGTTTTGGCTTATGCTGCTGTATGTGATGAGTCTGTGAGCTGTTGTTGTTGTTTTGAAGTTAATTTATAGAAGGTTTGTGTTTATTCATTTGACATTGTTCACTCAGGCTGGATTCACTTTTTTACACTACAGACCCTAGTGAATAAGTCAGATTTTAATGCCAATATCTGATTTTTTTATTTTTTCTCCATGAACTATTTAAGTGAATGATAACACAATTGGCTGTTTACATTCATTCACAGTATTAGCAAATACCCCAAATGTGTCAAGTCAACTCATTCATTGCCATTGACGGTTATAAACGTCAAAAATTCATTTTAACTATTTCTATTAGTTTAACATTTTTTTTTCCACTTTTGTTTACAAGAGTATGAAAACCTAGAATTTTTTTATTGTACATTTAGAACAGATGTAAAATTTGTGATTAATCGTGAGTTAAGTAGTGAAGTCGTGCGATTAATTACAATTTTAAAAAATTAATCGCCTCTTGCCCCTAATTTTTAAAAATGAATTTATGGCAGTGAATGAGTTAATTTATGGTTTGCGTTTATTAATTTTGCATTGTTAACTTAGGTTGGATTCACACTACAGGTCCAAGTGAACAATTCAGATTTTATTGCCAATATCTGTTTATTGTTTATTTATTGTTTATTTCCATGAACCTTTCAAGTGAATGATAACACAATTGGCTGTTTACATTCACAGTATTAGCAAATACCCGAAATGTGTGGGGATTTTTTTGATACCCGTTTGGACATTTGGAAGACGTGTGATTCCAAGTTTCGATTCCATGCATGTTTTATTTCTTCTGTCTGCGTTGCCATGACTCGTATCCCAATTGCGTCAATTTCGACATAGTGTAAATCCAGCCTTGTTGCTCATGCTGAGTGGAGCTGAACGGTGTGCCAAACGTGTGAACTGTGTTTACGACAGCGCAGTGTAGTGCAATAATGGATGTGTGACGTGTTTCTGCCATCTAGTTTGTAACTTGAAATAATGCGTGGAATGATAATACAAGGTGCCTTAAACGTTCACTGTTAAATTCAGATTCTGAAATGTGCACCTTTTTTGGACTTCAGGGAGTTTTTGATTATATTTTAACCAATTAGCCTTGAACGTGAATGTGGTTTAAAGAGTATGTTTTGAATAAATTTTCAAACTGTTCAGTAACTTTGGACGCAGTGACTGATGAGCCCCCCCCCCCCCTCCCTTCCCAATACAAGCCTCACAAGAAAGCAACACTTTGAAATTAACTTTTTACTTTTAAATATTAGGCCTAGGAAATACTTTATTTGACCAAGTTTATGGAAAGTGTTTTTTCAATTATTATTATTCCATTTACTGGAGAAAAATGAAAATCTCACCCAGTACAGTTTTTGTCGTTGTTGTGTTCTAGTTTGTGGCGTTCACGTCTGCTTGGCGGTTGCTAAAGTGCAGTTTGGTGCCCGGCCGGTGGCCCTGTGGCTCAGGGAAGATGCTCCTGAAGGTCAAGTTGATGCGAGGACCACGGTCGTGGTACTCTTTCGCCACCTGGTGCTGAGAAGCAGAAATGCCGTTCAAAATCAATCAAGTCAGCCTCTGACATGATCAAAAAACAAGCATCCACTGACTTTACCTTTGGTTTTTACAAACTAGTGGATACCTTTAAAAATGTACAGGGCTCTTGATAATTCCTGATGTAGTGTAAAAGATGAGAATTCTCCATTTTCATTCAATTAAACAAAAAAGTATAGATGTCTGAATTATTAGTAGAGCCTACCTACCTGCCAGTCGTCCTGCGTGGCTCCGTCCATCAAAAGCAAAGTGCCGTGACCCAGAGGAATCTTAATACGTTCCACGTAGGTGTAGTCACCATTTTCTTCCTATAACATAAAGAAGACCATGCATTACAAACACCACTGGGTTTGCGCTATACTCACACACATGGCACAATACTATGGCCACACATACTACTACTAGGTAAAAATCCAGATCACTCTTACAATGGTGACAAATCTTACCCCCAAAAAACTGTTTTTTTAAATAGAAAAAAGTTATTTACAGGAATAAAGAAATATATTTTTAGACATTTTTTAGAGTATAAAAAAGTTGTTTTTTACCCCAATTAAATAAAACAACCTACAAGAATTTTTTTTTATTTTTTTTCAAGTCAGAATCTTAAGAGAATGTAATTGTTTTGGGTTCTTTTTCAAGAAAAAAGTTTGTATATGATATTTTCATCAAGAAAAAAATACATTTTAGGAGAACAAAATTAGTATTTTTCAAGAAAAATAACCAGAGTAAAAGCAATATTTTTTTCAAGGAAAAAAATGCAATCTACAAGAGTATAGTGGTAGTTTTTCCTTAAAGAATCTTAATTTTGCAAGAATTAAGTTGCTTTTTTTTTTCTTAAAGAATAATTTCAGATTTTTTTTCCAAGCCGGATTACCTTTACAAGATTAATGCCAGATTTTTTTGCCAACAAAGTTCTATTTTTTTATAAAATAATGTCTGTGTTGTAACTTGTTTACTATAAAACAGATACGTCAACAAAATCTTGTGAGATTCAGAATGTAGTGCTTTGTATCCATACAAATACCAGTGATTGCAGAATCCCAGAGAATAAACATAATCTTACAAAATGAAATCATTTTAAAATCAAAATTTTACAAGAACAAAGTTCTTAAAAAATAGTTATTAGAATCATAAATAGTGAAAATACTGATCTAAAAAAATACTGAAGAAACAAAAGTCATATTCCTACAAGAATAAAACAGTATTTTTAAGTGTAAAGTGGTATGTTAAAAAATTTTTAAAAAAAGAATTTCAGAAATGTATGAGCCCGAACGTGCGTGTGCACGTGCGCGTCTGACCGGTGGCGGTTTCTTCCGTAGACTGAACACTCTGCTGTCACCCAAGCTAAGCGAGGCGACGACAGGCCGCGGGCCCAGCGAGGCCTCGTCGTCGCTGTGCCAGCCGATGCTGTCGTGTCCGTCTCGGTATTGGTTGCACAGCAGCGAGTTGAAGCAGTCGCCGCCGCTACATCCGCCGCCACCGCACGCCTCGGAAACCGCTCGCCGCAGGTTCATCAGCAGCGGATGCCACTAGGACAGCCGGACAGTCACGGTTCAGTCAGTGTGTGACAAAGTCAACAAAAAGTCATTTGTATTATTTGTATTCAAATGAAGACCTTTGTGTTGGCGGCCATGGTGGAGCGAGCGTACGTGTAGGGTAACTCTCCAAACCAGCAGGTCAGCCTTGGTTCTGCGTAAGCCTCACCTGATTTTGGGGTTTTAGGGATGCAAGTGTACACTGAAATGTGTGTGGGGGCATGAAAACATGAGCGTGGAGTCATAATGTTGACTTATTAGAATCAACCTTGTCTGATGTTGGTCTTTTGTGACCAGGGAAGCTCTGCCAGCAGTTTACTGAACATCCAGTCGGCCTCCTGCGCTGGAAGAAAGCCCGGCACAAGCCGCAGTCTGAACCCAAGAAAGATCATAATCATAAGTTTACGTAAAATAACTAAATAACTCAAACTAAATTGAAAAACTTTTTGCAAAGGAAATTTTTTTTTTTTTAAATGAGTGCTTTTAAAACAATGATAACTACATTTTACATTTGTATAACAAACACTACAATGAATCTATTTTATTTGTTTTCATCCTTGCCAATTAATATCACGCATGAGCTTTAGGGGTTCACTTCAAATGTATTTATTTCAGTATTACTGTATTGCCGAACAGAAGAAAGAAGGTCAAACAGTCATTTGGGAACTTATAAATCTTACACTAAAACTCCATTTAAACAATCTAATACTAAAAATAATGTAAAAAAATATATATATAATAATCCTGATTAAACAAGCAACAATTCATTTCATTGCTGACCTTGACACCCCAGACGGTCCATGGCTGATCTCGTAATCACCTGCCTGGCTGTTGAAATCAAAACACAAAATAGAGTTATATGTTATGTTATATAAGCATTACACAAAAATGATAAGCCATTCCATTCAAACCGGACACTTACTCAATAATCTTCTCTGGCGGAACATCTCGAACTGGCTGTGAACAAGACAAAGCCTTTTTAATAAATCCGATGCTGTAAATTAGTATCATGTTGAGATTGGCTTTTTTTTATGTGACCTTAATGGGCTGGTTGAACTCAACCCCTTGAAAATTTCCAGATGTCGTCTGCCGATGTACTCCCCAGGATGCGGCAGCTGGATTGGCACTTTGGCTATGAGGAACTACAGGCCAAATCAAAAATCAACACATATAAGACCACATTTTTACATTGGGTTTGAGTGTACGCAAGGGACTTTAAAGTACCTGCTGGTCTGGGTTGTTTGGGCAGCTGTTTGGCCCAGGAGCCTTGCACCCTGGCACGCTGGCGTTTATCTGACATCACGCCACTCGTGTAGGGGACTTCACTGTTCAAATTTCTTGCAGTGGTGGCTTTTGGTTTCCATTACATGAACAATATAATCAGCAAACTTATTTTTTTTTAATCATTAAAATAATCAATGTGTGCCATGAAGCTAATATACGAGTATCCGTTTTGAATTGTATTACACCTGCTTGCATGTGAACGCTTGTTTTAAACAAAACAAAACAAAATGGCATAAAACGTACTACCGCACAATACGTGTCGATATCTTCTCAAATTCAGTCATTCTTTTCTATAATTCAATTCAATTTTTATGGAATCAAACTAGTCTCAAAACGACGTTAAACTGACTTTTTCTTTCACTCCACTTACTGCTACAGTACTGCTACTTCGCCTAAATGTAACTTAACTTCCACGAAGTAGAAACACGAGGATATTTTCACATAAACATTATAAAAGTGCAAACGTTATATTTACTTATACAGTACAGTAAAATAACTTACCTAAGGAAACAGCCGTGTATCGAAAGGAGGTTCATTTATCAAATGCAAGGAGGGACGGCCATGTTACGTGTGTCACACCAAAATAAACACAACCCGGAACAAAGATGTAGACTTAATGTTCCGTTATATTTCTCCAATTCATTTTAGCTTTTTTTGTGCTTTTAAGCTTTTATAGTATCTCTCTATCTATCTATATATAGATACATATATAGAAATAAATAAATATAAAGAAAGAGAGAGACATGCGTTTAGAAACGGTACCTGGAACAGAAACATTTACCTTTTTTCCCGTAAAAAGCTGTTACTTGCACTTCGTCCGACTTTGGAAAATGCCTATAAAAATAATTGTAAAAAAAAAATTATGGTAATTAACAGAAATGCAAGTGAATTGGGAGAGTAAAAAAGATGTTCAAATTCAACCTATTTCAGGGAACTGTGCTCAGGGCAGCCGAAACAAGCTGATTTCGGGCCTCCAGCAAAAAATAAATAAATGATTACATTGTTTATTCTTTACAAATTTGATCAAAGTAAAAAAAATATTAAGGTGACAGATAGAAAGTCTACCATTAGTGCTGTAGTATTACAATGACGTGCAAATAATGCAGAAAGTCATCAGGGGAAGAATAGTGACTAGTGCAATAATTACAATACAATGACAGTTGTGATTGACAAGAAGGACAAGAGTCGTCGGGTGGAAACTATGCATTAATATTTCTTATAGTTGCAAAAAGGTCGTGAAGCCTCAAAGCCTAAAGAGACTGTTTTTGTTCATTTGTTGGCACTAGAATTATTGAGTCTCAATTATTAAGTATCTTTGGAATGGAGGGAAAACCTGGAGGAATGAGAATATTCACAGATATGACATACAGTAAAGAGTAAGCAAATGTGAAACAAAATTCACGCCAACTGTCAAATGTATACTTTTATTAACAAACGGTAGCAAAAATAAGCTACAATCAGAAGTAAACAGTGCATATTACATATAAAGTGAAAAAATATAAAGCATTTTTAAAAGACTGCTGACACCCGAGAGGCACTCATGAAAACGTTGCATACACCTAACTCGGACCATCACTGCTGAAAAAAATATATATCTGTGAAGCAGTCAATGTGAAAGGTTTAACATGGAATAATATTGTCCGTTGCTGTGGAAGCACGTGTGGAAATAAAGGCAAAACATGTCGTTCCCATGTAATTCCAGCATCAATGACCGCAGAAAGGCACTTCTGTGTAGCTTGTCAATCCAAAATAAAACAAAAACAAACACTGTGATACATTGGTGGTTTACAACAGCATCCCACCACATGGCGTCGTCATCAATAAAGTGTCACAACACTTCACTTGCATGCAACGAAACGGGCACTTCCATAGGCTTGTCATAAGAAGCACCAATTGACGAGTATTAAAGCATCAGGTTATGTGTGTGGTCTTATACAAATATAAAATAAATAACTTTACATATATGTATCTACACCATATATATATATATATATATAACATAAAAAAAGCCCACCACCATTTTCCACTGCTTACAACAGCAGGGTTTAACAAACTACTATTTAATTCTTCTTCTTTTTTTCTCCAAGGCGGTAGCAACTAATCTCACGTAACAAGTCATCTCCTTTTTTGTGAAGGTTCTTCAGCAGCACGCAAACTCACACGCCCAAGTTCTCTTAATAGGACTCCCACCCCCAAAAGGGAGACCTTACACACTCACACTCACACTCACACACGAACGAACACTCAATTAAATACTGCGTTCGGGTCGCGTCGCTGCTCTTAATCAGTTTTGAAGCCGGTTCCGTTTTTAATCTCGCGCAGCTTCCTCCTGTGCAGGTATCCCGTACGCTGGAGGCGGTTCATGCGCGCCCCCAAGAAGATGACGATGCCGATGGGTACCATCTTGGTGGTCACCCAGCCCTGATGGGTGCGAGGGAAATGGAAATGATTCTGTTCATGTCAAAGTTGCAAGGAATGAATATGAACACTATTTGTACGGCGCGTGTTTTTTACCATGACAGCGTGTGGGAAGTATCCGTTGGTCTGACTCTGCAGCCCGACGGTGCTGAGCTCGGCGGCCACGTAGCGCTCCGGGGTGGGCTTGTCCAGGGTGGGCTTCCTGATGCGGGTCATCTTGGTGACCACGAAGAAAGGCAGCACGCTCTGCGGGAAGTCAGCGTATGCTCTCAAAACGGCTCAATATTGAACAGGGTTAGAACGGCTTTGAGAACAAGTTGCCTACGTTTGGGTTACGAAGAGATTAATTACATATTTTGTGCACCGACGGATGCGGTTTATATGTTGGGCAAGATTTGATGGAGGTGTGTTGAGACGAGGGGGTTGCAGAAGTAAAAGTGCAGTATTGTCTATGAACAGCAGGTGTCACAAGAGTGACAAAAGCAGGTGCTAAATATAGAACGTTCACATGGAAAGTTTGACAAGATTCCTTGACAACAGAGCAAAAACAAACAACTTCATGCACCATTTAGTCTTCAAAGTTGAACACATAGTTCCACTTGATTGATTCAGATCACTATTTTAACACCTTGTTTTATTTTATTTTACTTCATTTGGTGAACTTTGTTTTCATTTTTTTTCCAATCACTATATGACCTTATTTTTTTTACTGTATTTTATTGCCTTGTTTACTTTTATTATACTGTGTTTTACTGCCCGTTTTATTTATGGCATTAAAAAAAAACGATTTTACTGCTTTTGTTTCACTTTGCAATATTTGCTTTATTTTACTGAATGATAGCGTCTTACGATGTTTTATTTTACTGTATTTTACAAACTTACTTTGCTTTATTTAATTCATGTATTTTACTACCTTTGTTTCATTTTACTGTCCTACTTTGTTTTTTTAATGTAGTTTATAGTTTCCGTTGTTTTGTTTTGCCCTTTTTTAGTGCCTTACCTTATTTTGATGTTATGTATTTTACTGTCTTTGTCTTAATGTACTTCATTGCATTTGACCACTTTTATTTTACTTTAATCAACGACCTTATTTCTATTTAATGCATCTTATTCTATCTCCTTATTTAGTTGATATCATTTGACAGCATTTGTTTTATTTTACTTAAATTAATTCCAACCTTACTTTAAATCATGGGACTCTACCCATTTACTTATATTTGCATTTGACTTCATTTTCTCACCTTACATTGTTATATTTAGGTGTGTCCATGAGGTCAATTCACATGAGCGTGAATCCTCCAATCTCCGTGAGAGAGAGAGACAGCGAGCAGCCTTACCTGGATGATGATGCCCTGACGCCTGTACTCCTCCTGGAGGCCACGGGAGAAGAAATCCACAAAGGCCTGGCGTGGAAGAGAAAATAAGGAAAATAAAGATGGTGGGAAATTGTAATCATTTTGGCTTCAGATGCCTGGAATGAGGACGGCATGCTAACCTTTGTGGCAGAGTAGATGGTGAGCAGAGGGACGGGGTACATGCCGCTGGCCGAGGAGATGTTGAGGATCACGCCTTTGGATCTGAAACATAAAGAGCAAAAGGAATTGCAATGGTGTTTAGTTGACCAAGCGTTTGTGCAAGCAGAATGATCACATCTCATCTCATTTTTGTTTGTTTTTTAATCCAGACTGTAAATGGCAACTTCAATAAGTCATTTTGCCACGATTGCCCTCAAACGCCCTCATGCTTGGCTGAGATCATCATCTTATAGTAGCTTTTAGAGCGTTTACAAATATTTTTTCTTTATGATGTTACGGTAATAAATACATCAATAAATAATGTATAATTCCATTTACTTGGCAGCAAAATATATAAATTATTAAAGTTAATAAAAGGTAATATGGAAAATCAAAAACATTTTATGGAAAGAAAAAAAATACTCAAATGTGTCATGTGGATGCATTTTTTAAACTAAAATAAAATCAAGATTTGCCATTTTGATTTGGGTAAAATTTAAAATGTATGATATTACATTATAATCTATAAAATATATAAATTTATATTTATATCAAATTTAAATAAATAAATAAAGTATATATCTGTGGAAAATTGTGGTACATTTAACAGAAAACCTATTTAAAAAGTGTGCTCAAGATGAATCCGGTTAATAATAAAAAAGCAACAACAACAAAAACAAACTAAACCTATAATAATAATAATAAGCACTTTTTTATTAAGGCTTTTTTTTTTTAAGAAAATGTATTCACAGGCAGTTTCAAGTGTTCAAACCTTTTCTCTGAATCTATTTTTGGATCAAATCGCATCAACAATTTCCCAGGGAACCCTTCGTCTGCCCTCTCAAACACACACAGTGGCAGTGCGCGTTGCCATGGCAGCCTGTTGCTGCAGTGATGTAGTCTAAAAGAGAGCGAGAGAGAAACGCTCCGGCCTCACACGGCTCCAAAATGTGCCTGCGACGCCATTGGCCGCCGCCGCCGGTCACGTGATCGCATGCCGGACCAATCGTTGCAGGGAGGGCACTTTGTGTGAATTGAAAGCTTGTCAGCGTTTGTGAACAAAAGGAAGGAGAGGACGCAGCCATGACGGGGAAAGACTCGCTCATACTTCATATCTAAAAGATTCTTATTTACATTTTTATGGGTGGTGGGGGGTTACTCACCTGTCAGCCATTCTAGGCAGCACCAAGCGGGTCATCTGTTGGACAACAAACACAAGTTAGTGTGTAAATGCTTATAAAACACATGTAGGAGCCTGATGGGGTTAAAGAATTAGAAAACAGAAGAGAGGTAGAGAGTGTGGGAAAGGAGGGAGGGATGCGTGGGTGGTTGGCGGGTGCAGACGGCGTTGGTGTAGTCCACCGTTGCTTTGGGAACGAGCGAGGCACTGCAGGTATCACCAAAGAAGAAGAAGAAGGAGCAGCAGCAGAGGAGCAACAATTGCATTTACATGGAGGCTGGAACGTTACCTGGCACACTGAAGTCATGTTGACGTTGATCATGTTGGTGATGAACTGAAACGCACATTTGGCACGTGACATTAAAAAATGTGCTTTACCAAAACAAAAACAAAACAAAACAAGTCAGACTTACATTGTCCAGATCTGGAATGTGGAGGTAGTATTCGGGGTATGCATAGGACACACCAACATTATTGACTGTTAAACACAAAAAAAGGGGGGGGGGGGGTGGGGGGTCAATTTGTGTACCTATAAAAAATTGTCACATGTGAATGTCATACTAAAAGCATCCACAAGGGGGCAGTAAAAGCAAAGGAGAGAAACTATCCAGTCAGCCACACCTCACAACCAGCAACTACTGTATATTTAAAACATGGGCAGAGTTCTTTGAATGTGTGAATAAGTGAAATTGACTCTATAGTAATAAATAATAATAATAATAATCCAAAAAATATATATATATTTCATACATAGTGACGTAATGCATTGCTCAACGACTGGCTCTACATTTTTATTACATGATTTAGCTGTACATTTTGTTTTGTCTTTTTTTCTGTAGTACTGTGTGTTTTAACATTCTTGGAGTGGGTCAAACAGGGGGGAAAAGCGCCTTATTACAAAAAAAATCATGGGGACCTTGTTCTTTTCTTAACTTTATTTTTTTTTAAATAATTGTACTAAATGTTTTTAAATTGCAAAAATAAATGTAGGCTTTGGTCTTTTCTTCTTTATCATACATTCTTTTACCTGCAGAAAAATACTTTTAAAATGGCCTTGCACTTTTCTTTGTATATCCAAGTTGGTTTTTTTTTAAGAATGACTTAAAAATATTGAGCAAGCAGTGACACAAAGGGGTTAAAAAGAGCGGCGAAATGTCTATGTGTACCTTGTTTTTGCAAATAAACAACTTTGATTGTCTGGGATTTTCAAATGGTCTCTTTTTTTAATCATTAAACAGGTAAGCAAATCACATTGACCCATGAACATTGTTGGTAGTACTGAAGAAAAACATACAGTGAGCTTTCAGTTCATTGATGATAAAACCAACAGTGGTCCAAAATTTAAAACAAACCTAGTCCCTTAAAACAATTCAAGTAAGTATTTTATTTGTTTACCAAGGACACCGATCTCCAAGCCTGACAGCCCCGCCTCGATGGACGGATAGATGTTTGTCTTGCCGAAGTCCACCGCAATGGTCTTTGTCTCCACGCCAAACTGGTCCTCTGTGGCAGAAAGTAAGGAAGAATTGAGTTTTTCCTGCAGTCATCGCTAACATTTACTTTGTGGAAAACAATTACTTAGCAATTAGTCAAGACACAAACAGAATCGTTGGCATTAGGATCTTTGTGAGAATCCTACTGCAGTGTCAGAATTGAACAGCAGAGGGCGCTGCAGACCAACAAAGCAAACTATTATGTCATTGCATGTCCAAAGACGTCCAGGACAATTATTGACGAAACACCCTAAAAGAAGCTGAATGACAACACGGCCAGATTATTTCCAAAGTTGCACACTTACCAAGTGACCTGGCCACGTCATCCAGTTTATGTTGGGAGCGGCTGATCAAAACCATGGCAAAACCTCGACGAGCGAGCTGCAAGCAAAACGTGTCAGGTTACGATCAATCTTTTAAACACAGAACACACCTTTAGAGTAGAGATTTGGGGTAAAAGATGGGGGTTAAATAATGATTTTAGAAAGAACCATGAACTAGAAGGTTGGGGAAACCCTTGTTTTAACAGTAAGCGTTATTTATGTGCTGGCCCACACAGAATGGGTGGAAATCCACAATATACTGCATCTCATGGGTGCGTACTGAGAATTACCAATAGAGTGGTGGAACACTATTGTTTTCATGAGCAGCACAAATATGCACCACAAGCATTAAACCAAATGTTTCAAAGCCATTATACATATTTCCCCTTATACAAGAGTGGCTGTGGCCTATGAGTAAACTCTCACAACCTCTCTGTCAAAAAAAAGTCTATATAGATTTTTATTATTTGATTGAAGAAAAGGTGAGGGGGGAAAAGAATGCCTTTCAAGAGACTCACCTCTTCTGCGTAGGATTTCCCGATTCCATCAGTGGCTCCCGTCACAACTAAACAGGGCAGAGAAGGTAGGTTAGAGGTCAGTCAAGGGTTTTAGGACAATACGTTCACATTGATTGATAGGCATTCTGAGCACAAAAAAAAAGTCTGTTCAAAATTGAGCAAGTGTATGAGGTGTGCATGGTGCAAGTATGAGGGAGGGTCATTTTTTTATTAAAAAAATAAAACAGTCATAATAAAAAAAAAAATAATAATAATAATGCCTGTTGCAAATACAGATTTTAATGCATACTTTTATTTTATTATCATTTGTAATGAACATCTCAAAATACATAATATTAATCATTTATTGTAATGTCATACTATTTAATATTTTTACTTAATTAGTTCTATCCTTGACTTATTGATTTGATGCTCCTTTTTCTAACAATGTAAAATTAGCTCATTTTATAGCAATAGCTGAACTCTTCGTAACCTTGCGGCATATTAGCATGATGTCTGCAACATGGCCGCCTCGTGCTGGTTGACTGCAACGCAGACAAAAAAAACCCTTCAGGTTGGACCGCTTGTCAAGGCGAGTGAGCGGTGGTTAAGCTCCAATGTGACGGAGATTCCCTGTGACACAATGCCGATGTTTGTAGATAAGACGCATGTTGTGGATGGGAGTAACTTTTAAAAGCTTAGCGGGATCAAGGCTGAGGATCGGTGTTAAGTCAACGAAACTTGAGGAAAGTTTTCTCTCATGCGGCAACATACCTGTAAAGTGTAAAGTACAGCATTGTGTAGAAGCTCTATCACCTAAATAATTACTGCTCACATTTGGCTAGAAAAAGGGGAATTCACTCCTATCCCTAAGGCTTGGCAGCATGTTGCTAGGCAGAATTTTTGGGGGGGAAATCCAAGGAGAGCAGACTAAAACCGTTTGTCGCTAACAGTTGACATTTACTGTGAAACAAAAGAGAATTAAACTTTATATACTTTAACACCAAAATGTTGCTCTAACCATCTAATTTGATCTAAAAAAACATCAACTAGCTTTAAGCTAACAACAATGGAGTGTGAAATGCTATAAACAAGTTAACTGAATTTAGCAGAGCAAGCATTCACCTCCAGGAAGCAAGCTAACATGGCATGTGAGCGAAAAGCGCTAACATTAGCCGAGCAACCAGAAGAGGCTAAAGAGAAAAATGATATATAGTGTTAATAAACCATATATTCCATTACACTGATGCAAAGTAGATTGATTGGAAAAGTTTGTTGCTACACCTGTTGCTAGGCAGAATTTGCGGGGCAAGGTAGTTCATCACCAATAACTGACTGTTACTGTTACTTGTACAGCTTTCCCTCATATTCCGCTGGAGTAAGGTTCCAAAAAAATACCCGCAATAAATGAAGTAGTTGGCTTTATGTTTTAAGGCTCTAAAACCCCTCACCACACAGTTTATACACTTTTCTAATTGAGGCATTTACATTTTCTCACAGTCTCTTGTTTAAACATTTCTCAATGTTCAAACCTTCATGAATAAAAAAATTAATAAATAGGTACATTAAAATTGCACTAAAAATAGTGGCAACCGTGTTATAGTGAGGAAACACTATTTACAGTTACAAATTGACAAGCCTTTAATAGTATTTACTAGTATTATTACTAGTATTGTATTTTTTCAGGAAAAAAAAAAAGAACCACCTCACCAATAAATTTACAGACCAACTACTACAGCATTAATTCGACAGCATACAGTGGACCCTTGGAATTTGAATGGTGAAAAGAACTTAGCATAGCCAAAAAGCTAATGCTAAATTAGCTTAAAAAAGCTACTAATGTGACTTTCATTAAACAGCATGGTTGATTGTTGCTATGCAGAACTCAAGGGACAAAGTCATTTATGCCCCACAACCGGAGAACAGAGTCAACCAAAATTAGAATTTTGGGGAGTGTTTGAGATTAAATGGTAGGTCCAAAAAAGGTATCAGAAAACCATGCATGTTGTTCAGAAAAAAAGGACCACCTAACAAATAATTAGACCAGTCTTTCTCCAGAAAAGACCCCACGCTCAAAAATCAACAGTATACTATTACATCAACGCCATTCGGAACCTGAACGTCTGAATCTGAACTTTCAGATGAGGATAGTGTGCCATTTCTCATGTGCTTGGCAATTTGTAATTGTAAATAGTCAGCTATAGGCACTCAATTGGACCACTTGGGATTTTCCTGGGAACCAGTGGTTGGCCTTCCAGTTTGTCAAACGCCGCCTTCGAATTGATGAATTTGATGATGAAGCGAAACAAAACGCTAAAAAATAAAGCTGATGCACATGATGGTGCGCTCAACGCATCTATGATCAGTTGATGAAAGATTAATGGAGGCATAGAGGACATTCTCTGGCAACGAGCGAGAGAAGAGGAGACGAGAGGGAGGGAGCGATGACGAACGAAGAGGAGGAGGAGGAAGAAGAAGAGGGGCTGGCGGGATGCGGAGGGATCCTGGGGGCGTCTAAAAATAGAATTGGAGCGAAGCAGGAGAGGGAGCGTGTGAAGGAGAAATGGAATAGAGAGACGGATGGATGGAGGGAGGGAGGAGAGGAAGGCGAGCGAGAGTAGCACAAAGTCAAAAAGTGAAAAAGGCGAGCGGAATTTATTTTTAAATCTGACTCTTTCGTCGTCGTTGTCCTCCCTCCCTCCCCTCCTCGATGTTAAGAATGAAACACTCCGACACAAAAAGCCTCAATGGGAGCGGACCGCACCAATGCACACCACAGGGGAAGCAGGAGTCAAATTGTTGAAGAGGAGAACCAAATAAGTGTGTGATTAACACTCATTATATCTAGAGGTGTCACAATGAATCAACAACTAATCAATAATGATATAAATTGACTTGATTATTTTGATAAAGTATTCATCCATTTTGTTTTTTTCATACAGCAGCTCGTTTGCATTGGATGCCACTGGAAATGTGCATCTGATATTGTGAGATGAATCCAAAATTGTAAATATTAACACAATAAAAGCAAATTGTAAACGTTTCAAAATAAAATAGACAACACGTGAAGATATTTTCTATATTATTCTTACGGGACGCCACAAAGTTGCATCTGCATTGAAGCGGGACGTGCGACGAGGCGCACGTCAAGGGTCCTGTAGCTTCAGTATGTGCATGAATGCATGTCACGCATGCCAGGTGATCGGGGGCGTGGCGGGGCGGGCCAAATTGACTGATGTTACCTTTGGCAGCTCTCAAATTGACGAGCTGCGGAGTGACGAATGATGCGACACAATGTTTTAAATGCCCCATGATATGAAAGTCGGTCCTGGCTGCTCAGTAAAATATTCCGATTCTGTATTAATGACCAATCAGCAAGCAACACAGAAAAAGATAACACCGACGGGCGTGCAATTGAATATCACACAAGGTATGCTCAGTCAAAAACTCCCATTTCAAGCTTTTAATGACCACAAAAGCTTAACTGCGTTGAATTCCTTGGACACAGCATTTTTTTTTTTTTTGCAACAGCCCCGGAGCTTCACAAGCTTACCCAGGGAAGGTGAACCTTAGGGCAAGGCAGCATTCTTGCTCTACCCCGAGCCTCCGCCTGGAGTTTAAAATGCTTCCCCAGAAAACGTGACCCTTCCTGGGCCTCTTCCTCTGGAGCTTGTCGAGCTTACCGAGGGAAGGAACTTTTGAGGGGCAACACCCTGAGTCTCTGTATATGTTGGCAATGAGAACAAAATACACCCCGTAAATATGCAAAAGGAATAGAGTTGATTACTAAAAGGGACTTTGGTAAACAAAATGGGGTGGACACAAACTGTGTTTCACCTCCCAAGCTCGCATTTACACTTGTGGCTAACCTCACTTCTGTTGGCAGCCTATTCCACGCCTGTGCAGCATAACAGCTCAATGCCCCTTCACCGTGTTTGCTTTCAACTCTGAACTCCACTAATCGAGGCAAGTCTGCGAGGACTGTGGTTTTAAATTTGACTTCAGTGCCAACATTTTCACTCTTGTACGACAACCAAGCTAGTCCTATAGTCACTTAAAACAATTTGCTATAAACATTCAAATGCATTTTGCACCATTCACAAAAACATTTCTTGGTGGGTGCTGCTGAGATTCCAGAGGGAGCTCCAGCACCCGTTCGCAAACCCTCACCCCTCCTTTCACGCACATCTCCATATCCGTGCTGTACTTATGAATGGCAACACTCCTCCCACCTATTATATAATAGCACCATTCTCTCAATAACCGTCGCATGTGTGCGTGCGCGTGTATTGCCAGTAGCGCGTGTGTGCGTGAATGTAAGCGGGCTTTGGTACACAGATTCTTTACTCATTATGGAGACATCGTTTTAATGGAAAATAGATATAACCAAGCATGATACACATAATATGAACAACAAATACGACAGACTTAGCTACATTATTAGAAACGGCGTCGTCGACACTTGAACATCTCCGACCAGATCTCATTAGATTTTGCAGCTGAGCGCGAGTTCTCACATTCACATCACGCTTATCAACCTTTCTCTCGTCAGACCGCGGCGAGAGCGGCCTGACGGGGGCGCTTTCACACCGCGAACGCCGACTTGGCGCTGCACGTCACGTCCAGAGGTATTGACGTCCCCCAGCCTTTTGTCTCCCTCCCCCCTCCATCCTCCCCTCCCTGGGCTGAGGAGCGGCCGCTGCCAGCTCGCTACGGCGCGACTCTAAAAAAAGCAGCAGGAGGAGTAAAAATAGCAGCGACTGCCTCGTCTGGGAGCTAAACCCCCGCTCGCCCGCCCCACCGCCCTCTCGCTACCCAACAGCCCCCCAACATCTATCCATCGCCTCCCGCCTTCCATGCTTTGCCTGCCGCATGCACCTGAATACCAAGCAAGATCGCCAGCGTCACCGTCAGCATCATCGCCACGACAACCGGGGCTGCAGCATCCACGCTGCATGCTGGGAAACACCACGCGCGCACACGCTTGGAATCATGATGGCAAATGGGAGAAATTCAACTAAATATAGATAATGGTTGCCTGTTACGATATAATATTGATAAAATGTTGATAATGTGTCTTAGTGATGCATTATAGGAACTTTTGGAGCAAGCATAGTGATGGCCAACAGGTGGAAAAAATGACAAATACAATGTGAAAACATTCAAACTTACCAAAACATAAAAAAATTGCAAACAGTTATATTTTTTGCATCTGGCTTTAAGAGGCGGGGCCTGGTGGGATGACGCAATTGTCTGGGTGCGAACTGTGGACGACATCAGCTTCTGCGTGATTATGCTCATTGTGTTTTATTGCTGTTCCGGTATGTAATAAATGACAAAAAAAAAAAAAAGTTCATTTGTGACTTGACATTGGTGGCTCTCCTTTCCCACATGTGAGGGCATCACAGTAAGCATAGGGAAACCAAAAAGATTGATTAAAAAAAAATTGCGCTAATGATGACCCGCAAAGTAGAGGGGGCACACTGTAGATCAGGGGTCAACAATCATTTTAAAAAGTTTGAGAATAGCAACAAAAAAAGTTAGATGTGTCCAATGGGAGGAGGTTGTTTCTGTCGAAAACAGTTAAAGTGATACTTGATTAATTAGCCGTTTTCAGCAGTAAAAAGTTTTGTCTAGATTTTAATTAATTTGATGACATTATTTTCCATGTGCAATTAAATACACATTTTGCCACTTGCTGTTGACTGAAAATGACATCACAGGTGCTCAGGAAACGACCAATCACGGCTCAGCTGTTTTCTGGTGTTGGTCATGTGACGTTAGCAAACTGAACCATGATTGGTTGTTACCTGCTTCCTGAGCAAGGCGTGATGTCATTTATTGATGGCGGCAAGTGGCAACTTGTTTTTAAAGGTATTTATTGTACATAAAAAATAAGTTATCACATTAACCAGACAAAATATCTTTTTACTACTAAAAATGGCTAAATGAGTCAAGTATCCCTATAATCTATATATATATTTTTTAGAATTAATTATAGTATTAAGACCATTTAAATTTAAACAATGGCTCTAAACGACTTGATTATTCAAATAAAATATTATCATCAAATTATTTGATAATCAATTAGTTGTTGATCGATGAATCTTTTTCACATCTACATGGTTAGCTTATCAGACCGGTGTGGTTTCGGCCGTTTGTTTGCTGACGACGGCAATGTTCTTGTACTGTCATGAATCCATCAACGACAACAAACGTTGTTCCTGTGGTGAATGCTTGGGAATTCCAGTCAAACACCTGCGCAGGTTTGCTTTGGCTCCATGAGCGCATAGTGTCGGTCCCCTTTTCTGTGTTTGCGAGCCAAATATGTGTCACGTTAATTGTCTTATTGGCTCCACCAGTTTATACTTAATCAATGTTCCAGGATGCTTTGCTTGAGAAGCTTGCTTTATTTTTAGTTTTGCGTTTTTGTGGCAAAGTGTTGCCCGCGGCATACTTGTTGCATTCTATCAAAATAAAGGACACATTTGGTTTTGTCTAGATTTTGAAACCATCATAAACAATTTTAAATAATAAATAATCTGTCCCAGCAAATGTTTTAAAGGAAAAATGGTATGTAATTAAAACGTCTTAACATTCTTTGGTCAAAATTACAAAAGCATGTGGAGGAATCGAACATATTTGCAAAAAACGTTCCAGCGTATTTTAATACTTAGAGTAAATACGTTCGAATGAGTATGTTTGAACATAATGGCAAGTACGTTCAAATGTACTTGTAGGTTAAATGCTAATAACTTCACAAGTCGTTGCCCTGTGGCATTATGGGGGGAAAAATGCGAAGTTTTGTTGCCCGTGGCATACTTGTTGCAATCTATGTTGTTGTCAAAATAAAAGGACACATTTGGTTTTGTCTAGATTTAAAAAAAAATAAATTGCGCTAATGATGACCCGCAAAGTAGAGGGGGCACACTGTAGATCAGGGGTCGACAATCATTTTAAAAAGTTTGAGAATAGCAACAAAAAAAAGTTAGATGTGGCTCATTAGACAATGGGAATTTTACAACCCAAAAAAAAAGAAGACATTAATTGCTACTGTGAAAAGAGACTGGGTTTGTCTCAGCCAACGTAAGGGTCAGTGAAGGCAACATGTACCGAGACTGGCAATACTTTATAAGCAAACTAGGTACAGTATGTCTTTTTTTAAATGTTCATGTAAAAAATAATAAGAAGAAGTTTCCTATACCATCAATGCGTCACATGTTCATAAATGTCAAAAAAGTTTGACATTAAAAGGGTTGCAGTCACCGTCTTAAAGACACAGTAGTGAAAATAAGTGTCCGGCAAATCCTCAATTAAGATTCTCAGTGAGGAGAGGCTGCGGTCCTCGTATGCCCTGCACTTGTTATGTAATCTGTCGCACCCCAAACTCGCCTATCAACGAGCAGAGGCCTCCTACGTTACACTGAGGAAGGGAGGGAGGGAGGGAGGGATGCAGCACAAGATGGAAACACACACACACACACACACACATGTATATTTCTTTAAATAGCAAGGGAGAAAGTCACATGGGTAATATAGAAGTCGACAAAAATAAAGCTTGATAGGGAAGGAGGGAGGCTTGAGGACTTGTACTTCAGAGCCAACCAAGATAGAGGCAGCGTCTATATTTGGATCCACAGAAAAAAATAGCTTTAAAAAAAAAAAAAGGCAAAAATACCCCCCCCCCACACACACACACACACACACAAAAGTAAATTTATTTCAACTAGTTGAGCTGATTTTTGAGGAAACTTCACAACTTGGAGGTTTTAGTGCACACAACATGAAGGGATCCAGACAAAAGATGGCCTTTCAAGCCACCGTCTCACAAGATGTGAAGGGTAGAAACAAGTAACTGTGCTTTGTTTTGATATATTTTGGATGCACTTGTTCCAAAAGAAGCAGCAGCCTCAACACAAGGTGTTAAAATAAGAAGTCAGGTCACATTCAAAGCAGTAAGAATGTAAAAAGGGAAATTGAGTATGTTAAACAATGAAAATGTCAATTTTCTTTGTAGATTGATAACCATGTTTTTTTTTTTCTTCCTTCAATTTTTTGACTGCTAATTATGTTCAATGTTATGTAAAAGGAACATTCAAGAATATTGACTTTAGAAATGTTCTTGTTTATAAAAAGTGGGGTGTCTGGAGACCTATTCACCCTGCATCAAGAGGGAAATGAAAATCAACCACAAATTATTCATTTACAAGTCTGGAGGTGGGAGGGGTGAACATCCGTGTGTTCCCAAAGGAGTTTAAAAGTCTTCACAAGTCACCAATAACGCCGGAAATAATAGCTAGAGTTGTCACGATTTGAAAAATCACTCGTGAGAGGGGAAAAGTCACCAAGTTCGCATAGGGTAGTCCTGGATTCATCGTAATGCCTTAGCTCCGCCCCCAGTCGCCATGGTAACGCATAGCAAGTACAGACGCTCCCCTACTTACGAACATTCGAGTTACGAACAACGGTACATACGAACATTTCTGCGCGTACAGTATGTCGAAAAATGTTCGGAAAGAAATTCTGTAAGTTAGATTTTGTATTGCGCGTAGTGCTTCTTTCCGCCGCTAATACCGACGATTGGCGCTGTGAGAGCTCATTGGAGGCTGAGCAACGTGGCGAGGAGGAGGAGGAAGAAAACGCCGGTCCCCATGAAGCAGGAAATAACTTTTGAAGCCGATTCCAGCGACGACGAAGAATCTCTCATGATATAAAATCCTCCTCTTCCTCCTCCTCCATCATCTCCTTAAGCATCGAGTACATCTTCCAAAAGTAAGTTAAACTTCATTTTATTTATCTTATTACGTACATGTACATACTGTGTGTGTGTGTCTCGCTCTCTCTCTCTCTAACATACGTAGTACAGTACAGTAATGTACGTATTCTCTCCATTTTATTAAAAGTTTTTTTCAGTACAAACCAATGCAGGTTACTTGTACAAGCCTTAAACATACTTATATAAACCTTCAATATACTTATATAGGCTTTAAACATAAATTATAATACAAAATATAGCACTGAAGCAACTTACGAACAAATTCACCTTACGAACGATCGTCCGGAACGTAACTCGTTCGTAAGGTGGGGAGCGTCTGTACGTTCAAACTTATTTGTAGGCTTCAAAACTTTGCATTTTCCCCCCCCATAATGCCACAGGGCAACGACTTGTGAAGTTATTAGCATTTAACCTACAAGTACATTTGAACGTACTTGCCATTATGTTCAAACATACTCATTCAAACGTATTTACTCTAAGTATTAAAATACGCTGGAACGTTTTTTGCAAATATGTTCGATTCCTCCACATGCTTTTGTAATTTTGACCAAAGAATGTTAAGACGTTTTAATTACATACCATTTTTCCTTTAAAACATTTGCTGGGACAGATTATTTATTATTTAAAATTGTTTATGATGGTTTCAAAATCTAGACAAAACCAAATGTGCCCTTTATTTTGATAGAATGCAACAAGTATGCCGCGGTCAACACTTTGCCACAAAAACGCAAAACTAAAAATAAAGCAAGCTTCTCAAGCAAAGCATCCTGGAATAATGATTAAGTATAAACTGGTGGAGCCAATAAGACAATTAACGTGACACATATTTGGCTCGCAAACACAGAAAAGGGGACCGACACTATGCGCTCATGGAGCCAAAGCAAACCTGCGCAGGTGTTTGACTGGAATTCCCAAGCATTCACCACAGGAACAACATTTGTTGTCGTTGATGGATTCATGACAGTACAAGAACATTGCCGTCGTCAGCAAACAAACGGCCAAAACCACACCGATCTGATAAGCTAACCATGTAGATGTGAAAAAGATTCATCGATCAACAACTAATTGATTATCAAATAATTTGATGACAATATTTTATTTGAATAATCAAGTCGTTTAGAGCCATTGTTTAAATTTAAATGGTCTTAATACTATAATTAATTCAAAAATATATATATATAGATTATAGGGATACTTGACTCATTTAGCCATTTTTAGTAGTAAAAAGATAATATTTTGTATGGTTAATGTGATAACTTATTTTTTATGTACAATAAATACGTTTAAAAACAAGTTGCCACTTGTCGCCATCAATAAATGACATCACGCCTTGCTCAGGAAGCAGGTAACAACCAATCATGGTTCCGTTTGCTAACGTCACATGACCAACACCAGAAAACAGCTGAGCCGTGATTGGTCGTTTCCTGAGCACCTGTGATGTCATTTTCAGTCAACAGCAAGTGGCAAAATGTGTATTTAATTGCACATGGAAAATAATAAAGTTATCAAATTAATTAAAATCTAGACAAAACTTTTTACTGCTGAAAACGGCTAATTAATCAAGTATCACTTTAACTGTTTTAGACAGAAACAACCTCCTCCCATTGGAAAACTTCCACTTTTTAAGAACTGTTTTTAAAACGTTTGCATTTTCAGTAGCTAGATAGACCGATTTGTTTTCAGGGCCGATACCAATGTCGATTATTGGTAGTCAAGGAGGCCGGGATATTGGCATCATTTTTTTTTCTAAACAAATGACAATCTTGACTTAATTGTAAAGGCTTAACGCATGTTTATTGAACAATTTGTCAGACTTTTCAAAATGTAAAAGTTCTTTTTTTAGACAAAATCTTTTTAAATTTCTAATAAAATGTTCAGTGAGCTCCTAAAAATACCTTACTGAAAACTTTCACAGAAGGTTCCCAGGGTCAGCAATAGGCTATCTTCACAATGATCTTCACTGAATATTTAAATAAATGGTTCACTGACATCAAAATGGTTTTAGATTTACCTTTTTATTGGATTTCCAGATTATTATTTTTTTAAGGTTACCGATACTCATCAAAATGCCCAACATCGGGCTATCCCTAATTTTCCGGCTCCAAAAAAATAATCATCAAGTCAACTAAAATCCCATTTTTGTTGCGTAAACGGCACTTGGATACATATTTAACAGTCACGCCTTTGTGTCTTTACTTGACGTTGACTCTGATATTAGTCCCAAATAGTTTTGGTGCATCACAAAAGTAAAAAAAAAAGTAAAAGAGCAGCGGAACAGAAAAGTGAATGAGAAGATACTGTAGCTGCACGAATCGACAGTCTTCCCATCCTACTCGGCGCGTGTTGCTGAGGAGGTTGAAAGGGAAGCTACAGCATAAGGTTGTTTTTTTGTTTTTTTACCCAGCATCCCCGGCTGTGGCACGTGTCGCTGAGCGTGTTCAGCACATGAACAGCGGTGTTCTCGCTCTCCACCCACACACACACACACACACACACACACACACACACAGACACACGCACGCACGCACGCTACTGGGGGAAGTACATTCACGAGGATTAAAAAGGCATTCATATACCTCGCGCGCGCGCACACACACACACCATTCACATATATGCACATTCGCCTTCAAGTACATGAATACAGCCTGGCTACATGCCTCTTATGTAATGCTCCCGTTTTCTCAATAAAGTTACAGGACTTGCTTATGATGGAGTTCTACACGCGCGCACATGCAGCAGAACACACACTGGCCTTATATAACACATTGTAAAGAAGCATCATGGCAACGAGTAATATTTGGCGACAACATTTTGAAATAAATCCTAGTTAAGATTTTGGTCGGACTAAACATCCACATGTACAAACATCTTTTACATGCATGCAATGAGAGATGTTGGGAGTGCGTGTGCAGGAGAAGGTGAATGGGGGAAGCCGCCTTGACTCACACTGCCTGCATAAAATCAATCCTGCCACTAGGAGGCGCCTGCTCTACAAAAAGGGGAAGTCGAAGGAAAATCCCTGCTGCTCAATGCAGAGCTGCTGAGCTTTTTTTCATCAGATGAGTATAATTAGAAAAACTAAACTAAACTAAAATGAACGCTTGCATTGTTTTTCATTTTGTTTAATTTATAATTTATCCAAAATGTTTTGTTTTGCTTTTACTAGAATGTGTAATTTAAAAGTAGCAAATTGGTCTGCACAAATAATATGTGGTATGCATCTGAAATGAAAAAAAAAATCCTTAATGATTCGTAATTACCTTTTTTAAAGCACTTGTACTGCATATTATAACGAACCATTGTGTATTTTATTGTAATGTATTGCCGTTGAGGACTTGCGGTAAAGCTTTCATCTGAGCCTTGCAATGTTCAAGTTTATAAACGCAACACTGCGTGTGCACGACTCGCGAGTGGAAAAAGAGAGAGATAGAGGGAGAGCGAGACCTCCGTGAGGGAGCGCGTTCGATGTCAACACGTTCAGTGGCATACAAAAACTGTTTCGGTTATTAATAAACGCCAGTTTGCTGACTAAAACCTCCGAATCCTTAATAGACCTTACAAATATGTTAGCGTACCAAACAGAACATCACGTTACACGCACGGTGCTAACGCTAGCTTCCAGACATCACTACACTATGGGAGAAATGCTATTAGGCATCAGCCACAACATGCTTCCTTCTTTTTTTTTTAAATGCTGCTTTATCACTGTCGTGGTGCCGTGAAAATATAAGGGAGGGTTACTTCGTATTTTGGGTGAAATGCAAAATTCTGTTGCTAACACGGGTTAGCCATGACACTCCACTACCCATAATGCATTTGTTTCCATCGTGGATGACCCGGATGATCATTACTGCGCATGTGCGTCAGAGATGGCATCCAGCCCCGGGAGAACTGAGACGAGGCAGTTTTTGATAGAAAAACAGCGCCAAATAAATAAATACATAAATAAACGACTCGTTCACTATTAATATTAATTGCTGATGATTATGATTGTCGACGTCGTGGTGACTAGTGGACTAATCTTGGCAGTTGCAACAAACTTCCCCCCCCCCCCCCACAGTTTTAAACAGATTTGTGAATAATGATTAAACTTAGCTATATAATGCTAAACAGATAGAAATATACTTTTTTTCTGATGAAAGAGGAAAATCTAATCTTTCTTTAGGTAGGTTCCATGTATTTTATAGGAATAGATCACAATATTCTGTGGGCCTTGCAAAATCAGTGAAAATCCAGTAAAACAGCCGGGAGCGAAGGGGGTTGCTTCCGTGAAAATGGCTGCGAGGGAATGAGTTAATGACACCCCAGTTGGAGTTTCATGTAAAACTAAACACAACAAAAAGAATTACACACTTTGTATACAAATGTGACATGGCACGAAATACAATAACTTGAGGTCCGAAAATAGCCCAGTAAGTCCCAAGACTTGTATAAATAAAAATAAAATAAACATGATGAAGAGATAAGGGAGATGCTTATTCACGATTTGAAAGTGTGCAAAGATGCAAGGCTTCAAAAGGTGTGGATGTAGCGGAATGAAAATGTAAGAGAAATGAATTTCACATATTTACTTTGTACAAGGTTATTTTGTACTTTACAAAAAGAATAGTGAGTTCAAGAATAAAGTGTTCAACATGCAGGGATGAGGCATGAGGCTATGATGATTGTTTTAAGTACCGGTAGTGGAATGAATACTAAGTTTTGAAGTCAACGAATAATCATTTTATTAATCCCGATTTCAATCAAATAATCTTGATTATTATTATTACAGTATTGTGTGTATGTGATATATATATATATATATATATATATATATATATATATATATATTTAATAGATTTAAATTGGATTAAATTTCGAGTGCCCAGCCCCAACTTGTGCAACAGTAGATTTCAATAATAAACATGTGGACTTTCCTTAAAAAGCCTGATTTTGAAGCATGACGGGCTGAGCGCGTGCTGACAAACCAGTTGGACTGGCAAGCCGCCAGTCGTAAGACAACGAGAAGACCACACGCGGAATGCAGCTTGTGACACGAGAAGAAAATTACATGGATGGGCTTCAAGGAGAATGTGAAGAGCTGCAGGTGAGAATGCGGTTTTCACAGCCACATTCCCACCGAGAGCAGCATTCGGGTGACATTGCGCTGCAGAATGAGGGGGGTCGCCGTTGTGCAACATCTTACAATGCGGCTTTGCAAAACAAAGAAGTTCACTTTTTGCTTTTAAACACACACAAACATATGCTTAGCAGTTCCATTCATTTATTTGGGGGGGGGTTCGGGTTCTTTACTACTTGCAGGCATTTTCATAAAAAATTCTACTTTTGAAATATAATCATTAGTGAGCTGAAATTGTTTTGTTTTTTTATGTACTGTATACTAATTCAGAGTATAAATGTATCTATAAAAACACCTTTATTTTAGGGCGTTATTCAAATCTGCAATTTACTTTTTACACGAGAAGTTTTGTATTTTGAACTTTAATACATAGAGTAGAACATATATTCTCGCCAAAAACTAATTTTAAGTAAGTATTTTTGGAGTACTTTCACTTTAAGGCATAAAGTCTGACATTTTATTTATAGGGAAGTAGGTTTGACTGTATAAAAATTGAATTCAAAATAAAAAAATTGGATTTAAAAATCAAATCGGTAAAGAATAGTAAATACTGTGGAGCATATATAAAACGCAATCTGATAATAATTAATAGTAATTTTACTTAAAGGCATTATTCGAATGTGCCATTTTACCCTAAGTGGGGTTTGTTAAAAGCAATGTTTATTTTGAGGTTTTTGTTTTGTTTTTTTACTAGGAGGTTATAGTTTAAGTACTAAATATTAGGGGTGTGCCAAAAAATCGATTCTCATTTAGTACGATTCAGAATCGATTTTAAATGTCCCAAAATCGATTTTATTTTAATTATTTTATACTGTTTTGCCTTTGTTTGTGTGTGCCTTTATTGGGAGCGCTGTTCATGTTGTACTCAATTTGGCCACTGAGGGGCAGTGTGGTTCCACGCGGTCTGGTACAATGTTAAGTTGTAGCCACATTAGAGAGTAGAAGGAAAAAGTCATTCCAGTAAAAGTTGTTTTTTTGCAATGTGGAGCCGTTCTTTTGAGTGATAAAAGTGCAGCGAGTAGAGAGTCAGATTGGAGTAGATCATTAAGATTCCTTTCACATCTGTAAATTTAAGCAAAAATCAATGTCAATCAAATCATTTTAAATCAAAAATCGTCCCCAATCGAAAATCTATTCTGAATCGAATCGCAGGCCCAAAAATCGGAATCGAATCGTGACACATTCAAAGATTCCCACCCCTACTAAATATTGTTAATCTAATCATCACTAACTATGGGGGGGGGGGGGGTAATTTTAAAGACCCTGTAATCGAGTAGTTTTGGGAGGGGAAGGGTGCTTTTGTTTAGTTGTTTTTATCCGTCATTTAGCTTGGACTGTAATCGATGAGTAATTTTGATGTGTCAATTTGCTTTATTCAAACCTGCGGTTAAGAGGTTTTGTGCGGTAAATTTATTCTCGTCATTACCAGGTAGGAAAATAATTACCACCAAAAAGTGAGCGAGAGAAGGAAAAAAAAATGACTGTCGTGGAGTGTTTTTAGGGTTAAAGTGAAACGCAATCATTACAGAGTGGGAACAATCGTTTTAACAGTGCACTGTAATTGAGTATTTTAAGGTAATCTAGCATTTCAAGACATTAAAATCAGAATTTTTACTTTAATTGGCTTTGCTTCAAATTTTGTACCCTTTAAATCCAATCATTAATGAGTGGGAGAAAATGTGATTGAGTACTGTAATTAGGGGGCAATTTTACCTTTTCGATACATTCAAATCGGAATTTTTAGATTTATTCAGTAGGGATTGGTACGTTTCAAGGGTTCTCCCTTTCAAATCCAATCATTAGAGCTTTCAAACACTAAACGGGGTACTTTAACTAAGACAGTGTTAAGATCTGCAATTATACTTTAACTTTGAACAACCCAGACCACCAGCTGATCCCTGCAAAAACTACAAAAGTCTCAACTATTCAAACTTAAATAGTCCTAATGTGGACTTTTCCCACAGATGGTGCCCCACAGGTTGAGGAGACGACGCGCGAGAAAAAAATCACGTCATTCACCACATCAACAGGGCCGACCTGCGCATCTGGTCCGACCAGCTGAGGCGAAAGCGCTTGTTGGAGCAAGTAAAGGTTTCTCAAATGCACCTCTTATCTGGGCCTTAACTGCCAGCCGTGCTCACCACGCGGCATTCAACCGGTTTCTGGGAGTGGTGTTAGTAAAGGGGTCAAGTTCACACACACACACAAAAAAAAAAAAAGAAGATACGGCTAACGACCACAATCGGGCAAATCCCATTTTGACCGGGTTTTCCCACTTGCAGCTCAAGAATGATTGATCAGCAGTTTTCCCCACATTACGTACACTGAGCGAGAGGTGTGTGTGTGTGTGGGGGGGTTCACTCGGGGCAGCCGTCAAATTATCAAGTGTCAGCATCCAACTGAAGTGGATCAGAAAGAGACCTGGATCCAGGTTCCAGTAAATTACAATGTGAGCGCAAAGTGATCAGGAAAAAGGACTTTTTGGGTTCACATTGCACATTAGTTTGAAACAGGATCCCATTTTGGTTCACTTTTCTCATTTAATAGAATGTCAACACAATCTAAGTGACAATTGGATGAAACCAAATGGAGATCACCTCTGTGCAATGTGAACACAAACGGGATCAGAAGGAGATCCGGGTCAAAGTTCAAATTGGCCTTTTGGCTTGGTTCACTGTAAACAAGGTCAATTCATCTCTTAAAATAACAAAAAAATTTTTTTGACTTTTGGGGTTGTATTACCAGTTGACTTGACAAAAAGAACCAGTACTGGTTCTGGTCCACTTTCTTATTCAGTACAAGGCAAAACAAATCTAAATAACAACGCGATAAAACCACATTGAGGTAACCTGCGGCAATAGTATCAGTTATGTGCATGGTAAGCACAAAACGGATCCGAAAGAGACCTGGGTCCAAATATAAATGGAATCGCAATGTGAACGGAAACTGAACAGAGCCTCATTTTGGGTTGGTTCGAGGTCTGTGAACAACTTTCTAACTATGATTTGAATTGAATCTGAACAACTTTACAAGTTAATTTGAAAAACCTGATCTAGTTCTGGTTTAATTTGATTACAATGCTTTGGCTCGCCGCTGTGAACAATGAACTTTTATCCATTTCCTCTTTTAAACAAAACTAACAAGTGTGATCACATTGTAAGCTCATTTAACTAATTCATTGCCATTGACGGCTAAAAACAAAAATAATTAATTTGAACTATTTCTATTAGTTTACGATTTTTTCCCTCTTTTGTTAACATGAGTATGAAAAGCTAGAATTTTTTTTATTGTACATTTAGAACAGATATGACATTTGTGATTAATCGTGAGTTAACTAGTCAAGTCACGTGATTAATTACAACTTAAATTTGAATCACCTGACGCCCCAAATTTTTAATAATCTTTTGTTTTCTTTTATTTATTTCTCTTAAAAAAAAAAAAACGAGTGTGATCACATTGTAAGCTCATTTAACTAATTCATTGCCATTGACGGCTATAAACGTCGGAAATTAATTTGAACTATTTCTATTAGTTTAACATTTTTTTCCACTTTTGTTAACAAGAGTATGAAAACCTAGAATTGTTTTCCATTGCATATTTAGAACAGATATGAAATTCGCGATTAATTGTGAGTTAACTAGTGAAGTCATACGATTAATTACAATAAAAAAAACATATTGCCTGTCACCCCTAATTTTTAAAAATACTATTTTAAATTAATTTATGGCAGTGAATGAGTTTAAAAAAATTATCCGGTTCTTGTGCTATTCTGGTCGACTTTCCTAATTAAATACAATGTCAATAAAAGGCGATGCGAATTTGGGTGACACTTCTGAAGCAAAACCAAAGTGAGATCACATCCGGGAGTTTAAAGGATGTGCAGTGTAAATACAAAAGGGACATCATCAACCTAAATTGGATCAGAAAGCGACCTGAATTTAGATTTGAATGACAATATGAATACAAACTGAACTGAATCCCTTATTTTCATGTAAACAGGTTCATTTTCTTAACAAATAACAAAAGAAGGCGGAGGAGGTTGGGGGGAATTTTGCCCACATCACACACTATTTGAAACAGGATGCAGTTCTGGTTTCAGTCCATAATGTCAATACAATGTATTGTTAAGCGAGTATGGTTGACACTTCTGAAGCAAAAGCATACCAAGACCACTTCTAGCAAAAGTCTCAACTTAGGATGAGCAATGTGAATGCAACGTGGTGCCATCAACCTAAACTAGATCAAAAAAAGACCCATGCCTCGATACCAATGTGAACGTAAACTGAAGTGAATCCAGTTGTGTGTTGCTTCACTGTAAACAAGGTTAGTTACAGAGGAGGGGGACATCTTTTTGTGGTAACAGTTTCAGAATACAGGTCTGGCTCCAGTCCACTTTCCCTAATTGATGTAAAGTGACCAATTATAGTGGTGTGTTCACATTGGACAAGTGAACCAAATTGAGACCAAATGTGGCAAGAAACTACTGACTCATCACTTGGAATTCATTTGGCTTCATTTACAGTAATCAATCACAGAACTATTAAAAGGTTGCACAATTGTTCCCAAATGGTTTCCAACATTGTGCATAGTGCATAGTTTAGACTCGAGAGACGCATCACAAAGAGAATCTTTATTAAGCCTATTAAAAGGTATGATGTCATAAAATTCCCAGTCAAGGAATGAGATGTGTTCAAGTGCCATTGGAGTTCTGAATGCACTCCAAGGACGGATGCAAAGGGTGTGTGATCACAATTCCTATATGGTCAACGGATGACTAAGCGGTGAACGGGTGCATGACTCATCGATGTGCACCGGTATGTGTGTGCGCGCAACATCAGTGACATAGAAGGGGAGGGGGTACAAAAAATAAAAAGTGCATTAGTCATCCCTGAAGGCACCATTCATCAATGCACCTTCATTTTAAGCATATTAGATTAGGATTTCGTGCCTAAAAGGAGGGTGGGTGTGTAGGGGCGGTGGGGTGCTACTGGCACACTGCGCAGTATTTTCATCCATGCAGAAGTGGGTCAAACCCTAGCAGGGGAGATTCCAGCGAGACCATATTTGCAAAAATAACAGCAAACATGCTTACATTTTCATCTAACGTTCAAACTATCCTGTCATATAGAAAATCTATATTTTATGGCATACAAATGTAGGTCAGCTATTCAAAAATAGGAGCATGTGGCTTGTGAGGAGTTAATGAGGCTCAAAAGTGCGCTAAAGGAGGGGGGGTGAAAGTGGGGCACCCAAAATGTAGGTGAAAACCCACTCGCACAAAATTGAACCCCATGCCGTCATCTTGCCAAGCAATCAACTGCTTACCTGCCGGTTATGCAACCACCGCAACAACCTTGATTGAGCTCACAAAAACTACCCCCCGCCACCTTTCAGAAAATAATAATGCGCCAAAAGTGAAGTTTAGGCACACCTGGCTTCACTCCAAGTGGTGTGTTAAGGTAAAGTAAGGAAAGGGTAGGAAGGGGCACTCACCTGCCCACTTGCCCAGTCGGGGTGAGAGCAGCTGCCCGTTGCCCAGCACCCACACCCTGAAGCCGGAGAAAAGCCGGTAGAGGATCCAAACAAGCAGCGAGGCCACCGTGAAGGCGCCGACCCAGAAGAGAGGCGTCTCGGCCCCGCGCAGCATGTCCTGAACGTTGGTCCACGTCATGGCGGCGGTAGTGTTAGTAGCGGTTGGTGTTCGGTCCAAAAGTGTGTGTGCGCGAGTTGCCGAGTGAATGAGACCTCAATTGTAAGGCGCTAATTTCCACGGCAGGACGTGAGAGAGTGGCTTTATAAGGAGGTTGTAGCATCACGCTCCTTCACTTCCTCCCCCCTCAACATTTGCCGAGTCTGATTTGACCACGCCCCGCCTACCTCGGCTTCTATTAGCCACGCACGCCGCCATTCAAGCCTATGCCAGCCTCCCATTGGCTTGCGCTCCATGAGGGAGGCGTAGCTAAAGGAGTCTGGGGAGCGTCGCCATTGGCTGGCAGCCCGAACAGGTTTGTCGGTTTCAGGGTGCGTTACGAAACACCCGCCGGAGTGCCCACGCCGCTTTATGAATGAAAGGCGAATCTTATTGGTCGGAAGCCCGTGCCTCGGTCCCCCCCCCCCCTCCACGGAGTGCGCCGATTAGCCGCGCCACACGTTGGTCAGTGACGTCATCGCATGACTAATCGAACAAGAGTCACTCATGCGGTTATTTCAGGTATCCGGTCGTCTCTGCATGGAAACCGGAACATACCTGCTGCACTCATGTCTGTCTGTCTGTCTGTCCATTCCTCATCCTGCCATCAATTCATCATCCATGATCCATCGATTCCATTCATCCACCTATCTACCTATCATTCATCATCAATCTATCCAGTCATCATTCATCCATCCATCCGTCCGTCCATTCATCATCCAACCATCCATCTATGTACATCCATCTACATCCATCTGTCATCCATCTTACAACATCCATCCATTCATCATCCATCCATCCATCCATCAACCCATTCATCATCCATCCATCCATCCATCCATCTTTCCATTCATCATCCATCCGTCAGCAGGCACTGAAAACAAATCCAAACTATAAAGTCATAGCGGCAAAAGTCCCTCTCGCAGTTACTTGCTAGGCGGAAAAAAACTACAACTCCCAGCAACGCTTTTTGCAGGCTGCTCCCACTCTCGCGAGACTTCCCCTCTCCCTCCTATAGTCACCACCATGACTTGTACGAGTACGTTTCTAGAAGGGGACGGTGTTACATAAACAAAAACACACGGACAACACGCTTGTCCATATACATCGCTTTATTTTTACATCAATTTACTGTACATACACGTCGTGCATATGCACGTGTTCGCATCTTCTATATCTTTTCCTCTCCACCATCACTCACCCACAAACACACACACACAAGTGCAGTCACCATCCTCTCGCTCCCCGCACGCACATACGCACACACGCGCGTAAAAACTAAACGTCAAATGCGCGCGAAATAAGCCATGACGACGTCACGTGAAGTCTGCCGCGTAGTCTGCGAGCGTGCAAGACTACAAAAATGTTCGTGCACGGCCGGCGTGCGCGCGCGTCGGCTCGCAATCCGCGTCACAAGTGCGAGCCGATACACACACGCGCGCGCGCGCGCACACACACGCTGGATAAAGTTCAAAATCACATGATATATTTCACACGTGACGTGGGGGAAAAAGACAAAGAAGTATTTCGTTTTTTTGTTTTTTTTTTGGAGTCCCCCTTGACACGTAGACCGTCCTGAAAGCTGTAAACAGAAAGAAAAAAAAAAGTTTAATACTTGGAAAACGTATGATAACTATACTACTAACTACTACTACTTTTAATGACTTTTTAAAGCATTTTATGTTATAGACATCATGATTTGTTTTCTTAACTCAAAGTTCTGCTTTCTCTTTTATCTTGCTCACACTCATACACACACTCATTGAGTTGCATAGTTTTTTCCCCCCTGCCCCATCTCTTAAAACACACACAGAACTACGCTCACAGGTCACTTGATTAGGTACACCTACACACCCTGGTGGACCACACTGAGAGGTTTTTGTAATGTTTGGGACAAAATATTAAAAACAGCTCTCTGTGTGACACATGCACACTCACACACACACACACACACACACGCGCGCACACACTCACTCGCACAACCTCAATCAGACAACTAAACTTCTCTCAGATTTAGGTTTTAAGCTTTACACACGTGCACAAAAATATACCATAAAATGTATTTATGGAGTATGTCACATTTTGTATTTATCCGCGTGTGTGTGTGTGTGTGTGTGTGTGTGTGCGTGTGTGTGTGTGTGTGTGTGTGTGTGTGCGCGCGCGTGTGTGTGTGTGTGTGTAACTACATAGGCACATACACCAACTTAAAGTAAGACATTTAATGTTGTGACACTTTTTAACCACTTTTTTTTTAAACAAAGGGAACATAAAAAGAAAAACCTATAATGAATGCAAAAACAATAGTTATTAACGTTTTGAACACAATCTTTGTCTTTGTATTTAAAAAAACAACAACAACTTTGTTTCTCTTGCTTTCCCATTTCAGCACCACCGAAGTGGACAGCGACACATACACACACAGCAAATGGGAGCGTGTCTTCCTCCCCATTTTCACCATCATAATATTTTAACACAAAAGTGGGCAAAGTGACGGCAAAGATGCACACTGCTCAAATATGAGAATATTACGTATTTACATAGAATAACAATAGAATGTGTCATAACATACCTCCTCTGGCTATATGGTGGATGTCTGTACATCTGAACACACACACACACAAAGAAAGAGAGAGAGGTGAGAAATGTCTAAATTGTTGCAACTAAAAATTGTTATGCTATTTTTAGCCATACTTGTTTGTGTGGTTGTACTTTACACAAATTATATATATATGTGTGTGTGTTTGTGTGTGTGTGTGTGTGGTTTTTTAACTTGAGCCCAAAAACTCACATTCTCCCTGGAACGTACAGCAAACAAAGTGTTCAGCTTATCATTATAAATTACACATGATATTGTACACAAATATATTAAAGTGACTGGAACACGCATACACGTTCATGGTCATTAATAATACCAATTAGTTTAACACATCAACGCTGAGAAGTTAAAAGTATTTTCACATACGTCTCAATTGACACAAGAAAATGCACAGCTAAATTAAACAAGAAAAAAAGATTTAAATAATAACATACATTTGTTCAAAACAAACATTTTTTTCCCTCACTTTTTGCCTGCAAACACTTCAAATCATTAATGTGAACATGTCTTGCAAAGACAAAAACAGATTTTTTTTATAACTATTAATACATTTTTACTTGCATATTAGATTTTTTTTATGAGTGTAAAAGTTGATTCAAATCAGCACATGAGAGAACACACACACACACACACACACACACATGGATAAATGTTAAAAACGTTGTTCTCTTTGTACATTAAACTCATAACAATTTTATGTAAAATTCCCAATCTCATGTCAGAAGGTAAAAAAATAATTATTAATAATGACGTGATTGCAATCACAAAAAATAATGCGCACACACGCACGCAAAAGATGCAAACACTGAATTCCTAGATGAGATTTATTAATTTTTTTAAATATGCTTTTTAACCATTCATTTGAGTCACGTTCATTCAAGCATTTGATATAGATTTATAATTGATTTAGTCTGTGAAAATTATGCACACACACACACACACACTCTCACTCACACACAGATATAAAATTTCAGGTCAAGTGTGAAACTGAAAAAAAAAAACGTGTTGTGTAATTCATGCTTCAAAAAGGAGAAATTGTACATGGCAGACACGGAATGGAACGCAGGACACGAGATCTTCTGACTGGCAACTGACAACTGCTGGCTGCTAAAAGTTGAGCTGGTTCTCAATCGCAATCAAACAATTATTTACAGCTACAAACCCAATTCCCAAAAAGTTGGGACACGATACAAATTGTGAATACAAACTGAATGCAATTATGTGGAAGTGCCAAATTTTAATATTTTATTCAGAATAGAACCTAGAGAACAGGTCAAAAGTTTAAACTTGCGAAAATGTATCATTTTAAGGGAAAACTGTGTTGATTTTAAATTCTATGGTGTCAAGAAATCTAAAAAAAAAAAAGTTGGGACAAGTTTCTCAAGTTTAGAACTAGGAATGCTGTCCCATTCTTGTCTCTCTAACTGTTAAACTGTTTTGGGCTTTCTTTGTTGCGCCTTCCGCAAATGTGCTCTAGAAGTGAAAGAAGTGGACTGCAGGCTGGACATTTCAATACCCGGATTTGTTGTAATTGGTGCTGCATGTGGTCTGGCATTATGGTGTTGAGAAATGCAAGATCTTCTCTGAAAGTGATGATGCCCGGATGGGAGCAGATGTTGTGCTCCTTTCTGCATTGATGATGCCTTTCCAGATGTGGAAGCTGCCCAAGCCACACCCACTCATGCAACCCTATACCATCACAGATGCAGGCTTAGAAACCGAGTGCTGATAACAACTTGGGTTGTCCTTGTCCTCTTTAGTCAGTATGATATAGCGCCCCAGTTTTCCACAAAGAACTTGGAATCGTGATTGGTCCGACAGGTTTCCACTTTGCCACCCTCCATTTCTTCTTGGTCTGCTTTAGAAATGGCTTCTTCTTTGTACTGTCGAGTTTCATCTGGCAACGGCGGCTGGCACGGTGGATTGTGTTCACCCACAATGTTTTGTGGAAGTATTGCTGAGCCCTTTCTGTGGTTTCCCTTACAGTAAGCATTCCTGTTTGCGGTGCAGTGCCATTTAAGGGCCCGAAGATCCAGTCCAGTATGACCCTTACACACAGAGATTGTTCCAGATTTTCTGAATCTATAGATGACGTTATGCACTGTAGATGATGATTACTTCAACCTTTTTGCAAATTTTCGCCGGTAAACACCCTTCTGATATTTCTGCGCTACATTGGAGGAATTGGTGATTCTCTACCCGTCTTCGCTTCTGAGAGACACTGCCACTCCCAGAAGCTCTTTTTATACTCCAATCAAGTTGCCAATGGACCTCATGAGTGGTAGCTGGTCTTCCAGCTGTTTATTTATTTATTTATATATATATAAGTGCAATTGACTTTTCCAGCCTCTTATTGCTACCTGTCCCAACTTTTTTGAGATTGGTTGGCACCATGAAATTTACATTCAATCTTATTTTTCTCTTAAAAATATATTTTTTCTCAGTTTAAACTTTTGATCTGTCATCTATGTTCTATTCTGAACAAAATATTGAAATTTGGCACATCCACATAATTGCATTGTTTTTATTCACAATTTGTATGGTGTCTCAACTTTTTGGGAATTGGGTTTGTATTATTTGGGGGGTGGGGGGTGGGGATTGGATAATAAAAACACACACAACAAGATAGATTTTTTTTTCTTCAATTAAGTATTTTTGTATTTAATCTGAGTTTTTTTTAATTTTTTTAATTAAAAAGCAAATAGACACAAATCAATTCTTTTCTTGAAAATGACCATAAAAATATTTTTTAATCCTAAAATGTTATCTTCAAATATTTTATTTTTCTAACCTTCTAAGCCATTTCATAAACAAATGTAAAAAAAAACAAAAGTGTTAGCATTAATAAAGATAAGACAAACTGCATATTTATGATTTATTTATTTGTATCTTTTTCTCCTCTTTAAGTGCAACTATGGGTCTGTTTTTAAAATTGTATTCATATTCGGACACATCATAGATTTCAAATTGTCTAACAACCTACAAATCAAAATTTTGCTATGAGATAAAATCGCTATCAAGACACAAAGAGTGGTGAGTCAAAGATCTCTTTTGGTGTTAAAATGGTGGCAGTTGGACAGAGATGGGAAACCTGAGCAGCCATTTTGTCTGCCGAGGCTTCATTGAGAATCAGGCTTCTTTTTATTTTTTTGAGGTGGGAGGGGCTTGTGAGCTGTCGTCACCAATGTGAAACGCACACCAATTGTGATGTAATGGTGATATCATTACATTCGTTCATACATTCATCAACACTTCTTAGCCCTGAGGTTTGTCACAACCAAGATGGCCGACCTGCATCAGGAACATCTTTTTTTCCCCCTCCTGCCTTTTTTACCATACACTCACACACACAGACAAAATTGCACATGTTTATTTTTATTTGCTTATAATGTAAATCCTAATATACAGTAAACGTAACCTCGTTTTTAATTTTATCTGAGAATATTGGTTTAGATATATATATATAAGGTTATGAACAGACCCACAAAAAAGTCTCAAGAAGCCACGCTTGAAAACATACAGGAAGTCTGCTGCTTTGGTTCGAAGTGGCTATTTTGTGATCTCCTTGGCCATTTCCTGGGTGTCCTCAAAGTTAAACTACAAGAGATGTTACTAAATTGCTACCATTACTAAACCATGTATACTAGACAGATGAGTAACGTTTTAGAAATTCAAATTCGAAAACATTTGACTTTTCATTACATGAAGACACAAGCTTGGGAGTGAATTTTGATGAATTGCCATTGGCCAAGCGCTCCCCGGAATTCTTTGGAAATCCAACCATCAAAGCCGGTTTCAGTTTCACCCCAAAAAAAGTCTCCAGATTTGCTTGAAATGAAACAAAGTCTACCATTTCTGTTTGAAGGCCATTTTCAGGGGATCTTTCAAAGACAAACTTTTACAGAGTTTGTCCGATTGCTACAGTAAACGCTCCTCCATCATGGGTTCCACATTTGCTGATTTTTTGGGGGGGTACAGTCAGATAATAGCTCTATTTTGTTGTAACGCTCATTTATCGCAGATATAATTCCATTATCGACCACTAGATGGCGGCACACTTTATTAGTTTAAGAGATGGTGCAAATTTAATTTGGAGGACATTCAAAGACAAACTCCTTGAGATTTTTGCTACCAAATACCCCCCACCCAACCCACTCGCCCACCTTTAAAAAGCGATGAGGTGCACTTAACTGCCCACTGCAGTGGAGAAGGGTTCAATTGAATAAGTGTACTTACTGTACGCCTGTGTTAGCCATTCAAAGTCGTTCATTAACGTTGTTGTTGAAGCTAAGTTGTTCAGCCGTGGGTCTCAAAAAAGGAAATTTTACAAATTGGACAGCATTATGAGTTAGTGGGGTCATTTGACAAAAAAAACTTTTTTTTTTTCGTTCATGGGATGACAACAACAAAATGTTGTACTATACAGTATTAGAAGAGCAATATTCAACTATTATAGCAATGGAACAATTGATTTAACTTGAACCAATCAGATTTTAAATTGGGCTCGGATGAGCCAGCTTACTGGCTACTGACTAAGTCACCATTTTTCTGTGCTCCGGTTGGTCAAAGCAAAATTTGTTCCAACTATGACTAGAAAAACACATCTGTAGTCATTTGCATACACTAATTCATTTAATAATCAGCGTCTCTGGGGAGTTGCTGGTGTTAAGAGGTGGAATAAGGGTGGACAATATGCAGGGATTGTACATGGCGCAAAAATACAACATCAAACCGTTAACATTTCGTGTTTGGCAACACTCCAAAATAAATAAGCCAAGCTACCATTGTAGCATCCATGGCTAACACTAGCTTGTATACAATGCATGTTGTATGTACAGGGCATATTCCACCTATAAGGCAGGTAAGAGGCCACTGAAGGCAAAGACACTCTAAAAACAGTTGGGTCAAAAGTAACCCAATTATGGATCAAAACTGGACCGATCCAATTTATGGGTCGACTTGACCCAAGTTGTTTTACACTAAAAAAAAACATTTCTTGACTCAAAGTTGGGTCAAATAGACCCAAGTAGAGGATCGCTCCATTTTTGACCCAATTGTTTTACAATACACCACTGGTGCAAAAAATAAATTGAGAAGCTAACAGAAAAAAGAAAAAGCGAAAGAAAAAGAAATCCGTGAATATCTTGCTTCCATTCCTGATATCCTCTCTTTGTGAAGCTCGAATTTCTGCAATGACAGCGAGCAAAACAAAATTACGGAGCGGACTGGACATAAGTAACACAATTCCGCTGTCATCGTCTCCCGTTACCCCAAGATGAGACTGGTTGGTTGGATAGAAACAAGCGCACGGCCCTCATTGATTCCAAGAACTTCATTCAGCATAATTGTGAGTTGTATTCATCATAATGTGTTTTGATTTGTTTCAATGTCAGTCAATTACAATTGTTGCTTCACGGGAAGCCGGTCTGTGGGTCTTGTTGGCACACACCACAGTTTAGGGAAGAGGGTAAGTCATGGCTTTGGTCAAATATAAGATATTTTGAGGTCAGGAGTGAGGGAAGAATGGAGTGAGAGATGGACAGACAGATGGTCTGCAGTAAAGAAGGCTTCAATCTGGACTCTTTTTTTTTCTTCTGAAAACTGCTAATGAAAGGGTTTCGAAACTGGTTACGTCAAGCAAAAAATGTTTTGTTGTCAAGCAACAATGAGTTTTGTAAGCACTTGCTTACGTAGTCTCCTGTTTTAGCAATGATTTCCCCAATTATTTAAACTCCAATTTGATATTTGCAGCAAGTCAAGATTTTAGTGCGCTTAGATGATAGATAGATAGATAGATAGATAGATAGATAGATAGATAGATAGATAGATAGATAGACAGACAGACAGATAGATAGATAGATAGATAGATAGATAGATAGATAGATAGATAGATAGATAGATAGATAGATAGATAGATAGATAGATAGATAGATAGATAGATAGATAGATATGATGTGCACAGTTTACATATTGTACTTGTCTGAAGGCTTATTTAAAAAAGAAAAAAGTTTAAGCCCATGCACCTCCTGTCAGCCATTTTGGAAATGACGTCATTGTTGGATGTCCGTCAGAAGCAGGAAGTTGCAAATGAATTTCCACCACTCATATCCACATAGCGCAGAACTGCCTACACCACGGTCACATTCACCCAAATCGCGTTACACCACCTGTGCCACAAACTAGACCTGCTTTCATAAGGTCTAAAGTTGAGTCTTTTTTATATATATGTGTATAGAATTAAAACATCCAGCGTTGCGCAGCAAACACATTAAACAAGGCTTGCGTTGGCACAAAAATGTGTTGGCGCTATAGCTTCCTTCTGTCAACCATGTTTCACAGCTGTGAAATGTGATTTCTCCTGTTTTCTGAAGCTGAGCTGTGATTGGTTGTTACCTGAGCTCTGAGCAACATTGACGTCATCTTCAGCAAGTGGCAAAAATGGCCGCCCCCAAGATGGATAAAAGCGGCTGGATTTTGCTTTATAACTCTTATTCCACAAATGTAATATTAATCAGAATGTCATATTTAGACTAGTGAGGTCACATATAACATATTATTGTCATGGTTGTGTTAGATGGGTTGGGTCGACTTCCCCTTTAAGATTCTTCTTCGGGAATGGGCGTGGCCAAAAGATAGGGAAGATTAAAGGGTGAGAAAATGGAAGATGAGCATGCTATAAGTTGCCTTGCAATATTAATAAGGTTCAGTGAAATGATTGAAATTTAGTTTATACACCGAATGCGGCATTCATTTACATTCACGACATCATGATTTTCTCACAATTTAGCCGGATTCTGTACAAAACTATGATAAGGATAAAGCATATATATATATATACACACAGTATATATTTTTTTATGTAGTGTACTTCAACCAAATTTAAAACTTTTAAAATGATGACATTGTCATCTTGGAGCATTTCCTTGCAATATCTGAACGGGATTTTGCACAGAAAATGTAATTACTGCAAAAACGGACATATATTTACATCACTTGATCTCATTTTAAGATTTCAAATGATGGAAAATTACAGTATGCATTAGATGGACCGATAGGAAATTTTTGTATGGTCCTCGGAGAGGTGTTTATAAAAACTACTGTTAGGAGGGGGGAAAAGGTAAAAAAAAATGAACACAATAAAAAAATTATTTTACATGTGCGACAGACGTCCACTGCGTGTGTGTGTGTGTGTGTGTGTGTGTGTGTGTGTGTGTGAGAGTGAAAAATAAATAGCAAGGGCAACAGAGAGAGAGAAAGAGAGGAGCGAAAGAATTGTGTGCTGTGAGTCACGACCAGAAATGACGATACACTGCTCTTACTCAGACTCACACACACACACACACACACACACACACACACACACACACACACGAACACTGTCCCCACCCAGTGCAATATCGAGAGAGGGCCACCGTTTTTTCTTATCACGAAGGCCTCAAAGATGTTCAAGTATCACAAAAAGCCAAACAAACAAGCCCAGCTGTTAAAAATGTACAATTAATAATATCCGGGAAAAGGCTTTTTTTTCTTTCTTAAAAAAAAATGTTGTAATAAAGACAAGATGTGACCGAAGAGTGCATATACTTCTTCCCTGTGTCTCATAATTTTAAAAAAAATATTTTAAAAATGTAAAAATATCTCTGATGATGAAATATTATCGAACACAAAGAAGAAAGCTTGATTCTTGCATTTGTCTTCTCAGTTTGCCCAGCATCATTTACGTACTTCTTATTAGCCATTGAATCATAGTGTAATGAGTAAAAAATAAATAAAGAAACTAACAAATTCATCTACAATGGCTGAGACGCAAAAGGATTTTCTATCTGATAAATACAGTTTCCATAAATAGCATTTTGCAGGAAAATAATTTTTTTTCCTCAAATAAATGACTTCTATGGATTTTATAAAAGGATACAAGATTTCTGCAAATAGCTTTTTGCAACAAAAAAAAAGATTTCCCAAAAAATAATTATCCATAAGGGACATGCGATAAACAACGGAGGTCTGTGTGTGTGTGTGTGTGTACAAGTGCATAAAATTGTTTCATTTGGGAAATTAAAAATACTATACACAAAAAAATAGGCAAACAAATCTTAATTTATATACTTACAGTGTATATTTTTATATGTATTCTGATCAAAATTGCAGTCAATCCTGCCAAGAAATCATGACTTTCATGCTCTTTTTTTAAAATACACAATACTGAAAAATTCGACTGTGTTTGTAACTGCCACCCTCCCTTTTCTAAATTATCATTTGCTTTGTATTGTGTGAGTGATATGGGGGGGAAATGAGCAACTATGGCACTGTAATGCCTGAGCATGTGGGCAAGGAGAGCCACAGTCGCTGATGCACTTTGACAAACAGTCAAAAACACAAATACTAAATGAGAACACTCGCAACGACCCGCTGTAGGCTTAAAACATTTCTTGACAATAATATATTATATGAGACCTCACTAGTCTAAACATTTCATTTTGATTAATATTACATTTGTGGAATATGAATTAAGCAGAAAAATCCAACCATCTTAGGGGCGGCCATTTTGCCACTTGCTGTCGACTGAAGATGACATCACAGGCGACAACCAACCACAGCTAATCTGTTTTCTGAAGGTGCTCTGTGATTGGTTGTTACCTGAGACCTGAGCAATTGTGGTGTCATTTTCACGCTACAGCAAGTAGCAAAATGGTCGCCTTCTGATATTGATTTAAAAAAAAAAAAATAATGCTGGATTTTGCTGCTTAACTCGTATTTCAGTAATGCAATATTTAGACTGGTGGGGCTGCATAGAACATATTATTGTCAAGAATGGTTTTTTTTGGGGGGGGGGGTTGACTTCTTTAAAATGTGTCACATTACCCCGGACTGTTGAGCAGTTGAAGCTGTACATCAAGCACAAATTGTGAAAGAATTCCACCTACGAAGCTTCGACAACTACTGTCCTCGGTTCCCAAACGTTTCTTGAATATTGTTAAAAGGAAAGGTGATGTACCACAGCGGTGAACATGATCCTGTCTCAGCATTTGGGAACGTGTTGCAGCAAGAAAATTCTATGTTAAGGAAATCTTTGTTAAAAACAATAGAAGTTGTCAGTTTGAATATTACATATCTTGTCTTTCTATAGTGTATTTGATTAAATTGAAGTTGAACATGACTGGCAAATTGTTGTATTCTGTTTTGATTTATATTTTACCCAACGTTGAAACAAACCTACACTGAATCCATCTTTCTTTTACAGAAACGCGCTATTTGTGTTATTTGTGGTTGTGGATACAGAGCCCACACTAATCCATTATTTATACAACTAAAAACATTAAAGGTTAAGGAATTGATGGAGTTTAACCACCTTAAAATATTGTATAAAGCCCATCATTAAGTTTTGCCAGTTAATATACAATCTAAGTTAATAAAAAGGGAAAGTGAGTACAAATTAAGAGGAACAGACATTTTTTCCGAAACTAAATGTAGAACAAAACAAAAAGTCAGTCTGTGGAAAAATCTGGATTGTAAAACAAAATCTTCTCAGTCTATTTGTATTTTTTTAAATATATAAAAGCACAATTACAGACGCTCCCCTACTTACGAACATTCGAGTTACGAACAACGGTACATACGAACATGTCTGCGCGTGTGTCCGGAAAGAGATGCTGTAAGTTAGATTTTGTATTGCGCGCCTTTTTCCGAGTGTAGTGCTTCTTTCCGCCGCTAATACCGACGCTTGGCGCTGTGAGAGCTCACCCAGCATCCACCTTCCTCTTCCTCTAATTTTTATCATCAAATATCTCGTGCATCCATTATTCAATATGGTTGGTGAAAAGCGAAAGGCTTCTAGTGAGAGTGGTAGTGCAAAGAAGAGGCAAGCCATTTCATTTGAAACGAAAGTGGCTTTAAACATAAATTATAATACAAAATATAGCACTGAAGCAACTTACGAACGAATTCACCTTACGAACGATCGCTCGGAACGTTACTCGTTCGTAAGTTGGGGAGCGTCTGTACTGCAAATATATATATATATATATATGGCACAAGGACACGCAGAATTATTTTGTAGTCTTGACCGCTCGCTGTCATTCATTTTGTGTTGTTGTTGTTTTTGAGCTGATCAGGTGCAGACAAAACAAGTTTTACTTCTTTCTGTCCCATTTCATTTCTTTTGCTGCACTTTGAATTTGAATATTGCTTTTAATTGTCTTTCTTTTACAAATGGATGATGATGATGATGATGATGATGATGATGAACGTTCCAACTTCATTGGAATTGGCTTTGTATGACCCATTGTGAAACAGTTTTTTAACTGTATACACATATTTTAAGTCCCATATTCTTCACTGTAATTAATACAAGTGTAAAACCTGGGAAGTAAGACGCCTCCTTTGACTGAGCGCTTGAGCAAGAACGATTTTAACACCTTACAGAAAGCAGCAATTTTACACAGAGACCAGGCAATCCGCAGTCAAGCAATTAGATGACATCAATGTCAGTGATTGGTTTCAAACAAGACACTTACGATGGCGATTTTCACACAGACAATTACTGGTGTCAAAATATTTTTACATGATTTCCCACTAAATTCTTGTAAAAAAAAATAAAAATGTCATCATCAGTAATATTCGAATTAGCCATAACCGCAACCAAGTCAACAAAATATTCAATCAATCAATAACCTCGTTGCTGTTAAACAATCCAGTTTGTATGTTTTCCCTCCTCAATTATTTTATGCCAGAAAGTAAAAGCCAATAAAAACAGAACTTGTTAATAAACAAGCAACCACTGGTCTGATTATTTGCAAAAGCAGCACCGCACAAACAGAATATGCGTCCTGGCTGGTCCACCAAACTTAAGACGTGCTCACCTGCTGTGGCTTTAAAACTAAATTGGAGATGCTTAAATCAAAAACACACACGCACGCACGCACAGAGCCTTTTTCAGCACAGATAAAACAATACGAGCTCACCAAAATAAAGAACTTATCATCTATTTTTTTGTTGTAATTAAATGTGATTTTTTTTTTTTTTTATGACACTTAAATAAACATGTGAGAGCAGAAAGATATAACTGTCACAAATAGCTCACATTCACACATTCAGTGGCCGTCCAACAAAAAGTGTGCACACAAAACATTTTTCAATTCATATTTATGTCAATCCTGCCCACAAAAATCAACATTTGAAATTGATTGTGCTGCAAATGCAATATGTTTCCAAAAGAGTGTACATTGTCTGCATTTGATTTGCCCCCTCTTCTATGTCAAAGAATGAATAGTATAGATATGATACATTGAATATTGCAGACATTTTAAAGATGATATTTTGGCAATGAGAAGACAAGCTTTGTGTCACACAATATGCAATCCTCCACGTTTGTAATTACCGCCAATCCTCTAAGAGACTATTTAGTAGCATTTTGTACAACAACAACAAAAAGCGTAAAGGTAATTTCAAGAAGAAAAAAAAAGCTTTATACATTTTAATAACTACATTCTAATATTGTTTTGTATCATTGTTTGGTGTTAAAATGTGACTTTTCCGCCGGTGAGCTGTGACGGTACTCGTGAGGTTTGGCGGGGAATGTGACGCTTACTCACACTAGCAGACAAACATTTTTGTACAATTTTCAATTACATTTTACACACACACACACACACACACGTTCATTGACTTGAGATGTATATGGTTACAGCAAAAGTCTGTTTTTGTAAAAAAAAAAAATTATAATAATAATTAAATTAAAGAATCAAAAATCAAGACAGTGTAATGAGTAGAAAGCTTGTTTGTTTTTTACAGAGGATTATTATTTTTTTATCCATGTATATTAGTAAAATAACACACACTTTCCTTCTGACATCATCAGAACAACGTTTTTTTTACTTGATTTACAGAGCCTAATTCTTTGTATGACTTCCTATAGTAAACTGCTTTCACATGATTAATATTTTTAATTGGCTTTATGTCACTTGAAACCAAGTATCAAATGTTGTACATAACAATATAGATGATGCTCATGTTGCTCAAAATTAGCGCAGCTAACAGCATAACTGGTTGTACAATTTCCTCCTTAATTAATATCAGTGGCTATTACCATGAGTAATGTTTTGATTCGGCCACAAAAGCAAGAAACTAAATATTCAGTGATAGTAGAAATGAGTCTAGTTATTTAACATAACATGATGTCAAACTTTTTAGTAGTAGTAATGAAAATATATTGATACTGTAATAAAAGACTTATTTGTACAGTCTTGTGTAGTGCTTCACTTTATATATTAAACTAAACTAACTACTAAATTATTGTTGTTAAAAATAATGCTTTCATTATTGAAAGATGGAGTGTAGCGCGCACAAGCTATTCAAATCCATTTTGGTCATTTATGACTTTATTAGTCAATTTCTCTGAGAATTAAGTGGGATTTTGAATAAAAAGTAACTAGTGGACAGATTTGTTACATTATTTGAAAATGATTAGTTATGTTTTTTTTTTAACTCTAGCTTTGAAAATAGTAATAGGCTCTTAGAAAATGTGGGGGAAAGTAGCATTTGTTTAGTCAACATGTAATAAAAGCAAAAGAGCATTTATCATCAGCCTCTAACTGCTCTTCTCACAAAAATCTAGAAGTATTTCAAACAAAAAGAGGAAAATGTCCATATTTTGGGGGATAACTTGAAAAAAAAGTTATAAAAAATGATTGTATTCTGTGACAATAATATGCCCTAATGCTAACCTCCAAGAAAATCTCACAAAGCCTTTCAAAAACAATATTAACAAGCCCAGCCTGTCGGCCATCTTTGTGGAGTTTATTGCAACCCAATCAGCAAACATGGATGTTTTTGTGTTTTGGTTTTTTTTCAAAAACAGGGCTGACTGTAGTTAGTTATGTTACATTTAAAGTATGATTTGTTTTTAGTCTAATCGTAAAAAAAAACTTCAAAGTCCTCACAAAATATTGTGTTTTTGTAATAATGTTAGTTAGTGAGTGCCTTGCAACCAAATCTACTAATTAATTTTTTGTGCAATGGTAATAAAATGCACCGGATTTAGATATGTCTTTTTTTTTGTGTGTGCTTTAAGCATAGTCTGTATAGAATAACTTAACTCTTGCCTCTGAGGAGTTCTTGTTAAATTAGTAGCATAGCGCGTCGGCTGATATTTTGGTAACGACAAGATGGACCCTAAATTTGTAACGTTATGCACTAGACAAAATGTGCTTTTGTACAATCGGGTAACACTAGCAGCACAATATGTCGGCCATATTGGTGGAGCCTTCAACCACATCATGGATGATATTTTGGCAGGATAATGTTAACGTTAGCTTTGGCAGTATTTGTGGATTGTTTTTACCACATCATGACAAAATGGGCTGCAAATTTGTTATGCTAAGCATTAAACATATGCGTAGTTCTTAAAAAGTGTAGCGCTTTTGCGACAACTGTAGAAATGTAGAAATACAGAAAGTCGGCCATATTTGTGGAGTGCCTTACAGCCTCATCCACCATTTCAGGAACAAGACGGGCTGTGACTTGATTGCGTTACTTGAAAACGATTTTCTCTTTTTACACTAATCGTAACTTCTTAGACATTTCCGCAAAAATAAATTGCTTTGTTACTGCATTAGCTAATGCACCATGTCGGCCATATTTGTGGAGTGTCCCACCAACATGGATGATATTTTAGAAATAACTAGACGGGCTGCGGATTAATTATGTTACCTGAAAAACATTTTTGGTAATATGTCAGCCATCTTTGTGGAGTTTTTTTGCGCTACCAGCATAGAACCCCCTAATCACAAACTCCTAAAAATTCACGCTTTTATGACATGTAACATGCAATTTGTGAGTGTTGGATGTGTTCCTTTAAGGGGTGTGGCCTGGTGAGTGACATCAGGAGCTACATTAAGGCTGGCCGGTTCTAATGTTTGCATGTGAGCGTCTTGACTGCGAGTTGAGAGTTTTCTCATTTGGAATTTTTGTGTTTGACTGTTTGCTGGCTCTGCTAGCCCACATATTACAATGCCAATCAACAATTGATGCTCACTAATGCAAATCGGCTATATTGGCCAAGTATGCTGAAAAACACACAAGGAATTAGCCATTTGTCAGTAGTTGGAGCCACTAAACAACACGCACACATTTATAGACTGTACGCAACTTAATTTAGCAATGAAGTGCTAATTTCTCAATATGTAAAGACTGGACGCATTACCTGCATGTGCATGTGAATTAAGGCTCATTTAGGTGATTCTATTGTGTTCTTACCTTATCCTACAAAGTAAGACATGCATTTTCTATCATGTGACAGATTTTTGCAACACGTTCATTTGCATACTAAGCAGACAAAAATGTCCTAAAATTAGCCTGATTTGTATTTATTTTTTTAGATCTGACACCTCACATCTTTTACTTTTAACAGCGAGGGAAACAAATTCTGCTACTTCTAACACACAGGTGTCAAATTCGAATTTCAGATTTGGTCCACTCAAGTGTAGGCTACTTCACGTTTCTGGTAAATTGGGTGGTTCTTCTGATTTGGGCTGAAAACTGTACCACAATTGTTATTTTGCTTCATTTTAAACAGATTTTCCCCACTAAATAATTTTTAAACATAAATTGAACAGTAGGGGTGACTATAGGACTCTTTCTTTTCATTTTAGATGAATGTGACAATGCCAATTGGTATTGTTTTTTCAATTAGTATTTATTACAAACGTGAGAGTCAAACACACACACGCTTTGCGTCCATTTGGTTGCCAGACTGTCATTATGATCTCAACTAGCACGAGTTTATGTATCTTAATCTAACTATATACATAACTTGACTTAATTGAAGTTCATCGGGGTGGAAACAAAAAAATGTATGCGCTCACGTAGCAATTAGCCCTACCTCTCTCAGAGAAAAGGACGACGTCACTCCCAATCTCGGGGTATTATGGGTCACCAGGACACGACTGGATTGGCCACCTGGTCCTAGTCTTCGGGTTTGTATTTCCTCCTCACCTGCGAGACACGACACACACGCACGGTGAGAAGTTTTTGCATGTGAGAGTGCGTGTGTATGTTTCGCAACCCGTTTCCCCGTGACGTCACTCATCTAGATGAGCTCATCTATTTGTTTTACGCACGTCTATCCTTTTTTCACGTGAGGGTTTTAGAAAAGTATTACGAGTGGTCAATTATGGGACTAGATGGTTTACCTTTTTTTTGTACCCTGTTAAAACTTAACTTATCGTCATATATCATATTTACAACAAACGTTGTGCATTTTTCACGTCTTTTTAGCCCTTTTATGCACTTCAAGTGGTGACGTATAAGTATACTTTTTGCTATGGCACCAACCTGTTAAAAACGTCACTGATACCGTCAATTTTTTTTCTTACTAAACTTTATGCACAATTGTCACGTCTTTTTTTCTTTAAATGTAGCTGTTTTTAAATAAATAAATACCATACCATTTGTTACCATCCGTATGACCTCATCATAATTAATCAAATTATAAATAAACTTCCTGCCTGTCACGTGTTATTTTTGTTAAAACCGTCATCCAGCACTGCCCTCATCATAATATGAATACATTTCATATATATATTTTTACAACATGAGGTCTATTCACGCCTTTTTGGTACTGTTCTGTTAGACACTAACACGCTCTTAATCTTGTTGTTGATGATGATGATGCGTTGACGGGACAGATGACGTCACCAAGCGACCAATCACGCCGCTCTTGTGACTTCTTTGTTTATGTCTGTGCACGCCACGCGTGAGCAGTGAGGACGAGTGTTGCGTTCGCGTGCACATTGTCGTCAAAGGGCCATTATGGGCTTATTATTGTTCATTTTAAATGTTGCACTTCATTTTTTTTGAATGGGTCAGGTGGTGGTCGTGGAGTGCACACGTGTACTTGTGTGTGTGTGCTGGTGGGGTGGGGTGGGGGGTAAGAGGGAGGAGGAGGGCGGAGGATGCTCGAGGTGCGTTCACTTCTATTCATAAAACATGATTGAGAGTGGGGCGGGCTTATTATTACAAAGCTTCTTTTTTTCGACCCTCTTGTTATGTTTGCAAAAAAGAAGATGTTGCACGCCATAAGTCGTAAAAAAAATGTCATAAAAGATGGCTTTCATTGAAGAAGGTTGACGTTTGATTTTTAAAGTTCACAGTGGCTCAATTTGACCCGCGACATAACAGGAGGGTCCGAACAAAGTTAGTTTAAGGGGAGCTTGGTGTGTATGTGAGTGTTTGACACAAAGTTGGTGTGTTTTGTCAAACTAACAACAGAATAAAACATTTGTGCAGAGAAACATGCAGGAGTTGGAGTAAAAGTCAAGCGGAATTAAAAAAAAAAAAAAGTGTGAGGAGGGGGCTTGAGGGGGTGTAATCCGTCAACTAAAGCCCACAACAAACAGCTGCAGAGGTTCCACTTTGGTGCAAGCAAGTCGAGTAAATAAAAACAAGAGCATCTAAGAAAAAAAATCACACCGAGAGAAAATAGAACACAATAATAAAAAAAATACAAATAAAAAAAGCGAGGAGCGCGTATGGGAAATTCCACGAGTGGCCGCGATGAAATCCAGCCTCCCGATGTGTCGTCGATGTTGGCGGCGGCGAGTGCGCCCCCCGCGAATGCTTTTTGGGGTAAGGGCTTCCCAGATGAATAGCTCAGAACAGCAAGCCCAGACCGCAAAAAGATTCGAGAAGGGCAATTTCTATGTTGTTGTTATTTTTTTTCTGCTGGGATGCTCCTCCGTGACTTCTGCTGCCGTGAATCTCCCTCTCGCTCTCCTGCACTCCACTCGAGTGCATCTCCGGCATTACACACGCGCGCGCGCGCACACACACACATAAACGGAAATAGCAAGAATAAGGAAGGGGAATCTCCGTAATTCTAGAGCTGTCCGTGGTTCTTTTCCCCTCTCCACTGGAAGCTGTTTGCATGCCACTATATGCATGCATGCACCCGCACCCCCTCCTTTCTCCTCCCTTCTCGCTCTGTGTAGTGTTGGAGGAGATGCTGCTGCTGCTTTTTGTTGTTGTTGTTGCTGCTGCTACTGCAGCCGCTCCGTGTGAGGAGGGAGCCAGGCTGTAGACTGCTGGCAATAAATAGAGAGCAGGGGAGGCGTGCGATTGGTGCGCGGGCGAGCTCGTCATCAGCCAATCGCAGCCTCGCTCGCATAGGGACCCCCCTTTTTGAAAAAAAAATGAAGAAAAAAAAACAAGAAATGACGGGTGATTGGGGGTAGGGGGTGGGTGGTGGTACGACCGTACGAGACCAATTTGTGATCAATAGCAATGATAGTGGGATCGTGCTATTTCCTGGAGTTTTTTATGCAAATTGAATTAGAAGTTGCGTTGGGGGCAGTTAAACCAATCAAAACGCTGCAATGCAAAGTGTCCACGCAGCATCCAAACAATTCGTGTAGAGAGGAGGGGGAAGAAGGTAATAAACTTACCTGTATCCTTTCCCAAATAAACCCATTTAAGCCCCCACTCGTAAACTTTCCACACCAAACAAATTTCGGCTTGATTTTGGACTGCGGCTATATATGTATATATATATATGTATATATTTTTTAATTCATTAATTTATTTATTTTTAATGATGATGGTAATGGTGGTCTTTTCATTTGCAAGCCAGTCAGTCACGATTCTCCCCCCTGCCGTCTGGGCTGCACAGTGACTGCCTCTCTCCTGACGCAGCCAGCCAGCGCGCACGCTACCCACGTCACGACAAAGCGGGATGAGATTGTGCACACACACACACACCCTCCCCCCTTCCACTCAGCTTTCGCGCGCTTTGCCTAATGCAAAATGAACTAAAAGAGAGAAGAAATAGAGAAGGGGAGGGGGTTTTGCGGGGTCCCTTTCACCCTGTTTCTCTCGCCATTCACTTGGCGCGCTCATTCACACTGAACTCGGTTGGCGAAAAAAGCAAAAAAGTCGCAAGAACCGCCCTCTGGCGCGCCCTGCTGGTCACTAGAGGGAAGAACCACAGTGAGCTCAAACTGCAGAGTTCGGGGAACGTGGTCGGAATTTTGTACCCCACCGGCCACACACAAACAATTGAGTCGTTTTAAATGAAGAAAAGTTGTGTAGTGGGTGCCTAAAATTCTGCACAAGAAACCTCTCTCGCGCGCACACGTTGAAAACCAGCTCACTACCGCCACTTGGCGTGCGATCAGCACCACCGACGATGGACAGCTCCCGGCTTCTCTCTCGCTCTCCCTCCCTCCTCCTTCTCCTCCTCCATGCATGTGTGCGTGTGCACCTCTTTAAAAATAAGAAACTGGGGAACCCCCCCATACCCCTTATGGTTTTCACACACACATTGAATTGAGATAGAACAGACAAAGGGAGGGTGAGGGTTCTTACAGCGTGGAAGCGTGGAGTGTGTGTGTGTGTGAGGGTGATTCCAAGCCTGCAGGAAGTGTGTGCGGTTGCCATTCCACGCGATAGGGGGTGAAAAGGAGGGAAAACGAAAGCGGTACAGCATGCACGCTCGATGTCACTCACCTGGCTGCGTTCGTGTCCACCACCTACGAAACAAAAACACATTTGGTCAATCATTTTTTTTTTTAAACCTTGAAGAAAACATCTACGAGTTTTCCCCGGGATCGCCTTAGTGACACCACCCCCCCCCTCCCTGAGTTTTTTCTATATCACTCAAACTACAAGCTATTTTTAGAAGAAATGTTACGTGAAGCTGCATGCAAATGAGCCCTCCACAAGTGTGCACGAGAGCCGCCGCTGTTTGTTGCACCAATGCAGCGAGCGATGTTATTTTTTGTTGTTGTCCAATGTCCACTTAGCCAACAAGCAACTCCAAACATCCACCATTCCGATGATGATGAGGAGGAGGAAGGTACATTCTACCTGGCACGACGCTCCTCCACAAGTGGACCAGTCCTCTTATTTATATTTTTCTACAAAAACAAAACCTCTCCCGTAGAGTCGAGCAAATAATGTCAAGCTGCTTTGCTGACGAGACTAGAAGCAACTCCTCTGCAAAAAAAAAGAAATAAATAAAAAGCAGTTTTTCTTTTTTTGAGGGGGGGCTAGGGGGGGTGAAGGGCTGCGTCAGTTACTAGGCATTGACGTCACGTTCAGATTCTCTCACTTTTTTTTCTCCGCCCGGTGGAGCTTGCTTGGAAAGATGCTGCTTGCTGCTGCCCCCCTGCGTGTGTGTGTGGAAAAAAAGACTCAAAAATATCACATGTGAATCATGTGATATTTTGCTCTGCTTATAGATTTGTAAACGTAAAAAAAAAAAAAAAAGACTAAAAAAATACGATTGTGAGGGTGTTGTTTTTAACTACAAAACAATCCACTACTGGATGCTTTTTGGGAGGGTGGATTGTGTTTTGTGGTGGTAAGTGGACAAGTGACCCAACAAAAGGTGGTTCCAAGAAAAAGTGAGGCGAGGGAAAGGCATAGGAATGGGGGGGGGGAGCAAAAGGGCTGCGCCCGTCGCATCGCTTGGTGCTATTTTTAGCCCTGCCTGTGGGCCAACTGTATACCGCGAGTGTGCGTGGACGCGCACGCGCAAATCATGAAAAATACACGTCAGTCTTCCTTGCTTTGATGCTCCTCACAACCCCTCCCCCAAGGGAAAACAAGAGCCGATAGGATAAGTGTGCGTGTGACGTCACCGAGGACACACGCAGGACACTTCAGGGGGTGGGGAGGGAAAAAAATTGCCCTCAATCAAGCAGGGAACATACTTATCAATGGGACTTGTAGCCCAAAGGGCAAAGGTGCAGTGCCGGGAGTTGGCCGCTTGGTGTCGACAAACTCGACTAAGAAAACACGCCACCAACTCCACAGAAGAAGAAAATAATTGGAAAGGTCACTACATGGGTTTTTAGTTTGTGGAAAATAGTGAAAAATTTGGCAAAATCTAAATATTTTAAATAATTGCTAAGTTTTTCAACCACACAATGCATTTGAAAGGAAATCGAACATTTCTAGCTAAAATAAAGTACATTAAATAGTACACTGCATAATAAAAATGCTGAGACAAACATTTAAAATACTTAAACCACATAGTGCCAATGCATTCTTCACCCTTTGCATGAAAAACAAAATATATTTTTTTAAAGGAAACAGTAGTAAAGTAGTTAAAAAAATCTTTACAAAAAATAAAAAATATTGTGGGGGAAAAAATATATTTTACCCACTTTCATTTACATAGATGAAAAATACCCTTTAAAGTACAGTTGTATAAACAAAATACAAGGAAAACAAAATAAGGTAATACAGCAATGTATATTTTTAATAAAAACAAAGAAAACAAGATATTCCAAAAAACCCTTATAAAAAATAAATATTGAAAGCAAAATTTTAACCACCAATCCTCAAACTGAGGAAAATAAAAATAATGATTCAATAATCACGTAGAAATTCAATAACAAATCAGAAATAAAATACTTGAAAAAATATATAACCACAAAGTCTTTAAATGTTGGTGACACAGGATGCTCTTTGGGACATTATGAAATCAATCAGAAAAATTGCTCTACCTTAAGGATGTAATAATGTCATCAGTCCCCGCCAGTCCGCTAACTTACGTTACTAAACAATCACGTGGAAGAATCAAGAGGGGTGGTGCAGCCCAGCCCACGCGGTACTCAATGTTCCACGGCAACCTGCTGCTGCTGATGTTGACTTTCTCACTTTACTGCTGACTTTTTGCAACGCTTATCTATTCATTTATTTCAAGACGATCGCGCATTTCCCCAAAGAAAAGCACTAAGAAACAATAAAGTTGTTTTAAACAGACAAATGGTGGCGTCACAATATATTACAAGATAGTTTTTTTTCCTAACCTGCCTTGTGTGTTTCCTGCTTGCTGTTGCCGAGCGGCGCGGTGGAGGATCCCCCGGTATGTGAACAACACTCCTACGCATCACTGCAGCCTCATGCATCCTCTCTCCCTCATTCTTTCCTCTCTCTCTTTCTCTCTCGTGGAGTGTCTGCAAAATCACGCAAAGATACCTTACCACCCCTCCAGCCCTCTCAGCCAAGATGGATTGACACGTTCACCTAAATCCACTCGGCAACCACGTCAAGTTTGTCCTGAAAATGCCCGGATGAAAGATGGAGGGAGGGAGGGAGGGAGGGGAATCTATGCCCACAGGATGTCTTCCAAAATAAATAAAAAAGACACACATATGGTCAAACTTTTTGGACTACAAATAGAAGCACTTACCTTCAAAACTGTGAGGAGATATTGTGGAGGGGGGCAGGAATCAGGTCATTCTAGTGCCGATGCGTCCTCTCCTGGCTCACTCCCAGACGCAAATGTTTGCCGGCATTGCCATTCCCGATCCAAATAAAGGGAGGGGGTGGGGGGGGGGGGGTGAGGTATAGAGGAGAGTGTAGGATACAGAGAGGAAGTGGTTGGGGGGCAGAGTTACAAATATGAGGCAGCGCGCCAAATCAGAGAACACAGGTGGGGAGGGGGGATTTTGGGAGAAGCACGATTCACCTCAGTGTGTGTGTTTCAAGACAGAGATGGGGCACGAGGAGAAGAAAAAGCATGGAAACCCACCATCCAGGGAGGGATGGAGGAAAGTGGGTCATGGCCAAGTCTTACCCAGAAAAGAGGCTATATACCTGGGCTGTAGAGAAAGGACGCCAGCCTCTTTGTGGAGCTGTGTATGTATTCAGTATGTGTGCTTCGAGACAGCAAGTTAAACGAGATGCATCCTTTCATGGAAACCCTCCATCTTGGGAAGAATGGATTGGGGGGCGGGGGGGGGGGTTGTCACAAGATGCAAGTTGTACCCAGAAACAAGGCACCACGGCTGGGTTGGAGAGGCACGATATCAGTCGCTATATGGAGCTGGGGGTGGGGGGGGGGGGGGGCAACCTCTCCCTTTCTCTCAAGCTGTCACTCTCCATGAGTCTCTCTCTCTCCGGCAGCGTGTTATTGACCTGCATTGACGTCATTGCGTCATTAGGTATCCCTTAGAAACACTGACTTTCAAAAATAGTATCAAATTAATTCAGCTCACAAGCAGAGCGAGAGAGAGAATGAGAGAACGACAGAGAGAGAGACTGAGGGTGGGAGCGTTTAAGGTCGGGGTGTTTTGGGGTGATGTCTTATCACCCAAATAGCCCACCATCACATCCTACACATACACATGTGCGCGCAAACCAATTTGATTCTAAATTGGGATGCAAACAGATGGCGCTGCAATTTTCTTTGGGGTCAAAAATGTCAGAATGGAAGCGCCTCCACGATGTGCGTGTCTGTTTTTGGAGCTGATCTAAAAATATCGCCCAGTCGGCCACATTCAACAACATCTGAAGGACCCTGGCCTCGAGGAACAACAACATCATTAGACTCAGGAACATTATTGAAGAAAAAAAATCTTAAAAAAAAAAAAATCCAGCCATAAAGATAAAAAATATATATAAAACATGACAGAATATGTGCTAACCATTGCAAGGGTGTGTCCATTGTCGAAAAATAAGAAGGGTACCAAAATAACTTGTCCTCCGTTGACCGAGTCAACTTCCTGATCTTTGTCAACGTCATTGGCTGTCACCAAGCTATGATGTCATGCTATGATGTCACACTGTTTACGTCGTGGATAGCGACAGGCAATCGTAACATTAACAATCAGGATTTGTTGTCCTGAAAGTAGGTGTTACAATAATGGATTGACATAGCAGGAGCTGTCTGTGGTCCTGAACTGAGTCTTTCCCATTATGTGTTAGCATTAGCATTAAGCTGGCGAACTTAAAGGCTAAGCTATAAGGTCTTTTTAAATACAGTACAATACATGGGTAATTCTCTGTAAGATTTAACTCAAGAGTGGTAATAAGCACAAACAAAAGGTTCATATCTTGAAAAAAATTAAGTCGTGTCACTCGTATCTCAAAGCACAAAATACTTAAATTGACAAAATATTAGGTACAGCTTTCGAAGACATCCAATGAAAGAGATGTATCAGAAAAACAATCTGCAGCTAAAAGAATAACAAAGCTGTTTATTTTGTATTTTTCCACATTTCCACGTGTGAAGGAAAGAGTGACAAAGAGAGACCCAAAAAAAAAATTATAAACACTCACAAACAGCGTCAGGACAGAATTAGCTGTTATGATTCACCCACTTGAATTGAGGTGGACAGTAGCTCCAGTGACGTGGGAGGTTCCATTTCTCGCCTTTTGGTACTTCGAGCTTTAAAGGTGACACAAACACACGAGAACACGTTTGGTGGGTGCTTGTTTTGGAGAAGAAGTGGAGGAAGATGCGTCACGCTAACCTGCTTAAATGGGTGTCCATTCTATTTGGACACGATCATCTCAAGAAGTGTCCAGGCAGTTCTGAGGGGAAAAATGGACTTCACAGGCTGAAGCGGCAGGTGGCGCTATAACATGCTAACTGTATTTTTCAAAAGCCTGAAGAAAAGGTAGAGATCTCCGCAAAGGCCAAATAGCCAACAAACACTGCTTCCATTTGAGTTTAGAATCACAACCACGGCCCGGATACAAGTGTAATGTAACAATGTAAAAGTCAAACTACGTTCATCATCTCCGCATTTTACAGCAAAAACTTTCACCTTGAACTTTGTGGTTCATGAGTGGACTCGACCACTTGCGTTTTGGAATGGGTAAAGTTTACATTTGGACTAAAAAATGGTGGGAAAGAATAAAGAAATCATGAAAACGCTGAGATGGGGGAAAAAAATTTCTACGGTCATTCAAAAACGGAATAGAAATTAATAGTGAAAAATTCCTGTTAGCTTTGTTAGCTAGCAGGCTACCGCTGGTTCATGGAGAATGACATAATAGATGACTGATGAATACTGTATCATTTACATTCGGGACGGGGGAACATTTCCACTGTAGCTGCAAAAAGGGACAATAAATTCACAAAAACTTTCTTTTAAGTGCTACATTTCTGTTAGGCTTGTTAGCTAACAGGCTGCTACCTTGGTTGGTTAAGGGTAAACAAAGAATAGATGAAGTGGCCTGCACCATTTACATTTTGGGATAGTAGAACGGTTAACTTTCCTTTGAATCGTAAATGGGGAAAAAAGGTTTGGAAAAAAACTTTTGGCCTACATTTCTTAGCTTTCATTGGCTACTTTGTGATTCATGGAGAGCACAAGAAGTAGGAATAGAGGAAGGGGACCTTTTAAGATCGTTATTTGTTTTATTAGCCTTTTTAGCTGTCAGGCTACCTCATTCTTCTAAAGAAAGTGTGGAGGAAAAAACATCTTAATTTCAATGTCAATTTGTTGACAAGCAGAGAACTTCCTGGATTATTAAGTATGACAGGGACTCCACAACTTGCAACCTTGCGCCATTTTTTAAATCGTTTTACATCAAAGGTTCCATGGAAATCTGCTCTTTTGGTGCGTAAACCCCAAAAAGAACCACCAATCAATCATGTGAGCCCTAAAAATGAGGACAAGATGGAGGAGAGCCCCCGCCGGGGGGGGGGGGGGTATGTACGACAGAAGCACGTCACTGGAGAAAGTCACGCTGCACTCAGGCGTGGCTGCCAAGGCTGACGACACACGGCAAGATGCTGGGCGTGACTAAGGCACTTGGAAACATGCACACACAAATACACACACGCCCTTTTAATTTGTTCTGATGTCCCTTCCCATCTGCTGGTGGCTTCCCACTCATGCTGGTGGGCCGCATCTTTCCGGTAAAGAGCGGCTGTTGTCTTCCCGTTTCGAGTATTTGGTCCCAGGCGAGGCATTCAAGGGACCTTACTCCAATTTTGAGCGCCACTTTAAAAAAGGAGTCCTTTATGAGAATGGGTCTCTTTTTTCAGTGCCAAAAATAAAACAATAGCTCGACTGTTTGTCAAATGTGAGTCCATGTTTGTAGCTGTGCTGCTTCTTTAGCTCAGTGAGTTAAACATGATTATTGTTGAATATTCAATTTTCTGAACTCGTTGGAGAGAAGAAATTACCAGAAAAGAAAATCGTTAGGCGGCAACTTGGACTTGCCCAACAGTGATCCCAGACTAATTTGATTAAATTGGGTTGATAAAAATCACAATTTATTTTTCATTCTTACATTGATTGATGCTTTTCAATTCATTTACACATTTTTTGATATTTTTACAATTATGCACCTTTAATTTTTGTATTCATATAGGTTTCTAAAAAAATCTACTGGGAAACTGATACAGGTGATCGGTTATCGTCTGGTTCGGCGGAATTCACGGGTTATTTTTTTTTATACGGTCATTCGCGGAAAACCAAGGTTATTTGTTTTGTTTTTTCTTGATTTGCCCCTTATTCATGTTTGTTAATTTTACACAAATCCCCTCTTATTTTTTATTAAATTTTTTAAACAGACATTTGGAAAAATGCTGTTTTTTTTTTAAAATAGCAATTATAATTTTTCACAGATTTTTGCTATTGTCCGGTCCCCATCCCCCACTATATTTGAAAGAAAGCGTATTATATTTTTAAAAAAAGAGTTTAAATGAGACCTTTTCTTTAAGGAACCCTACTCCATTCCCCACCCCTCTCTCTCTCCTCACTATTTATTTTTCCATCTCTCCTGCCTAAATGATGTCAATGGAAGAGCAGAGCTATAGTGGGGCTATTTTTAGACTTCGCGCACACACAGAATCCTTGGCATCACATGCTTGGTTGGGAGCTCTGCTGCACACAATAAAGCATCTCCAGAGAACGCCTTTGTCACAAATGCAACACCTCCCCCACTCTCCTTCATGCTAATGTGTGTGTTTGCTTTCCATGTGTGATTAATAAGAAGCAGAGTAGAAGGAGAAGAAATGGGAGGACAAGCCCCATTGAGACAGAGAGGAAGGAGGGCTTGCCTTCTTCATTCACTCACTCCTTCATTCATCACTTCCAGACTCACCCATTCACGCCTTTTTGCGAGCAGAGATTGTGAATGAATGCAGAATTAGTGTTCCACTGATGTGTGTGTGCATGTGTGTTAAAGGAAGGAGGCCATGTGAAAAGTGGAGTATGCAGTGTTCCCTGCCTGCCAGGAATTTTGGGATATCTGAACACGCCTTTTTCTTTGCCATACTCTTTTGCCCCTGAGTTCAACCAGATTATTATTGAATAATAAATGGTATAATATTAACTCAAGATCCTACATTGGTGAGAAAAAAAACATGAAAAAAGTGTAGGGCAGGTAGCTTGGAGTTGCCAAATAGTGAGTCAAATGAGATTAAATTATCTAATTTAAAAACAGATTGAAAAAAATAGAATGTGTTTAGCAAAATGAAACTGTATTTAAAAAAAAATTTTAATAGTGTTATTTTATGTTATTGAGAAAATGTCTATTTTTAAAATAATTTATAAACTTTAGACCCTTTTGTGTGTTGTCTACTGTACATTCCTTTTATTTTAAAGAGACTAAAAATATATATTTAATTTCCATAAATGGCTACATTTATTTTAAAATACTGTACGTCATTATTTTACACATTTTACTGGGAAACTATCTAAATATTGGGGAAATCATTAGCTTTATTTAATATCCTTTTATAAAGTGGTTTCACAAACTACAAATGAACCAAATTGTAACTTTAAATTCATCATTTTAAATTCTGTTTAAAAATTAAATTGATTTTAAGTTCAATTTTAAAAGTATTTTTATGCAACATTTAAGATTATATATTATGATTTAAAAAAAAAAGTTATTGCGTTGTTGATCTGTATGCTAAAAAAGGGAAGGAAAAATAAAGATGAAAAGGAAAGGAAAGACAACCTCCTCCTCTTTCTCCTCCTTCGCTCCTGACATTCACATGCTCCATTACATAACACGCTTCGGTTGGGACGGGTGGGGAGCATGTTTAAAGTCTCCTTCAATCAAATAAGTGCACGCTTTGCTGCACAGGCGTCTTCAATGGAGCTCTAACTGAGCCTTTTTTTTTTTTTAGCCCTCATTCTATTTCCGAGAGGCAGCCATGATAAAAATAGACCTTCCCACTCCTCCTTTTCCCACCACCACTTTGTCAAAATCCTTCATCCAGTCTGATTAAATCGTCATCAATGAAACCGTGCAGTTGGCTATCAGGACTAAAAAATGGCCTTTTTCAGGAATGATTGTGTGTGACATCATCTATTTAAAAAAATCTGGTCAAAAATGTCTTCAAATTAGAGTATAACTTTATTATTTCTCAACATAACTCCTCAAACTTGTCTTTTCTCTTCTCAGGTTTGAGTTATAAAAAAATATATATATATCCAGCAATCAACACGTGCAGGTCAGAAATTTCGAGGGGTTTCCAAGTCCACGCTTCAAAACGGTGTCTCTTTGCACTAATTTTTTTTATTTAAATAGAGAAAAGGCAGTGAAGCAGCAGAATAGGTCATGTACTTCAGTCATCAATAAGTTTTGTTTTTCCCCATGGATTTTTTTTCATTGTTATCGCATTTTATGTGTTCAGTCCATGTTTTTCCCCCCTTTTTCGCAAAGACGGCGGTCCTTTGTCAAGTTGCTATATTAAGCAGGACAATTAATAAATCTTCTGTATGCGCTGCATTAACTAGAATTTTTTTTAAAAATTGTATTAAAAGACAATAGATAGATTCAATGCGCACTCTGCTTTAACTTGAAAGATGATGTCATTGTTTTCGGTGGGGTTGCGTTTGAGATTTTCATAGCTAACACCATGTGCGTACGTAGGTTCGTATGTACACACACACAAACACACGCGTGCAGCAGCAAGCGCTCCTCTGCACTCCCGCTGAAGTTGACATGTTAACACTCACTGGCTGCTATATTTAGCGCAGCCTCGCCGCACTGTTACTATTCCCAGCTTTGCGCATGAGGGGGTGGACGGCTTTTCATGCATATCCATACATACATGAATACATACCGGGGTTTATAATGTTTGGGTATACCAATAATAATAACTCTAACAGTAATAACATAAAGAAAGGGAAGAGGACAAAGAGGAGGAATAAGAAGAACAATAAGTGGAGGAAGAACAGACAGAAAGGGTAGAAAAGGGAAGAACAAAGAGAGGAAGAAGAGGAGGAGAAAACAGACAAATAAGAAGCAGAGGAATAAAAAGAGCGGATAGCGAAGGAAGCCAAGAAAAATCCACAATCATCACAAAAACATTGTACAAAAAGCATTGTGGCTTCAATTTCAGTGATTGTGGGTTTTTCATTCTTAAAAGTGCACCAAGAGTTTGCCTGTGCCATGTGTAAAAAGAAAAGAACACTGTACATCCTGTTGCGCTAGCATCAGGTATGGTCTGAGGCTGCCTAAAAAAAATCATGTGCCGGGTGGAAAGAAATCTCAAGACTATCATGGCATTCTGGAGCGAAAAAACAACAATGACTGAGAACAGAACATTGGAAGAAATGTTTGAATGATTAGAGAAGTATATAAAAAGAGGCTTCAAAATTGTGAAAAATTATGAGCGTGAATGCTCTATGACACTGCCCTGCTCAACTTTCAATTAAATATCTCCAAAACAATCTCCCCCAAAAAATGGATGCTACTTCGGTTAGCATCTTTCTTACACCGACACATATGTACATGTTGGAGCCGCAGAAATACAGCCACCTAAAGCCTCCAGTGGTTGGAATACTTTATTGCGACAAGGCACTCTAAAGCGGCCACGCCAGCTCAGAACCCCTGTTCACACGCTCTACAATTTTTTTTATTTATTTATTTATTTTTTAAGTTCGCCCTTCTCATAAGCTTGCGTTTCTTTGTTTGATGTGCGCACACTTATGGCCAACAATTAGGCACTCTAAATTGGCTACATCAGCAGAATATTTGACAGGGAGATTCATTTTTGGGGCGTAGGCAGATCTAGCCAGCTAACTGCATGTCACAATTGCGCCACGTAACAACTGATGTAAACAAATATATGGTGGGCAGGGACCAAGTGACAGTTCTCTTTCGGACATAGTAGTTCAGCACCAAGGAGAGTTCCAGAGAAACTCTTTCAATAGCCCTTTGCTTGACCTTCAAAAAACAATGAAGTTGGAAAGGATGTAATAATTCAAAGTTTAGAACAAAAACAAAAAACAATCTAACTGGAGTATAAATATGGCGCCTGCTCTCTGTGATATCAAAAGAAAAAAAACAAAAGTGCAATGCTGACGCAGTTGATTCTTTTTATAGTCTTTTTACAGGCCTCTAACGGCGGGCTCCAATGCCGGCTTCAAGAGGAGGAATTTCAATGGGCGAATTTGAAAGCAACGCAAACTCGGTTCTGGGATATCAGTCGTTTGGGTGCACACTCGCCTTTTTGCGCTACAGTCTCAAGAATCAAGCGTACAACTCTCTTTTTGAAAAAAAAAATTCATTTTTGTTCGTTTTATTTTATATTTTAAGCTAGACAATCAACAGATTTTACATGCATTCTGCATTAACTAGTAAATTACAATTTTAATTAAACCTCATTTTATTTTAAGACAATATTACAGGTGCTTTTTATTAACTATAAATATGACATCCTTTTTATTTAATGACATTTATTTACGCAAACAATCAATAGGTATGTGCGCTAATAAATGCTGACATATTTTATTTTAAGACAATTGATAGATATAATGCATGATCTGTAAACACTAAAAATAAGTTTTCTATTTATTTAGGTTTAAGACAACCAATACATTTTATGTGGATTCTCCATTATTGAGAAATGTGCCATATAAAAAAAATAATGTAGTTTTGAACAAGACTATCAATAGATTATACATGCTTTACATTAACTATAAAAAAAATGTATATTTTATTCTCACTTTGTGAATTGACTCACATTGGCTTGTGTGGTTCCCGTGGTAACACTAAATGACCCGAGCAGACACTAAAAGGTGAGAAGTGGCGTTACCTTAAATTTCTTGCTCACGTTTCCATCTGAGCGGACAATCCAATGTGTGTTTGGCTGTGAGTTATATGAAGAATCTGATGGGGGAACAACAATCGAACACAATATAAAAAAAATATTAAAAAATTGTCAGCATACTTCTGAGGCCCTAAAATTGAAGGCTCTCTGCATAAATTGGTCACACATTGGGAATAGAAAAGCATGTAAAAAGAAAAGCCACGATCCAAAGCATACCACATCACAAGATGGAGGCAGTATTATGAGTGCATGGCTGCTCGTGTCCAAACACCTTTGAGCCCGTACAAATTGATATGCTCTGAAAACGGGAAGGGAAAACCAAAACTATGGCAAAAGAGACAAACAGCTTGTGATCCAAAGTATACCACATCACATGTCAAACATTGGTAGCAGCAGTTATGGGCAAGGGTGCTATGCTCCCCAAAAGCTTCGATCCCCTGGCCGACCACGCCTCCTCCTCCTGCTGTACCACTGCATTATTCTCAGCTCTGCAGAGTGTGTATGTGTGTGCGTGCTTTGGGAAATACCTGGTCACGATCAATCACCAAAGAGAGAGTTATTTTTTTCCCCCACGGTTGTTTACCACCACCTGCTGGCCAAAGGGGAGAAGTTCGAGAAGGACCTTGAACGCACCACAGGCGATACAGACGTCGGACTGCTAAAACATAAATGCTCTCTGGCCATCTCGTTCAGAAGTTAATCTAATGAGATTCAGTGTAAACATTTATTGTTATGCCCAGTTTTTGGGTGTTAATAAAACAATGTGCTCATCGTGGTTATAGTTTGCGTTGCATCAATTTGAGAGCTTTTTGGCAACATGATCGCGACACACCTTAATCATTTTGAGGCAGCAATTGCAGAATTTGAGTGTGAAATCTTGCTGCATGCTTTGAATAGGGGAAAACAATACATTATCACCATCTGTTATTTTTTTTCTTTACAAGCTATAATCCTACATCAATCATGATACACGCTTATTTTCAAAAGGCACCTTTGCAGAAATCAGTAAAAGATGTGACATTTTGCTGTATGCTTTGAATGGGACAGAACAGTCACATCACCTGTATTTCATAGAAACTAATGTGAATTTTCATTTAGAAAACATTAATACATATCTGCAGTGTTTTCTCTGCATGCAAGACAAAGAAAGAATGACGCTTGAAACGTTCAACAGAGCTAAAAATAGAACTGGTTGTTGCTCTGGCAGGAGGGAAAACCCTGGTCTGGATCGCCCCCTACAGGGGAGAGCCTATCACAACATTCATTTATTTATATTATATATATATATATATATATATATATATATATCTATATATATATATATATATATATATATAGCTCCTTTATCTTATACTCCATCCCAAGACAGAAAAAAATCATGCCAACTGTGGACATTTTATAAAACTGAGGTAGCGGTTTTTCAGAATTGCAATGGTTATGTCGACTAGGAATATGTACAGTTGGGGTCCAACTCCCCTTTCATGTGTATATTATGTGTGTATATATCAAGTCAGGAGCATGATCATCCGTCTATTTCTGGGCACTCAGCCACTCAAAAGTAGAGTGTCCCCATTTTGCATGATTTATTTATTTTTTTCCAAAAAGAAGAGTTACTTTTCAATCACTCAGTAGATATAATGTATTGTTGATGTATATACATCAGTTGCATTTCTGGTTCTACAGGGTGGGCCATAAGTTTGCATACATAGGAAAATGTATCGTCCATATTTTATGTTTCTGAGACTCTAGGTCAGACGGTAGGCAACCCTGATCCTAGAGAGCTAGTCCTGTATGTTTTACGTGTCTCCGTCCTTCAACACAGGTGAGGATCGTTATCAGGTTTCGCCAGCGCTTGCTGATGAGCTGATCATTTGAATCACATGTGTTGGAAGAGGGACATATCCCAAAAAAAAAAAAAAAGCTGGACCACGGCTCTGCCTACCCCTGCTCTAGGTATACAAACCCTTGTGTATGTGTTATCACATTTTTGTTATTACTCCGGTAGTGTAACAATTCAAAGAAAAAGCTATTGTCGGCTCATTGCGTATGTGTGTACATTAAGACATGACAACCACCGTTCATACTTCCGTACAAGTTTATGATAAAAATCCGACAACATCAGCAATTCGTACAAAGTTGTAATAGTCAGCCAATTCAAACTGAAGCTCTAATAACATTTTTCTTAAATGAAAACAAGATTAAATAAAAAGGTAAAAACAAATGCATTCCAACATCACGTGGGAAACCAAAATGAGGACTGTTGTTTTTTTCTTTTTTTTCTCTTTTCTGTTTTGAAAAACACCCAGCGGGACCAAAACTATTTGTGTGTCACGACTTGGTAGTCTTTTTGTTCCACAAGGATAAACGTCATTGGTAAAAACAACAAGGGAGAGGATCTAGAGCTACGGGCCTTGGCTTCTTGATGGGTTCTAGTTGGTCTGGATAGAAAAGTCCATTGGGACGAAGAGTTGGGGGGGACTTATGGAGACCCCCCCTTTTTTTTTTTATAACGGAAGCGGGACAGTAGTGGTGGTACATACATAGTCCATTTAGGTTGATGGTAAGGATCCCAATGTGATGCAGTTCAGTGAGTGACAAGCGACCCCACCCCACCCCCCTCATGACCCGCCTCAATAGATCCGCCCTCGGCTTCTGTTGCCTCTGGTGCCGAAGCCCCGTCCCCGTCCGCCCCTGAAGCCGCCGCGCTGCTCTGTAGGCAACATTAGTGGTGGAAACCACGTTAGCAATGGCCCACACAATTCACACAAAATAAATTAAATCGAAAAGTTTTTGAATCATTACACAAACAGCAGCCTCACTTAAGGCACCCTTTTTTTTTTAAAACTACTTTCTCTCCATATATCAAGCAAGCACATATTTCAAACTCATCAGATGTCAGAGAAAGTATTTTTTTTTCAATAACTTTTGAGGATCCAAAAACTCATGGTTTTATCTTTAAACATTTTTATTATGAATTGAAGAAAAAGGGCCCCGGGGATGATTTTTCTATTAACTTAGTAATTATTTGTAGTAATTGATCAACAAAGGACTGGGATAAAAAAAATTATAATTGAAAAATAGGGCCCATGGTTATTTGTTTTAGATTTTCTTTTAAATGCCGATGTTAAATGATTTTTTCTAATGACTTTTTAAACTTTGTTTTTTAATTCTAACTGATAAAATCAGGGTCTAAGCACACCTTTTACTTTGATTTTATTTTTTAATTTAAATTGACACACGAGAAAAAACAAAGATGCTTATTTTTTTAAACCAATAAAGCTGGGGCCCAAGTCTGTATTTATCCTTTTTCTCCCTATTTAAATAACTAATAAAAATCAAATTTTCTTTCAATTCAAGGTCCCATAAAAAACTAAAGGATTCACAAGCAAATATATTAAATCATTCGCTGAATCACTGCCATTGATGACTATAGACGTCAAAGATCATTTTTTAGTGGACTGGCAGTTAATGAGATAATGATTTATTTTTAACTATAAAGTAACTATACACTCTTCATATAGTGTGACTGGGCTGGTCTTTGGAGCAATCATGTCAAGTTTTTGTGTGCCAAAATTTTGTACAATGCCATGAAAATATTTGTTGTTATTTAAGGACTAATATAGAGCACATTTGGTCATCGGGACCCAAACCTAGTAAAGTATAATCATGTCATAAGATAACATGTCCATAAAATAATCCAGAACATTTCAGTACATTACTACAAAAACGTCAACGTGCGGCATGATAGGAGTGTGCTTGAATTCCCACCGTAATTGAAGTTTCCTAGGGAGGCGCTGTATTTGCCGCTGGGTGGGTTGTAGATTTGCCGAGCATCCCGCCGAGGTTGTGGGACTGTCTGCTTCTTTATGGTGGCACCCGGACCTACGTCGTCACCAGACGGACGCTTAAGACTGCAGGGTTCAAAACAACAGGAAAGCTGATAATCAGTCATGCAAGGATATTTTGGCATCAGCTGTGTTGCAAATGTCAAACTTACGCCACCGCTGCCACCTCTGTCTTCTGGACAGGCTTCCAGGACAGAGTGACGGCGCTCTTGAATGACGGAGGATTGTGGAAGAGATCCTGTGACACAGAATTACATGGGGAGGGGGGGTGATTTGAAGTAAAGGGTGAATTATAGAAAAGAAAATAATAAAAAACTTTTAGTATTACACAACCATACTGTAAGTATGACGATAAAATATGGACTACAGTGAACAGCCGCCTTCACGGTTTTCTATTCACGTTTTATCTGTGGAATTAACCTGAGCTTTTTGCTAAAAATAAACCTCACTTATTCTCACTATTCGTGCCCTCTCTTTCACACAATGGTGCCAGAGCACAAAATAATGGAAATGTAGTCATAGGAACAATAAAATGTTTTGGTTCGCAACAGATTCAAATGGCTCAGTAGCATTAAATGTCCATGTCCATATGATAAGAAATAATAAGAGCTATTCAAATGGAAAAAGGGAGGTCTCGATTTGAGGGACGCATTTATTCTGCCAAAGTGGATGGCATGGTGTTCATTTGAGTTGGGACCACTATTTGAGGAAACAATGTAATAGATAATTGATTCATTTCTAGACATGAATAAGACATTTGTGTGAGTTCCTAATCAAACTGAAACCAACCTTTATGAGGACGTTGATGTTGTTTGTAATCTTCAGGGCCACCACCTTGATCTTGTTCTGATGACAATAAAAAGGTCCTGTTCAGCTCTTGCCTGTTTTGACAGATTGAACTAAGAAAGTTTTCTGTGTCTACCTCGTCTGTCTTGAGAGCTTCTCCCGTCTTGCCCTGCAGAGCCACTCGCAGCTGTCTGATGTAAACCTGCAGGCCTCTGGCGAAATACTGTAACCTGTAAGTGCAATCAAAACCATGTAGGTATTAGATGACATTAAAAAAGCTGACATTTTATGAGGTGGTGTGGCTCGTATCAACTGTGGGTGATGTGCACCTGATCTTGAAATCTTTGAGGCGCTCGGCATCCACTTTGTCAATGAGGAAGTCGGGCAGCTTCTTGCCCAGCTGGTGGAAGCTGAAAAGCAGACACTCCACGTAGCTGAACTGCAGGTTGGGCTCCTCGCCGGATGCCTGCTCGCCATTCTCCACCTCTTCCGGCGGCAGAGGCATGTACTCCTAAAAAATAAAAATGCCTGTCACCGATAAGGTTGCAAAGAGGTGGAAAATTTCAGGTACATTTCCAGAAAGTTGCTGCTACCTTTCCATGGAAATTTAAGATAAGGAATTTTAGAAACTTTCTATGGGAATTAATGAGAATTAGGTAGGAATTTGGTATAATTTAATTGAAATGTACAAGCATAGAGCCCGAAGGATATGGATTTTTTGTTCTATTTTAGGTCGAGGCCAATAGTGATTTTTGACAGAAAAAAAAAATACAGATGGACAGACATTACAGTGCACTTCTCCCAAATTAAAATAGCTTGAATTCAAGCGTGCCTGTCACAGTGGTAGGTGCCCAATGCATGGCGTTGCACCGCAGTAACACACACTCAATGAAAAGGTTGGTCAAAGGTGATCTGGGCCGTTTACCCACCAGTAGCTTGGTGAAAAGCATGTTGAGGTTGGTCTCCAGCTTGTCCATGTCGCCACAGAAAGGACTCATCTCTGCCAGCAGCTTGAGGACCTGCGCACAAACAGACGGCGTTAAAAAGACACGACTTCTTGTACCGCTAATGAACAATAGTGTGACTAGGTGAAGACTTAAAAGCCGTTAAGAAAGTCAAACGCGCAACACCTTGTCGACAGTGCAAGTATTGACGTCATGTTTGACGCCAAACCTGAGCTCAGGGGAATCGAGGTGCTGATTGGAAGCAGACATACTGCATGAACTCTTGTCGAGAATAACAGAGTACTTCTTCGCTACGGAAGTAATTTCACGTTTAGACGCCACTTAAACACTACGCATCTTCAACAATTCAGCGAGCAAACCCAATTACCTGTGAAGTTAGAAATACAGTACAGGCCAAAAGTTTGGACACACCTTCTCATGCAATGCATTTTCTTTATTTTTATGACTAATTATATTGTAGATTCTTACTGAAGGCATCAAAACTATGAATGAACACGTGGGGTTATGTACTTAACAAAAAAGGTGAAATAAATGAAAACATGTTTTATATTCTAGTATCTTCAAAATAGTCACTCTTTGCTCTGATGATTTTTTTGCACACTCTTGGCTTGTGCACCAGAATTTTATTGTGCTGGTGGGGGTCTTGAACCCAAAAAAGGACACAACAGGGAAATAGAAACTGACCTCAAGTTGAATGTCTAGCTCGGCCACAGAAGTTGTCAGAGTGCTGAGGTTGGGCAGGACATGTTCACAAAAGTAGGTCACAAAACGTGTGGAATGGACATTTTTCTACAGAGAGAAAGAATGGAATATATATTAGAAAGACATTTCATACAGAGACACTGACACTGAAACTCTTCTCAAATCTGTGAAAAACTAAACAAAAAACACACAGTCCATGTACTCACTGAGAAGAGAGGCAGTGCCTGGCGTGTGCACTGCAGCAGGCGGTCCACCGTGTCGTGGTCGGCCGGGTTAAGCGCCTGCTCCAGGAAGGCTTGCTCCACCACCAGCTCCACCAGCTGCTGGCGCCCACCGACTGTCTGCAACACGCGCAGGCCCGACACCAAGCGCATCAGCAGCACAAACTCCTCGCCCGTCACGTCCTCCAACACCTGAGCGGGCAAGCGGGGCGCATTGTCAACAAGAGCTTAGCTAAGATGTTTGTCTTTAATAATCAGGTCCAATTTGACTTAATATGCCATGAATCTAAAATGAAACCATTAACTGCTGAAAAAAAAAATGGGGGGGAGAGATCTCAATTTAGAAACACACAAGGCCGACCTTTTTAGCTTCGGCAAAGACGTACTCCTCCACCTCCTTTGTCATGACATCCTCTGGCAGAGTCTTGAGCTTGGTGGACAGAAATTTGATAGCCCTCTCACGCACGATGTCCTCCCCTTGAAGGATCTGTGAGAAGAGGCCACCGAGGGTGCCTGAAGGACACACGACATCCTTAATTAATGTTAGCGGGGGGGGAATGCAAACGTTTGCTGAAAAACACACATGCAAGCACACGCATACACACACACACACACACACACACTTACCCTTTGCGTCAATCTTGAAGATGGAAATCAGCGAAACGTTCACTTGGTTGAATTCGGCAGTGTCATCTAAAAGAGAAATGCAGATATTACTCTTTAAAACTGTATTTGTATCTAACACCACCAAAAAAATGAGTGACAGCAAACTTATACAGTAGGACCTTGACTTGTAAGTTTAAATTTATTACATGACCCAGCTCGTAAATCAATTAACTCGTATAGACAATCAATTTTCCTTGTTGAAATGAAATTCTACTAATCCCAAAGAACATCAATATTTTTTTATGCTTTAATGGAGAAAAACAATTTGTTCTATGCACCCCCCACTAGTCTAAACACGGTATTCTGATTAATATCGCGTTTGTGAAATATGAATTAAGCAGCAAAATCCACCCCATTTTATCCATCTCAGGTGGCGGCCATTATGCCTTATACTACCACTTGCTGTCGACTGAAAATCGCACCACAGTGCCTAAGGGCTCAGCTTGCGAACGTTACATGAGCAAACCCAGACGACATCGTCTGCTGTGGCGATGATTACCTGAGCATGTACCATAAAGTTGTGCGCGTCTTAGTGAGTGACATCAGAAGCTGTGGTTGGGAGGTTAGCCGGCATGAGAGTCAGTGCCTGAGTTGTGGCTTGCAGTTATTTCTTGCTAATTCTTCAATTTTTTTTATTTTGTGTGCTTGGCTGTTGAATTCATGGCTGAAAGTTGGGCTGGGTGATATGGCCAAAAAATAAAATCTACAATTTTTTCAGTCATTCAGGACGATTACGATTTTAATCTAATATACTCAACAAACATTTATTTAAAGGTTTTATTTATTCAAAAATAATTTCTGTGCAAAAATGTTCAGACAACAATAATGTATACTGATTTTAAATCATTTTTAAAATAAACTTAATAATCATTGTTTCTGCTTAAGTAACACAATTAAGTACTTGGTAGCTATTGTTACACATGCCTTGTTAACCAGCCATCCAGCATTCTGCCAAATTACAACTCACAAATACATTTGGATGTAACAGAACACAAGAACAACGGCTTTTAATAATCCAGAAAACAAAACTCGATTTAGCAACTGTTCAATGATTTGATTTTTTTAAATGACGATGTATCGAAGTAATTTGATTTATTGGCTAACCCTTGCTGAAAGCGTGGTGGACGACTGTGGCTCTACTTGCACATTTGCGAGGGCCTTGCAGTACCGTAATTAACTGTTCCATTTAAGTGCAAAAGTCTTAATTCAATGTACCACTTTGCTATTTATCCAATACCTGTCTGGAGGAGTTGGGTGAGAATATCCGCCACCTTGAGGATGTTATCACCAGTTGCAAACCGTGGGAGCTCCTTGATAGCCTGCCGCCGAATCTGGACCAAAGTGAGCAGGTGATCAATAGACATATGTAAATGGCGGCGCACGAAGGTGGCCCGAGATTCCGTTTTGACAGACTGCACGTAGTTGTCACGCTTACCGACACGTCGTCGTCTTCGCAGAGATCCAGCTGGGCGTTGATGGCGGCATCCGCCAACTCCGGGAAGCTGCTGAAGAACTTGGGGATGAACTGAGCCGCCAGGCGCTTCTCCTTGGGCCCGCCCTTCACGCCATTCAGGATGACTTGGTAGGCATCTTTGTGCTGCAGAATGCAAGGAACAGGAAACAAATTGGTTCTGTGCATGTGTTTAACATAATTATAGACACTGACTGATTTCCTCATTGAAAAAAAACAACTGATTGGTGTCAGTTATAGTCCTGGAAATATAGGCAAAATTGCTGCATGGTGTGGGAGGCTGCAGGAAAAGCTACTGCTCCTTAAAAAGACAACAAAAACCCATGATAAAATAGATCTGATTAAGTAACGTAAATGTAACATTTTTCAAATGTACCCTGAATACGGACAAATGCGCCGAGTGAAGAACAAAGAAAGGGGATTCTAAAGCAGTATTGGACATGCACCAAAGGAAAGAAAACAGAAGAATAGTTTTAAGTAGAGGAAAGATGCATAATAACGAGCAGCTCAGAGGGAAGGAAGGAAGGCAAAGTATGTAGGAAGTGAAAGCAGAGCTGAGGTGGAAGAAAGACAAAGGATGGTGGAGGAAGGAAAGAAAATGGGGAAAGGGTAGTTCTGAGGGAGGAAGGGTGTAATGAAAGTAGGACGCAAGGAAGGAAAGAAGAAAAAGAAGGCAAACCTGAATCAAGGTTAAGTGACTGATGAAATGACAGAAGGGTGCATGAATAAAAACTGGTATGAGTGTTAAGGGTGCAGGGAATGAAGGAAAGCAGAAAAGCAGGTTCAGGCAAAGGAACCAATAAAGTAAGAAACCATGGAAACGAGAGATGGTGTGTCAAAAGGAAGGGAAGTAAAAAGCAGATATGAGATTAAAGGAAGGAGGAAGTGAAGGCAGAAAGGTATAAGCTAAGGGAGGAAAGGCAAAAATGATAAAGAAGAGAAAAAGAAAAGTACCGTGATGAAGAAAGAGGGTCAAAAGTGGAAGGAAGAGCAAATGGGAGGGAAGGAAAGGCAGTAGCATGCCAGATAAACAAAACCGGCATAATGGAAAGCAAAAGAGGCAATGAAGAAAAGTAGGTTTCAGTGACCAAAGAAAATATGTGTAAGGATGGCAATCTGGCGGATAGAGGGAAAGAGGGAAGAAGACAAAAAGGAAGGAAAGAGAATAAGTAAGGAAAAGATGACGGGAAGGAAAACAAGACGGAGTAAAAGGCACAGGAAGACAAGGTGTTTGAAATAAAATAATAGCAGAAAGTAGGTTTTAGCAAAGGAAATGGTGGACACAAAAATAGAAAGCAAATGAGGGAAGACAGGTCAGGAATCGAAATGGGGGGGAACTAAATGTTAAAAAAAAAACACACATTTTATAGTGATTACCTACCTTCTACTCATCCTGATAGTAATGAGTCGCATTAATACCGCTTAGTAGTAGAAGAGACAAATGCTTTAAATATCCAAATATGCAATTGTGTTTTTATTATGAACAAAACAAAACTTGCCTCGTAGCGCGTTCGACTGTGAATTAACATCAGCCCATCACTAGGCTAACAGCTAGCTGCTAGCTTAGCCCCCCCACTCACAACATAAACTTACGTAAGCTAGTAGCCAGCAACATTGGCCTTAAAATGAAAGTTGAGCGTTTTGGCTCAGCCTCATATGTAAAACGGATGCTGTGTTTTTGCTATTTTCCATACCTGGCTGACGTCGTCCTTGGCATCAGCAAGGACCCCGTAGCTTCGATAGAGAGCCTCGATAGTGACCGCCATCAGCGTGCGTCCGATGTGGCTGGCGCTCAGCTCAAATAAAAAAAAAAATACTGCGCCAAAAAAATCCCCTTTCGGCCGTTTTTTTTCCTCGCTAGTTTACAGGGTCGTGGCACTAATAATATTGACACCACCTCGGCATGAACGTAGCGCCACAATGGGGATAGTGAGGCGAAAATTCGAGAATCGTGTAAATAATGAACAGCCCCCACTATCGTCCGCCGTCCCAACAGCAACGTTGTATGGGCGCGACGAGGGCTAAGCTAAAAGCTAGTAGGCTACGGAAGTGATGACGAAGCGCATGTGCACGTTTAGCCAACCACGAAGTGGGTTAAGACACACGTGACTCAAATGTGAGCGAAAAGTGCCGCGCAGTTGTGACACTCCTTTGACGATTCATTCATACATCATTTTCTTCACAATCACAAAATTAAAAACGAATTTGTACTGTTATATTTTTAATTAGGGCACGCATTTTACATTAGAGAAATCTTACACTCAAAAAAGTATTATTTTTAAATGAAATAATGGTGATCTCTCAATGTCAAATCTCACAATTTACTCACAGATTTGTTTGTTTGTGTGTACCATAATGTATGGTTTTCCTATGCATCTTCTGCTATGGAGAAGAATAATTTATAATTCTACCCGTCACTATTCAGTACTTCGCCGGCCAAGACAAGTGAGCAAAGATCAATTCTTTGTTGTAAATATATATTTTTGTACAACTGAAGGGAAATAGGATTATTATAATCCCTATATGAGGAGCTCAGAATTTATGTATACACATAGGCCTTACAATGCATAACACGGAATATTGTACATAGTTGGTAGCCATTTGTCTCCACCTTGTGTCTTAACAACTTGTCAAGCTCGCCAGTGATTAATAAACACAGGGCAACACTAATTCAGTGCAAACATTTTTATCATTGAAGTGATAAATTGCAAACAAACATCTACTACAAGCAGTCTTCCCTTTCAGCAACATGGCTGTGCCGTTCCTGTTGAACGGCGACTTGTGGCTTCAGAGGAAGCGTATTCCTGCTCCAAACTGGAACCCATCGCATATCCTGGAAGACAGCAGTCAAAGAAAACAACGTCCGATGTATTTTGGTTGAATTTGAACAAGGGTGTGCAGACTTTCACAAAAACAGTAGCTGCACTTCTGTGAAAAGGTACGTCTCATTTAACTGAAAAACAATTATCTACGTTAGGGGCGCTAATGGACATCAAGATGGCATTTGTGAGTCAATAGCATCTTTACCTGTCTCCACTCTGAACTCCCATAGGAATGCAGTAGTTCAGCTCCAGTCTGGCAATGTTGCCCAAACGCAACACAATTCCAAGTCCATATGACCAACGGATGCACTCGGCCAGTTTCTTCAAATGTGCTTGAGGGCCCTCCCCTAAGCATGAGAAACACAAAGCTCTTTATTATTTGTATTATTACAGGTCAATTTAATTTTGATACACAACCTCCTAATACCATATTTTTCAGCATACAGGTCAAACTCTGCTTTTGAAAAAACTGGAATGAGCAAAAAATACCTTCCAGAGTGAAACTGTCGCCATCATAAAATCTTAATGATTATAGGCAATGCTTTAAGAAACACTAACATTCTTTATGTATGTGTAAGTTTAATGACGAGGAGAAATGTAAAAACTAGTTTTTTTTTAGCTTCTTAAACAGCATACAAGTGTGGAAAAAAAGCGGTCTACCTTAAATTTGAGTGATGCCGCATACGGTGAGGCTGGACTCTGTGTACTTCATCTAGCTTACTATACAGTGTTCCATCGTTTCTCGCGGGTGTTATGTTCCAAAAACTACCCGCGATAATGGAAATTAGATATATTTTTTGTTCATTATATATGTTTTTTAGTTTTGGTCTGATTTCTAGTTTATTATAAATCATCAATCAATCATATGTTCTTTTTTTTTTCTTTAGTCATTTTTTCCCTTTAAAAGTTTTTTTTATTTACTTATTATACAGTATATATTTTTCGTTCATACTGTATTTTTTTCATATATGTTTTATTAACATTAACACCTCACCACACAATTTATACATGCACTTTTCTTGATAGGCGTTAACATTTTCTCACATACTGTACCTCTTATACACTCTCAGTGTTCAAACCTTTGTAGATTTTAAAATAATAATAATAAGAATAAAATAGAACTAATATCCCCAAAATGTATTTAATAAACAGAAATATAACGGCGATCGATGTATGTTTTCCTAAAAAAATAAAAATAGTAATTAAAAATACACACACACAACAACAACAAAACAGCTGTTAGAAATTACACTCTTAATTTTAATGATGATGATACGAGACGGAGAAATCCATTTTGACCGGGAGGCTCGGGAACGCATTGCTGCCTGGTGGTCAGGGCCTGCCCGCGTGGGTCTATTCGTCTGGCGGTCTCGGCACGACAAGCTGGTCGGCAGTCGATCCGCAGCGCATACGCAGCTGGTGTAATATGAACAAGCTGCAAATGGAAACAAATCGGCGGAGCGGATCCGCAATGCACACGCATGCGGTGTAATCTAGGGGTGAGCCATGGAGCATTCCTGGGCATGAAATTGGGGAAAACTCTATCTCCAGGTCGGAACGGACGGGCAAGGTCGGAAAGCGACGGGCCATACACCGTTGGAAAGGTCTCATTGAGACGAATTTGCAGATGCCCGTATGTCCCCGGTAGGACGTAGGGCTGGGGAGATACAGCCGGCCAAAAACCTCCAGGACACAGAGGATTTTCAAAAAGTCATGCCGCCGGCGATGGTTCCCATCCCGGGTAAAAATCCTGCGTTTGTCGGGTCCTTTATCTCCGGGCCGCCCTAAGACCTCCAGGACACCGAGGATTTTCAAACGGCCAGGACTGGTTCGGACGGACAATCTTGATTTTAATGAGGAAGATACGAGGCAGGACACGCAAACCTATTTTGACCAGGACTGCATCGCCGCGGTGCCCCCGAAACTCCACTCGAGCGCTCGTGGCCCGCGTGAACCGTGGGGCGGGTGGTCGACGCGTGACGAGGCACAACTGCATGGTTTGTGGCGGACAATCTTAATTTTAACGATGAAGATACGAGGTTGGACGCGTAAAAACATTTTGACCGCGGGACCGAAACGCCGCGGTGCCCCCGAAACTCTGCTCGAGCGCTGTGGCCGGCGCGGGCCTGCGTGAACCGTGGGGCGGGTGGCAGGCAGCGATGGACGGCGCGTGCATACACTGAAAAAAACAACAACAAACAAACCAAAAAGCACGCTGTAAAAAAAAAAAAAGAAAAGCATGCTGTAAAAAATCCGTGAAACAGCGAGGCCGGGAAAGATGAATCCGCGAGAAGCGAGGGAACACTGTATACTAAGCCACAAAAACCCAAAGACAAATCTAAATACAGCTAACCCACCATAGTTGAGGTTACAAAGGTTCCCAGCGTTGAGGAAGAAATGCGTTCGGAAAAGGTCGCCAAAGCCCCCCCTGCCTGGCCGGAAGGGCAGCGGAGTGTAGAGGTGAAGGCCTCCCGCCCAGTAGGCTTCGCCTCCCAGGTAGTCGCCTGTCATACCAGTTTAAAAAAAAAAAAAAAACACAAACGATGAAAATATGCATATAAAATAAGCATCAAAGCTAACAGCGTAGCCAAAAAGCTCACCTTCACTCTGCGGGCCCATGCTGTACATGCTGAAACCACGAATACTGGTGGGGCCGCCCAGATAGAACCTGGAGGGACGACAAAAAAAATTATGAACGAGGGGCTACAAAGAATGTTTAAAAGTGAAAGTCAACCCCCCAAAAACATTTCGACAATAATATATTGTGTTAGTGAGTTAAGCAGCAAAATCCAGCCGTTTTTATCCATCTCAGGGGGCGGACATTTTTTTTTTTTGCCACTTGCTGTCGACTGATGATGACATCACAATTGCTCAGGTCTTAAGGAACAACCAATCACAACCCCGCTTCAGAAAACAGGTGAGCTTTGATTGGTTGTTGCCTGATCCCTGAGCAACTGTGATGTCATCTTCAGTCGACAGCAAGTGGCAAAATGGCCGCCCCCCCCCAAGATGGATAGAAAAAAATGGCTGGATTTTGCTTCATAACTCATATTCCAAAAATGTAATATTAATCAGAATGTCATATTTAGAGTAGTAAGGTCACATATAACATATTATTGTCAGGAAATGTTTAAAGTTGACTTCCACTTTAAGAAAGATAGTTCGTACCTGTCTGCTATGCTTGTCGGCTTGTCACCAATAGGCAGCAGCAAACCGCCCCACAAGGAGGCAGACAGAACCTGTAGAAAAAAAAAATTATTTTTAAATGTTAAGGCGTTGGAGAAGAAATTTCTAAAATAAACTGTGATCATTTGACAATTGCGTGAGTTAATCTCACAGAGTCCCAGAAGAGGCTTTTATTGAGTTGGATTTCAAAGTCTTCCTTCAGGAAACTGGCATCTCCTCCTGTGTAACCGGCAAGCTCCTGCACATCAAATATTCTGTCAATTAATTGATTAAAATGAGCTTGTGCATTCGTGCCTGAAGAAGTACCTGATGGATTTTCAAGAGGGCGCCTTTCCTGGGCAGGATGGAGGAGTTTCTGGTGTCGATGACCATGGCATGCTAAGGGAGAAAAGAAGAAAGTTATCAACCTTGCAGGAACTCTTAAATGCAACACTCAAAAATGAAATGATCTGTGTTTGTGCTTGCGAGCATTCTGATTGATTCAATATTTGCAGGCAATTTAAACTGAACATGTAATCATACCATTCAAAGTAACGACTTGGCTAACTACGTCCTTGATGTAAATGACGACAGATTTATATTTTTTTCTCCACATTATTGTATCCCAGCATCTACAGTTTAAGTGTTAATGACATTTTTAGAGTTGTCACTATCAAATATTTTTAACATCAATTAATCTATCGAATATTCAATCAATTCATCTGATTAATTTAAATTTTGCATTAAAGTGTATTACAAAAAAAGCATTTTTTTCCCCCTGATTACTTTTTACTAACCAGTGATTGGTGGTTATTTTGTACATTGCATTCATATACGGATTTTAAAAAAAAGGGGGATTGATATTGTATACTATGTTACCGGTTCGGTCGTTGTTTATCAAAGTAAAAACAGATGTTTGCAAAAGTCTAATTCTTAATAACTATAGAAGATAATCAGTCTTCTTTAATGAAGGACAACAGAAATCAGTGAACAATTACTGTTGATAGGCTGAAATCATAGGATTTGGACAGTTAAATTGAAAAATGGCTCCAAGATATTACTCGATTATTAAAATAGTTGTCGATTAATTTGATAATTGATTTCTTGTCAATTGATTTAGACAACTCTAGACATTTTTACAAAGAGGTGCATCTTAAGAACTAAGAACGAGATACAAAAGTTCATTTAACTCAAAAAACAGTTTGATTATATTCCACAATGCAGCCATAATTATTAGAGAAAAGTGTTTTAAAAAGCCAATTTCTACATTAAAAAACACCTTGACTGTTTCTTATGTAATACTGTATTCTAACTTTTAGAGATTATTGAGGTGTTTTTTTTTTAATATTATTATTGGCCTTAAGATACACACCAAATGTTTCAGTCTGTGTGTAGTGTATCTAAATAATACATTACATTCCTTTTTTTAATTATACACACTAAAATAAATGAACAAATATATTGTCTTGCTCCTGGTGGGGCATTATAAAAAATAATTGACAAGCAATGTATTAAGATTTTAAAAAATGATGTCATGTGGTAACATGGCCTTAAAGCCTTAATACCGCGAGTGACGATTTGAGGGAATGTCCACTCTCTTCCCGGACAGCGAATGAGGCGGTGCGAGCCAGACATCCCAAATCTCTCCACACGCCTTCCCACTTCAAGGTTTGGTTGGTCTTCCACACGGGGAACTGAGCATGGATGGATGGCATACAGTCAAATTCTTTTCACAACAAAACGGCAACAACGACCACGTAAACGTCATTTACGTTCAGCTCGGCTGAGACGCCTCGATCCGTCTCCCTCAGCGAACTCCACGGAAACTGACCGGTCACTTTGTACGCGTTGAGCGTGATGCTGGATAAAGGAAAAACTGTGAAATGGAAATTCACTTCACGACACAACATTCCGCTCCTATTCCAGAGCCATTAACCCTGGAGAACCCACGAGGTCAAATTTGGCCCCTATAAATTCTGCTACTCAAATAACAAAGACCTTTTCTTTTCTTTTTTTTATACAAATTTAACTTCAAAAGTCCAGAGTGCCACTTCTGACCCCTGCATGGGGCCATCTAGTGGATGAATATTGCACTTACATGAGCCAGAGTGGTGGTGACAAGATGGCTGGCAACATGCTGTTTTGTTGAGCTGGAAATCAATCCAAACAAAACCATCTTCTCAGCAAACAATCAGATGGTAAAATTGTTTTTTTTTTGTTAATCTATTTCATATCATGTTGCAAAATGCCTAGGAGTATGTTTTATATATATATTTTGATGAATTAGCAACTCTGAGCTAGTTCAAAAAACAAGGGTTAAAATTGAAAAAATATTTTGGTGTTCAGTGAACTTATAGCAGTCATTTAATGTATAATTCATAATTTTCCAAAGAACAAAAGGGTTCTTGGCTTCTCCAGGGTTAAAACACAATATTATCAGCTATAGTGTATCAACTGTAGAATCCTGATGCAAGCATTCTCTCATTAGCACCAAGGTATGCCAAAAAGTGATCTAATGAAGGAATCTCCCATTCTTACTTGCGTTCAAAGTTGCCCACTTGAGGTTTGAAAAAGGAAAGACCGTAGGAAGTCTCCTTGGTGCCGTACGAGAATTGAAAGGTGAGCTTCTCGGCCCGGCCAAACACATTGGGCAACTTCATTCCCAGCACCTGCCGTGCAACATTATTATACCATCACTTAGAACGAGTAGTGACACGACTACAATGAAACGGTCTTCTATGCGATTGTGCACTCACCATGCTTCCTTCATTGTTCCCGACCATAGTGTTGTAACTGCCCGTCATTCGCCTCAGCTCGGTGACCTCGAACGTCACGTCGAGGCCGTTGGGAAGAGCGTCATCACCTTAAATATAAAAAAGTAGGTAAAGTTGGATTGGATTGAATGCTGCCTGATTTTTTTCGTCTTGCAAGTCCCCAAGATCACAGTCAAGTTATTTTTCTCAAGGTCTTCTAACCATGTATTTTTGAACAAACATAAGCAATAAATACATCTGTATAATGTTTTTTTTTTTTTAAATGCCAGATTTATTATATGTAAATGTTTTGGTCTAATAAAAAAGGATTATGCTAAAATAAAGGAAATTGCACGGTGAATAAATATGACTTAAGACTTTACAGTGTTTTAGGTGTACACTACGACAACTTCACGGAATTCTACCCAAAAAAGTGTGGCGTAAATATAAGTCAGTGTATGTTTTTTTTTCCGCTCTTTTTTCTCCAGAAAAAAAACAGAAAAAGGAAAAGAAAAAAAAGACAGAGTATGTGATAAATCAGATTACAATAAAAATGGGACTAAATCTGTGCATTTATTGCCTCAACTTTTCATTTTTCGTGAAACTCTTAAGCATTGAACTTATCTATACACTACAGTAAACAAAAAAACAAACAAAAAAAAATTGCAGTCTTTTTGATTAGAAAATTGTATTATTCTACATAGCAATGTCAATTAAAATCGTATTAATTGTTCAGCCCTTATTTTTAAAATTCCCCGAAAATCCATCTCCCAAATTTTTGTCTATTTTGTGCTTGGACCTCTCGAGGTGTCAATAACAACTTCGACTGTGCGGAAGATTCCGAGACGGAGCAGCTTCTGCCTGGCTTCGTGAGATCTTTTCATGACCTGAAACAACAAAGAGCATTCAGGAGTCAGTCACTGGACTGGAATTTCACTTTGCACTTGAAGATTTGCAGGACTGTACATACGTCGATTAAATTTTTCGCACGGAAAACATCTGAGATCTCATAGGACAGCACGTCCTCCTTGGTCCTCCCGAGTCCGTCTATATGCACCCGCTGGACCACCACCTTTGGACAGAAACATAAGGAAAATTCATTTCACAAGGAACGCTTTGTAGAGTGTTTGGCAACTATGTGGATCTTACATCCTTGTTTTCCAGAATTTCCTGCTTGGGTTCTTGCTCCATATCGGGAGGCTCAATGTCATCGGCGTGAACTCCCAGCTCAGGACCCTGCATGGGCAGAGGGTCCAGGCTCTACAACAACACATTACACAAAGTTAATCAAAGATCTGAGACACACTGTGATTAAAGTTAAATAATTAAATCCATTTACTAAAACCAGCAAGTAAACAAATGCTTTGTGGCTTTATTAGTTGTTGTTTTTTTTACAGTATTTCTGCTGTTGTTACGCAAACTCACTGGACACTCCATTAGTTACGCCTCCACCATCAAGACAATACAAGACTTGCATCAAAATGTTGCCTTTACAATATTACTGTATACTGTATCTGCATTGTCTCACATTGCCTAATCAAATGAATGAACGGAGTGTTATTGTTTATCATGCTGTATTATTACACATCATTATACAGTGCGAGTGTACCTAAGTGTCCAGTGAGTCTACAACACAGTATAGTATATCTCCATTATGTCAAGTTTTTTCAGATAAAAAAAATGTGATGGATACATAATAATCAGTGTCGTGAAAACAGCGAGTTTGTCAGTGTTGTAGGGTGCCTGAAATGCACCGCGTACAAAATGCGATTAAGGTCAGGATGCACAAATATGCGTATTTTGCTCGATAATAAGAGCGGAATTTGCCAGCAATGCCAATGTCTCGTTGAAGGGTGGACGCTGTCACCGAGGGCCTCCCTTTTCTCCTTAGCAGCCGCACACGCCGAGAGGTCAAACGCCGAAACCAGCACGTTTCCGTCGCTTTTTCTTACCCTGGCGTGGACGGTGCCCATGCTGAGATCCAAGCGACGCCGACCCGGTGAAAAACGGTGACAGTTGAGATAGGGAGATAACCTAAGAAAGCAAACCCCCAAGACTAAGCAGAGACAGGAGAAAGGGCTTCACGCAAGGAGGCGGCCATGTCACTTCCGGAATTGGGTTTGGCCACGCCCACCGGAAAGCGGCCTTTGCACATGTACAGGGCAGTACAGTAAAACAAAATGTAGTAATTGACAAAAAGATAAAAAGAAAAACAAGTACATGTAAAAATTAGAAGTATAAATACAGCAACTATTAAAATATATTAATAAAATACAGCAAATATAAAAAGAAATACACTAAATGTAAAAAAAATAAAATAAATACAATCCAGTATAAATAGACTGAATACACAAAAAACAAATAAAATACTTCAAATATACAACACCAAAACAAATAAATAAAATACAAACATTAAATGTATATTCTGCGATTGGCTGGCAACCAGTTCAGGTTGTACCCTGCCCACTGCCCGAAGCGAACTGGGATAGGCTCCATGACCCTTGTGAGGACAAGCGGTTAAGAAAATGAATGGATAGATAAATGTATATTAATGTATTAAAAATGTAACAACTGAATGTTTACATGATATGAACTGTGAATGCCACCAATTCATACCAAAAAAATTGCAACCGAACTAATGTGTTTAAAAAAATCAATTGTTTATTTTTTTAAAAATAAGTAATTTGTTTCAAAGACAAATATGTCTGTCCAATGGATGTGTGAAAATAGGTAGGATTCATATAAGAAAAATATTTACTACTAAAATGTTTCATACCGCATTTCCATACATACGGTAGACCATCCATTGCACTAGTGTTCACTTATTGTTCTGCATCATCAAACTTTTGCTCCAATAATTGCAATTGGCATTTTGCATTGATTGATTTGTGGTAGATACTTTATCAGACTTTATTTCTCATGATCATAGTCTTAGAGCTTTTACATATCTGTAGAATTACACACGAGATAAATGTATGCACCATCTCATGACTTACATGCCGTACACAGATACTTTATATGCTATACAATCACTGCTTGTGGACTTCTGGTTTCATGCATTCTGCATTTTGTTGCCTTGTACTTGTGACATGTGTATTGACAATAATAATCTAATGTAACACAATTTAATATATACTGTATACACTACTCTTTTTTAGCATTAGCAAACAACACCATTGGAGTTTTTAGGTCCATACATAAGTTCCACCAAATATGTTTCCCTTTTTTGTTATTTTATTTATCCATATTTACATTGTTATGAAATCATATCATGCAGTCATATTGGTCTGTTTCAAAACATAAAATAGAACAGAATTGCAAATGTGTCTGAAGATACAAAGAAATGGTCACTCTTAGGTGCTAAAAACACATCTCTGCAAATTGCAAAACACCTACTAGGAATGACAACATCAAGTTGCACATAAACTTAATATTATGGACATTTTAAAATAAGCATTATAATTTAAGGTTGCTTGTATGTCGCTGAGCTTTTCTCCAAGCTTAGCATCCTGTAAAAATAAGAAAATAGGTATTATTATGTTGTTAAAATACCGACTTTTAACAAGCAAATTCTCACACAACCTCTCTTACCCTTCTGTTATGAAAGTATCGTAGGATATTTTATCTTCGTTTACGCCATCAGGACACTCGTTGATGTCTTTCATGCCCAAGGAGATAAGAGCTGTGGGAAAAAAATAAGGCTCTATTAGCAGAAGATAATAAAAAAATATATATATCTTCAGATGGGACATACTCACCCTGTTTATATTGTGCAAAGGTGACATGTCTTTCATTGGCTGGGTCCACTATACCAAACACTGCATCCAGATTGGAATGGCTGAGCAGACTGGGTGCTTTTTCACCACTATCTCGAGCTTGTTTTAGTTGTTTCAGTTTCTCGATGAGAAACTCTTTGGGATCATCTGAATGAAAAGGACAAATCAGTTAGAGTTGCGATGCAATTGAAAAGATACCAAAGACTGATTGATAAAGAGGTTCGGACTAAAATAAATGCAAAGTGGCCAAATTCAGTCAATCTTCATAGTACTTTTCTACATTCACAGTATATTTATACATTTTGTAGACACAAAAAGATGTCTGACAAACGTAGACGAAAAAAAATAATATATAGAACACTGTATTTTAATCAAAAAAATAAACAGTGACATGCTAGTTTAGCTAACTGTGAGGTAAAATTGAGCCGTTTTTTCCTCATAAAGTGCGCTAAAACAACAGGTGTTTGCCACACATAAAGGACTAACCGGGTCTATAAAAGAAGAGCATGCTGGTGAGGTTTTTCATGAGGTCGAAGATTTTGTGTTTTTCCAGATAAGCCGAAGCTTCTTTCTCTCGTTCCGTCGCTACGCTGTCGTCCATTGTTTTTGTTGATGTCGGTTGCTAGGATACCACATCGCCTCAAGGTCCTCTTGCTTGTTACTTTCTTTGTCCGACTTAAAAACATGTATTTATTTCGTATATAAATAAACGTTGCTAGACAAATTCCAAACAAAATTAACACCTCGCTAAGATATATAATATATTCAAAATCATATTTGACACAAACATTCATAACAGGCAACTGCAAAATGCCATTGACTGTTTTTTTATTTTTTAGCCAGAGTACCAGTAGAAAACCTATACAAGCATAAGGTGAACACTTACTGTAGAAATGCCTGAGCTGAGATTCAAACTCTGAACCACAAAACTGTCAGTCAACATGCTCGCTAATTTGCTGTTTACTTACATTTGGCCTTTTAACACTTGTGTGACAGTCAAAAATCAAAAAGTTGTGTCAGCTGTTAGATGTTTCACTGAGTTCTTTTCTCTCTCTCAACATTTTCCTCCAAAAATAGAGGGCTGAAAGGGTCACTTTAAGATTCTTCACCTTTAATTGATTTAATACCATATAGCAAGCAATCAGTGTAGGTAAATATGGAGAGCAATTGTGTACTGTTTTTATATATTTATTTCACCTATAGGTGAAATGGCTGTTTGGAATTAACCAATTACATTCAAACTCATGTTACATGGGAGTTCAGCATACACCTGCCACCATTTAAAATGGAAGATAACACCAAATGAAGTTCAACTGTTCAAGCAGGCTTTTCCTCGCATTTTCACATGCTCCAATCAAATCAAAACAAACACTGATAAGTTAATTTAATGTCCCCACTGCGTTGTCTTCGTCTGAAAATGTCGAAACCAAAGTCTACTATAAGTGTCTATTCCCCTGAGGATATTTTCATTATATAGTTCATTATTCCAATTATATTTCCGTATTAGTCCATCTTGGGTTTTGCTTCCATCTGCTGCTGTGCGACAACTTCTCTGAGTTTGAAGCCGAGTAATTCTGTCTGAAGCTCGCCAGGCTTTGGGGGGACCTCTGGTATACTCTGATGGCAAAGAAAAAATACACACATTTTCAGAAAAAAGGATTATAACAAAGTTATTTTAAACTAAAAAGGAAAACCTTTTCAGCTACACTCTGGTAAATTTAAATGAGATAAGTGAATATGGCTTTGCAAATGTATGATGAAGATAGCGCGCTATACAAGTGCACTCCATTTACCATTTTGATGAAATTGGATTTTTCATGTGTTAGACTATGATGGGTTTTTTGTTGTTTTGTTTTTTTTAATCTTTTTTTTTTTAATCACAAGACGTGAATTGATTTGAATGTCATTTGCTAACATTAACAGTTAACATGATTCGCAAATGAAGATTTTGTGTATGAGTCTATGCTCTATTATTAGCACTAGTCAAAATAAATATACTATATATGAATACCAATCATACTTTTGACAAAAATCAATAACATAAAAAATACATTTTCAACATTTTAAAATTACAATTGAACAAAGTCTCTTAAGGAACCAAGATATTTGTTGTTTACTATTTAAGCCATAGGCAGCGTAAAATCTCATATGACTCCTTTTAATTCAGCCCTCTCACCAAATCAGGCAAGTAGTACTGATGCACCGCCTGTGCCCCTGCAAACATGGCCAACATACTGACTCCATACATCCTCAGGTAACGAGACCACGAGACGCCAGCAGGCATTTCCCCACTCCTTCAACGTGGAACACAATGCACACGTGCAAACTGTGAACAAACACAAACATGTATCATGCCATAAACGTCAACACTGCACATTGCTAATATGACAATATATCTGGCTGTGCTGATCACGTTTTAAGAAAGAGGTCCCTCACACACCCGCAGTTTTACCTTTTAAATACAGATCTTGCTAGATGTTTGCACTATTACACGTGTAAAAGCTGATTTAAACCCAATTCCCAAGCATCGGTCATTTGGGACACAGACTACACGAAGCCAGTAGTAGAAAGTCACAACAACACGCAAGAGAATCCACTCTGCTTGAGTTTACAAATAGTGCAAATACAACGTAAGTGTTTACCGCTGCTCAAACTTTTATTTACTGTAATAATTAGTATAATTTTTGTTTGACGTTTAACACGTTAAGTTTTCACATTAATTGGTAAAGTTAAAATGGACAGCTCATTTTATACGAAGTGGTGTACTTACCTGTGTTATCTTTGGTCGCCTTCTTCTTCGGTGACCAAATATGTAGAAGGCAGCGTGACTACTACAATCCCCAAACGCGCATAAACGACAGAATATTGCTTATTTAATTGTGCAAAAAATATGTTTATAGTGGTGTTAGCTTTTATAGAATTGCAGTTTAAGAGGCTACATCAGCGCTGTTCCTTGCTTTTACTAACTCAGGTCGCCTTTTGTCCAATAGGTGGCGGTAATGTGTATAATACATCTTTTCCACGAAGAAGAAGAACAAAGTGCATCTTCCGACCGATAGGTGGCGGTAAGCGAACGCGTCGCAAAGTTTAAATGCTCTTTGTTTTGGAATCGCTTCCCTGCCCCCTCGTCTCCAAATCCGAAGCCTAAAAATGTATGACAGGTATGTCAGCTTTGGCATATATCTGATTGTTTTATCCCACAAGAAGTATATTATTTAAAATTGTCTGTTAAACGTAACGTAGAGCGACAAGTGCCATTGTCCGTCTATGGTTCCTGATTTACACAGCTTCGTTGTTCTCACGCTAAAGCTAACAATTGTCATTGCAAACCAATGAATGTTGATGTTTTTGTGAAGTAAATCAACAGTTAATATGGAGGAAAACGAGTTTACACCATTGACGGTGTCTACGGATTATTTCCAGCAGTGGTGAGTTGTTGTCGCTGGAAGTGGATGCTCTCCGAGGAATGCACTCATCATCTCGGCTTGTCTTTTTTTTTTCTTTTTAAAATCATTTTCGTGAATGCAATGTGTAATCTACAGGCTAAATTATTCACAAAGACATGCAGCTGTATTTTACGTAAACATAGTATACAACAACATTTTTTTTTAGCAATTCCATAGTTTTTTTTTTAATTAATATTATTTTATTTTGCATGTTGGTTGGTATAGCTATGTGCACTAGCTACTCACAAAAAGTTAGAGATGTTCGACATTTGGGTGACATTGCAGGATGTAATAACTTAATTTGACCTCTTAAACTGTTGTCCAGCTTTTCAAAGTTTCAGTACTTTTTACAAAACCTCACCCAAAAAAAATACAGGGAGACTGGAAGAGTCACGGAAAGAAATAGAAGTGAATGTTTTCATGAATCAGATTAGACCTGTTAAAAAATGTGGTGTTGAGCTCCTTGTCAGAGTGCAAAAAGTACTGATGCTATACAGTTGGACACGTGCATTCAAAAGTTTAATGAAGGACAAATTAAGTTGAGCTATAAAAGGGTAGTGTCCGTTTTAGTTGCATTCTGAATTTTCACTCCAGAGTCCAATTTCCCAAACTTTTGGAGTAGTCTGAGGAATCTTTGCAAGTTTAAGTGTTGTGCATTTGTCAAATGTCTTCTTTGACCACCAGATATAAATTCCTATCATACTTTAATGGAAACTTCTTTGAGCAAAATTAAGTTCAATGAACTAGTATACTCTTTGTCCTTATGTACTTTATGTTGGGTGGCAAGGATATCGACTAATTGCTCAAATGGCTTCCCGTGCTCTTCCTCCTCTTCTTCCTCTTCTCTTTCCAAGGTACCAATCGAGCCAGCAACACCCCGAGGTGCAACATGTGATGTCGCACCACAACCACTACAGCGAGGGCCTCAGGGACGAGCCCGTCATGACCGAACTGTCGGTGCACGGGGAACAGCCGCTCTACCAGGAGCAGTTTTATCAGAACTACTCCCATTTCCAGGAGCCCGTCTACCAGCAGGAGCAGCAGCAGGAGCAGCATCCTGCTTACCTACAGGAACAACAACAATATACAGTTCAACAACAACAACAACAGCAGCAGCCTCAGTATGAACATGCAATACAGCAACAACCTCAGTATCAACATACAACACAGCGAGAGGAGCTAAATGTTCACCACCAACCTCCACCTGCTACTCCAACTCAAGGTAAATGAAATGTACTTTGTACCCCCCACCCACAAGCGCTATAGAAAATGGATGTAGGAACCACTTTCCACATTGTGCCAGCCACCTATTTGTACACAAGTTAAAAAAATAACTTATTTTCTCTTAGCGGTCACGCCGGTGAAGAAAAAGCGAGGCCGGCCGCCCAAGAACCAGAGCGAACGAGGAGGGGGAACGGTGAAAGAGGAAGAGGAGGATGCGAGCGAGGCGGCGGCAAAGAAGGCCAAAAGGACGCTGAACCGCTTCAACGGCATGTCAGTGGCTGAGGTTATGGCCAAAACGCTGCCTGACGTTATTACCTACAATCTTGACATTTTGATCGTGAGTTATAAAGAGCATACAGTATATACGAATTCCTCACTCATAACAAGTGCACAATTCTCAGAAGACGTCGGGTTTTTGTCTGAAGAGCGTGGGGTGTCCTCTGGATCTGTTTTCGTGGTAACCGCCTCATATTTCTCCTCAGATTGGAATTAACCCGGGACTGATGTCGGCCTACAAAGGGCATCACTACCCCAACCCTGGCAACCATTTCTGTATGGTGACTTTTCATTACTGAACTATTGTTTATTAATAGAATAGTTTACAAACTTAAAAGTGAATTGAAGTCAAAAATGTTCTTTCAAAATGTTCTAAGTGCCCCCACTAGTCTAAGCACAGTATTTTGATTAGTCATCCATCTCAGGAGGCGGCCATTTTGCCACTTGCTGAAATCTGAAAATCACATCAAAGCCTTGGAACTCAGCTCAGAAAGCAGGTGATCAGTGATTGGTTATTACCTGCGCTCTTCGGCACTGTGATGTCATTTTCAGTCAACAGCAAGTGGCAGTGTAAAGCAAAATGGCCGCCCCCTCCTGAGATGGATACAAACAGGTGGATTTTGCTGCTTAATTCATATTCTACAAATGCAATTTTAATCAGAATGCTGTGTTCACACTATGTAAAGATTTGTTTTTCTTGACTTCCCCTTTAAAATGCTTCTGCAACCCATATTTATTTTTGAACTTGTTTTACGCTTTCAAAATTATTATTATTATTTTTTTACAGATTAGGATTATTTTCTTGTCTTTCTTCACCAAATAACTTTTTTTTTTAACTTTTTTTTTTACAATAGTTGTTGGAAAATGAAACACTTTTTGTTTTAACTCAAAAACAAACAAAAAAACATTTAATTTTAATTTGTGTGTAATTGTGATACTTTTCATGTTTAGATTTTGTTATGTTTTATTTTAATTTGCACTTTTGTATGTTATTTTAACTTTTTTATGTTTCATTATAAAATAAATATATTGAAAATTCACGCTGTGCATGAGCATAAAGAAGCATTGTTAAAAAAAAAAAGACGTTTTGTGTTTTTAACTCAAAAACGAAAATCAAGCAACTTTTTTGTCTGATAGTGACCATTTGGTTCACAATTTCAAAGTGACGTTTATTGATTGAAGTCCATTCATTCATCCATTTTCCGAACTTTCCACAAATAATTGTCAACCGGGGCAGGTGCAATAAAGAACATAACAAGACATAAATGCAAATATGCAACTGCTTGACAAGTTACTGACAACTATGTTTAATAAAACTGAATAAGGATTTATTAGTCCTGTAAAGAGGAAACTCATCAAAGTGGACAGTAGCAGCACACGAAATTCCCCAAATATCCTTGTCCGTATTTGCAAAATCAGGCAAATAGAATGATTGAGAATTGTATCCTGCTTTGTCTGCAGGGAAATGTTTGTTTCTGTCTGGTTTCACCGAGCAGCAGCTGAACTTCACGCACGATGAGAGCCTGCCGGAAAAATACGGCATCGGCTTTACAAACATGGTGGAGAGGACCACGCCCGGCAGCAAAGACCTTTCTAGGTGATTATGTCTCATGTTTCAAAAACAAAAGAGGTTAACAGCACTGTAAACACTTTTTAGTTAACACACTTTGTATATAAAAATAAATTCAAGCTTGTCTTGTTTTTCTTCCCAGTAAGGAAATCCGTGAAGGAGGGCGACAGCTGCTAGAAAAGCTGCAAAAATACAAGCCGCGGATAGCGGCTTTTAATGGAAAAGGTACAACTTCAAGTGATGAAAAAAAGGAAAGATGCAGATGGCTTCTATTCTGTCCGTATGACATGAACAATACATCTTTTATCCAATCAGGTATTTATGAAATATTCTGCAAGGAAATCTTTGGCGTGAAGGCCAAGAACCTGGACTTTGGCTTGCAGCCCTACAAGATCCCAGACACGGAAACGGTATGTTCCAAGACCACCACATCCACAAGTGAGAAACCCTCATCAAGAGTGTTTCTTTTGGTCTAGGTGTGCTACTTGATGCCTTCCTCCAGCCCGCGGTGTGCCCAGTTCCCCCGCGCGCAGGACAAAGTTCACTTCTACATCAAGCTGAAGGAGCTGCGAGACCACGTGAAGGGCCCAACGCCCAGCCGTGACGTGCTAGAGACCAACTACTCCTTTGACCTGCTGCAGGCTAAAGGTAAACTATCGCTGCATACAGCAACTCTAGGAGTCCTTCCGTTCATTTTATTGATTTCTTTTTAAATTGATTTGTGTGTGTGTGTGTGTGTGTGTGCAGAAGATGCAAAGAGGATCGCCATCAAAGAGGAGCAGTTGGATCCCGAGTATGAAAGCTGTAGCGGTCAGCATGAGAATGTTAGGCAAAGCAATCCAGGAAACTTTTACTGAAGTGACATTTGAAGGCAATTGCAAGCTGGAATCGGCACACAAGAGGAATCACAGTTTACTGCAGAATTTTAGTGGAATGCACTAAAAAAAAAAAGGACTGTGCTCGACTGTTTGATCCTACTCACTGTGCATGTACTGTACTAGGTGTAATATTTTCCACTATTTATTGCATTTGGTATCATCTTTTTGTTTTTGGTTACTTATTTTTGTACTGTATTTTGAAATAATGGAATTTTATGTGTGAGCATCTGTGTAAACAATTATTTCGACTACGATTTGTATTAAAATCGTAATGAAGACCAATTCTCTGCTTTAGTTGTTTGAGTACTGTAAAATCTACATATGAATGGGAAACCCCGTGTTTAGTCAGATTTTCAATGTTTGAAATTTAGATTCTCAAGATTACTGCAGTTTGCTATTGGTGTATTAATTGGGGGTGTCAGGAAAAACTAAGTTTTTTACAAAAAGCGCAAGTTATAGTTACATAAACTGAACGGGTGGACGAAAGCACAATTTTTCGAATGTAAACTACGTATCATTTAAAAACGATTTAAATGCATCACCGCTCATTTCAGTGAAGATACACGACGTCGCAGCCTTTAGACGTCACAAGCTTTCAGCCAATAGAAAACTCCTTCGGGTTTAAAAGCCGAGTAACTCAAACCAATTGTACAATAGGGGGGTCATTTTAATAGTTTTTATAATCATCTGTGCAAAAATGCTAAAATTCATAAATTAAATTAGTATACATAACTTTAATGAGTATTTAGTCTCGTAAAATAATTTACACAGCGTTGCTTAATCAATTTATTTTGATATCTCCTTCTTTCGACCCCTACGTCTCGGACTTGAAATCGTCTCATGTCAAAGTTGACTGGGACTGCGCTGTCACGTCTTTGTTGCCCCTGAAACTCCTCCAATGATCTGAATAAAGAGCGGCATATGTGGGGAAAATAATATTATTTCCCCGCCTGGAGAATCCGATTAAAACAACCATTAACTAGGTACGTCTCCTGCATATCAACACTCTCAAATGTTGCGCCGTCTTTGCTTACCAATCTACTACATAAGCGAGATCATTCATCCGTGTTAGCTTAGCTGATAGCTTGTGGCTAATATTAGCTATAGTTGTGGAATGGTACTTAGGTTTATTTTCTCTTATACATTTTTTTATTCCAAAATTTCATACGGAAGGGGAATTATGTGTTTCACAAGTCGCACGGTTGATTTCGGTGTAGCCAGTTGTTGTTAAATTTATTAACAAAAGTGAGGCTACGCTCTGGATTGTTGTTAGCTTTGTTAGCTTTTAGCCACGTAGAAAAGGAGGGTATTTAATTTTTTGCAAGTGCTCACGTGTCGTCGTCTAGTCGATGTTTGGGAGCACTTGATGACTCAGTGACAGTTCTGTTGTATTGGATGTGATTCGATTTGAACTTTTATTTTGAATATGAAAACATAAAGAAAATCAACCATGGACAATAAAGACTACAAACAAGTTTTCCATGCTAAAAAAGAAGTGGGAACAAGTCCAGATTCATGATTTCTCCATGTTCTGTCAATTTATGTTTTTTCTACATAGTTAGACAAGTATCACCAACCTCTCACCTAAACTGTTAAATCTCACCCCACAAAATGAAATGCAAAATATTTTCCTATTTTTACAGATTCTTGTAATTGTGAAGTTATACCCCCCACGCACACACTATTTTTAAACAAATTAGGTGTTAAATGCCATCAACTTGATAAATTATTTGTGCAGTTAGAGTTATAATCTGTTTGTAAACTGTAATAATTTTGACTCCATGAAAAGTGTGTGATTGTGATCCAGATTGCCGGTCGGACAATTTGCATGTTTCACTGCGTGTTTGATTTGTCATCTGTTGTTATTGTTTTGGGTTTTGTTGCTAAATCATCCGCTTATTGCATGTGCCACTTTCATTTTGCTCCTCACTATGCATGTTGGTGTATTTATTAAATTTATTTAAAGTTAAAGCACCCACAAGATGGACAATAAGCTGAATGGATCCCTGCCTGTTGGCTCTTCAGAGTATCTGCAACAGTGGTAAGTTGTGTAAAATGGGCCACATAAACAACCATCAAGTATGATTTTTTTTTATTTTATTTTTTACATTAAATCAAATTTGTTTCGTTAATGCTATGATTGAAAGTTTTATGTGAATTGTTTTGATTGTGTTTTGGATTGTGCGCATCAAGGGAAACTGATTTTAGGTGATTTTTTTTCATCCTCTATTTTCAATTTCTCATTTCAGGATTCAGTCGGCTCAGCAGTTCCAAGCCCTCCAAGCCCAATATTCGGCCTACAACCATCCGCCGCACTACCCGGAGGCGCACGCGGGGGGCGCAGCGGCCGCTACACCGCACATTGTTCACCCTCAGCCCATGATGGAGCAACAGGAGCCTGCAAACCTGACAAAACGTACAGTGGATTTAGAAAGTCTACATGCCCCTTTTTTAAAATAAATAAATAATTAGAATGAGTTGAATCATTTCTACCCAACATAACCTCAAGAGCTGTTTGCAATAACCGATTTTGTTGAATCCTCCACGCAGCCCCGCCCAAAAAGCGACGCCGACCAGCTCAGCCCAAGGAACCCAAGCCGCCAAAGGCCCCCAAGGTTCCGAAAGAACCCAAACCTCCAAAGGAACCCAAACCCCCAAAGCAACCCAAACCCCCAAAGGAACCCAAAGCACCCAAGGGCAAACCGGGCCCGAAGCCCAAGAAGGGTGCCGAGGGCCAGGAGAAGATCGACGAAAGCTTCAAGAAAGTGAAGAGGAAAGTGGATCGTTTTAAGGGAATGTCGGAGGAGGAAGTGATGAAAAAGACGCTGCCAGACTTGCTGGACTACAATCTGGATTACGTCATTGTGAGTAGAACTTGTGATATCGCTTTAAAAAGGCAAGCAGGCAGTATTTTGGTATAATCTTGTAAAATTGTTTTTCTCTCAGATTGGTATCAATCCAGGGCTGATGGCTGCTTACATCGGGCGATGGTTTCCTGGTCCTGGAAACCATTTTTGTAAGTGTGATTATGTAAAACTGGTTCCAACTTTCATTGCCAAAGAAGACCCCAAATTAAATTTACCATTGGACACCATTGGAAGAATGTGCAAAGAAAATTATGGCTGTGTGAAACAGGCTAAAGTTATGTTGGCTTTCTTTTTTTTTGTTTTTTTTCTCCTTAGGGAAGTGCCTCTTCCTTTCAGGATTCACCGAAGAGCAGCTCAACCACATGCACGACACCACATTGCCTGGCAAGTACAAAATGGGCTTCACCAACATGGTCGCCAGGGCGACGCCGGGCAGCAAAGACCTGTCTAGGTAGGTAAGAAATTTGTGTTATTTGTTTTTGAAAAGCTGTGTTGAACCTTCCTCGTTATTGTACTCGCAGCAAAGAGCTGCGCGAAGGTGGCAAAATTCTAGTGGAGAAACTGATGAAGTACAAACCTCTCATTGCTGTATTCAACGGAAAATGTAAGACATGTATAGTATAGTTTTTGTTTCTTTACAGCTGTGTTTCCCCCTCCTTCGTTGAGCCAAAGCACATATTTTTTAAAATCTTTCTTCCAGGCATATATGAAATGTTCTGTCGAGAACTATTTGGCAAAAAACCAAAGACGCTGAACTTTGGTTTGCAGCCGCACAAGATCCCCGACTGTGAGGTGGTGAGTTAACACCGCCCCCTTCCGTCATTGTAACATTGAGGTAGAGTTCACAATATTGAGGGGGGAAAAAATCACCCACAGATTATTTTCCAAAATCAGGCAGCTACTATGAGGATAAGCAAAAAGATTATAAAAAATATATATTTTTAATCGATTTTGTTTGTTGTCGTGGTCAGGCTCTGTTCCTGATGCCGTCCTCCAGCGCCCGCTGCGCTCAGTTCCCTCGCGCTCAGGACAAAGTGCACTTCTACATCAAGCTGCGGGAACTGCGGGACCAGCTGCGGGGCATCCAGGGGCCCAGGGAGATCGAGGAGATCAAATACTCGTTCAACCTGCAGCTGGCCAAGGGTACGCCAATCTGAAAGCGAGTCGTGTTATAAATTGTTGTGTTTATTTTACCCTCCGTCTCTGCAGAGGATGCCAAGAGAGTGGCCATCAAGGAGGAGCAGTACGACCCCGGCTACGAGGACGCCTACGGCGGATCTTATAGCGAGATGCCAGCCGAAGGAGGTCAGAGTCAGGCCAACGGGCACTTAGCGTTCTCAACAAGCCAGGAAAACAATGCGGGTAGGTACTCGTTTCCTGCGTGGGAGCCTGAAGGTACGATAATTAATGTTGTTCCGATACCATTATTTCCAACGCTAATATAGGACTTTAGATGCAGCATCTTGTATCTTGCTTGTGCGCGACATTCACTGATGTGTGACATGTTCACTGCATACCGAGCCAAGATATCCTATTGGCCCTTGAATGCTCTGAACCAATGGCAGGGCAGCTTTTTCATGTTGGGAAAAAAACAACAACCTGTGTATCGATACAGTATTGGGGGCCCAAAAACGGTTTCGGAACACTAACAATAATTGCACAAAAACATACAAGCCGTCACTAGTAAGGTTAAGAGCCGTAGAAAATGGATGGATTGATGAACTGCTAAGAAAAAGTTTAACCCTCGACTAGAATTTATTAAATTGATTCACTGAAAATGTTGGTAAATTCAGCTAAAATCTGAAATAAATAATGACAAATGTCCTGGTTTTTGTTTGTATATATTTTTTTTACGTCAATATTTAAATTCTTATTCTTAAATTAAAAATGCCTTACATAACACTATGGAAGCCCATTCCCGCTCGTAAAAAAAATTGTTTTGGTTTTTACTGTAAGAAGCCCGTTAATCCCAGAAGGGAAAAAAAAATATATATATACTGTATATATTTTTTTCCCCCTTTAATATTTAAAAGGTTTTTTTTAAATGATGGAAACAGGCTTCTGACAGTAAAATAAAGGGGGAAAGATGTTTTGGTTATTTATTTATTTTTTTACTGTCAGAGGTCTGTTTCCGCCAGTGTGTTTATTTATATATTTATTTTAGCCTGGCACAATGTAAAGGAATGGGTTTCCAAAATAAACAGAAATTGTGTTGCCCATTTACAAGCTTTTAAAAAATATATATTTAAAAAAAAAAAAATACATACAGAGACCCAAAAAAAAATTTTTTAACGCATTGGTTTTACCCCTCCCAATGTGCTTTGAACACTTTTATACCTTTCAGACACATTGTAAAAGTATTCCAACAAAAAAACTAATTGCAAGCACAAAACAATAGTATATGTAATGTCCTGTCTGTGTGCATGCTTGTGCCTTTAAGAGGTGGGGCCTGGTGTGGTTGCGTGAGTACCTGGGCATGAGCTGTAGCCAACAACAGCTCCTGCTTGAGTGTGGGAAACAAATGTATTAATAACACTCTTTCTTCCCAGCGGAAGACGGAAGACAGGAGGCGAGCACGTCAAAAAATTCCCAACTTCCCGACGGACAGGGGATGACGCAATCAAGTGCAGATCAGATTCCAGATGCGAGCATAGGAGGGGAAGAAGGTGGAGGAGCTAGCGAGGTCCCAGCTGTATGAGGACAAATTGTTAGCAATTTAAAAAAAACAAAAACATTTCTTCCTTTGTGGAATATACACGCCTAGATAGACTTTGTAGACATTTTGCAGAAAATTTTCTCTGCACTGGTTTTAAATTTGAGTTGTGGTATGATCATCTCCAAGGCAGCCATTTTACGTACACGTGAAACGCAGGGACGACTTTTGTATTGGCTGTCCATGGAGAAAATGGGGTCTGTACTTGCAGCTCCACACCAGCTGGGGGCGGCAAAACAAAGTGGAACGGGATAATGGGTCACAATGCTAACTTACCTAGCATTATTTTTCTTTTACCGTTTACATTCCGACTCTGTGGACACACATATTGGGACTTGTCTCTTAGTTTAGACATAGAGCAATCTTTCAATTAAGAGGTGTCCCAATACTTTTGTCGATTGTCAAGTCTCCCATATAAGACACATCTACTTTTCACATAGCGGAGATAAACGTTGACAAATGTGTAGCGGTGCAACTCGTACGTCTCAATACTTTTTACTTCTACTATTCATCTCCACTCCCTAAGACAAAAGTATAGTGATGTACTTTGTCCCAATTCATTTTTTCCCCACACTGCACTAACTTCCTTGGTGCCCATTTTTTAATGTTGTTTACATTTGTACTGCACACACTGATGCCGTAAACAAACGACTATACTCAACTACTGTTTTGATAGCCGGGATGATGTTGTCATTGGGAATTACCTCAGCAGCCTTTTATCCTTAATTTGTTTCATTTTGAGACTTTTTAGAATCTGTTTATGAAAATGACACAAGGAGTTTTATGATTATGATGTTTTGTCCATTAAAAATGTACTGATGGTGCTTTTTTTAATACATCATTGCACTTGGTTTTATTCACCTGTTCGTTTTATTTATTTTTTAATTATAAAGAAGTAAGCAAATTGTCTTTAGCACAAGTTAGATGATCCTCTTGTGGGGTTAAATATATAACAGATACATATATCAAATCCACAGCAGCATTAAATAAGCACATATGTTAATAGTTCTTTAAGTCCAAGTCCAACTTTCTGTGGTTGTTCTTCACCAACACACTGGGGAGCACAAAAATAAAAAATAGTCAAAATCCATGGCTTGCAATTACGTCACCTGCACGCCAAACATAATACTGCTCACATGCACACACAGTGGACAAAATAATACAAAAGTTAGTTTTCCACTTTAATGACATTTCACAATATTAAGATGTGACTTAAGTATGACATGGGAAATGTAGTTTTAATCATTTTTTTAGGTTTTAATTTCTGTTTTTCTTTCACTGATTTGGATTGTATTTTAATTTAAACTTGACTATGTTGTTTGTTACATAGTTTATTTTTATAATTGTACCTCTCTTGATGTTGAGCGGGATCTTATGTGCATGTTGGTATTCAAGCCCCCAGTCCACCTGCTCTTCTGGCCTAAATGTACCAGGCAAATCTGGAATACGCAGATTTGTGTATAGAAAAAGAACAAAGGTGAATGATATCAAACTCTTACCTTCTTGTCTCAGGAAGCGAAGCGCATCCGTGTGGCCACAGCGGAAGATCTCAGCCAGCTCCTGTCAGTCAAACATGGAGTCAAAACATTGATGTAAATATGTGAGTCCATTAGTTAAACATGAACACTAAACTGTGAGTCAAACAATATTTGCCGAACACTAAGTGAGTCAAATGCTTTACAGATTCAAACACGGCCACTGCAAGTCAAACGTGAAACTTGGGCACAATAATGCGAGTCAAACATGAAAAAAATGTGAGTCAAGCCTGGGCAGAAAGTGAGCCACACAGAGTAAAAATGTGCCAAATAGTCTGAGTCAAACATGATGTAAAACTTGGGCACAATGTGAGTCAAAGAGTTAAACTTGGGCACCGTAATGCGAGTCATACAGGTCAAAATTGGGCACAATGCGAGTCAAACATGATAGCTAGGGCTCGTTAATGTGAGTCGAACATGGAGTCAAAAACGGTGACAATATGTCAAGAATGATATCAAACTTGGGCACCATATAGATATAACGCGAGTAAAACAGGGCACAAATAAAATGAGTCAAACACAAAATCAAATTTGGGCACAATATAGAGAGTCAAACATGGACAAAATGTGAGTCAAATTTGTGCACAAAGGGAGTCGAACATGGAGTCAAAAACGGTGGCAATATGTCAAGAATGATATCAAACTTGGGCACCATATAGATATAACGCGAGTCAAACAGGGCACAGAATAATATGAGTCAAACGCGAAATCAAATTTGGGCACAATATAGAGAGTCGAACATGGACAAAATGTGAGTCAAATTTGTGCACAAAGGGAGTCGAACATGGAGTCAAAAACGGTGACAATATGTCAAGAATGATATCAAACTTGGGCACCATATAGATATAACGCGAGTCAAACAGGGCACAAATAAAATGAGTCAAACACGAAATCAAATTTGGGCACAATATAGAGAGTCGAACATGGACAAAATGTGAGTCAAATTTGTGCACAAAGGGAGTCGAACATGGAGTAAAAACGGTGACAATATGTCAAGAATGATATCAAACTTGGGCACCATATAGATATTGAAGAGGAATAAAATTATTTGTCCTCTTTGCGTGTTCCAAAATTTGAAGAAAGATTTAATGTAAGAAAAAACACCTTTGCAAAAATGATTTAATAAAAAAAACAGAGATCTCTGGACATCGTGACAGACTCCAAACATCACGTAACAGGTGGAATTTCAGAGTCCGAATGTGTCTCTTCCGCGTGTAAAATGGCTTCTTATAGTTAAACAGACCGCCTCTCTTTCATTTGTAGACAAAACATACTCTCTGGGTACTTTTCCGTGAGCGATGGCGCAAACAGAGTCAGGGGTGTGTGTGTTCGAGACAGATTTTGTTCTCAAGGACCAAAAGTGTGTTTTCGCACAGAACACTGAGACGGAATTTTTTAGACCAAACAATATGTTCCAGCTTAAGGTCAAATTATACTGAGTTCAACACTACTTCACATCTACAAAACATTTCGACAAGGTTAATATAAAGAATTAAAATGTTAATAATGTTTAACAATGGTTAATATATGAAATAAAGAATTTAAATGTTAATAATATCTAACAATATAACGCGAGTCAAACAGGGCACAAATAAAATGAGTCAAACACGAAATCAAATTTGGGCACAATATAGAGAGTCAAACATGGACAAAATGTGAGTCAAATTTGTGCACAAAGGGAGTCGAACAGAGTCAAATATATGCAGAATAATGTAAGTAGCTTAAACATGGCCGCAATACGAGTCAAACAACACACAATGTCAAACTTGGGCATAATAACGCGTGTCAAAGATGGAAGCATATGTGAATCAAACATGGAGTCAAACATAACGTTTTATATGATGGTGTGCCGTTAGCATGTCAAATTTGTGCCTTGCTTCAATAAGGTTAGGAGACAAAATGTGAGAGCCTAACCTCTGGTGCCGGGGGCAGGAAGGAGGTGTAGATGCGCCGCACGTTTGCGGCGGTCACCTGGATACTGAGGTTATTGCAGTGCACGGAGATGGCGGTCCAAGCGCCGTCTTTAGGGCTGATGTCGCTCTCACTGCAGAACGGGGCCAACGTGATGGTGTTAGGGTGCTCCAACAGTGGCATGTTGTTGCTCAGGGCTCCATCCATGTATAGCTAAGATTCATCCAATTCCGACTTGGTTAATAGAAAGAAAGGTTATGATAGTTGGGTTTGCTTTTTTCGGTATTGGCTCACCTGACCACGGTAGGAAGGTGGAATTAAACCACAGTAGACTGGAAAGAAACAGCTGCACAACAGTACCTAGAAACATAAGACATGAGAGGGTAAGGCGCACGGGGTACATTAAAATGTGCGACATTGACACAGTTTGATTTTTAACACATAATTATGACGCAATCATATCAATCAAACATGGATACATTTGAATCAGAGATGACGTCAAATGGGAAAGTAATAATGTGAGTCAAACATTGAGTCAAACGTTGCCATTTATGACTCAAATGTGGAGTTTAAAAGTAATCATGTGAACTACATGGAAACTAAACAATGTGAGTCAAACATGAATACGTGCAATGTCAGGAAGACAAGGACACATATGAGTCAAACATGATGTCAAACATCGACACTAATGTAGTCAAATGTGGATTTATGCAATGGGCTCAATAATGACTACAACAAAGAATCAAACATGGCCGTAATAATTAGTTAAACATCTACACTATATGGACAAAATAATGAGTCAAACTATGAGTCAAACATTTATAGAACAATATGAGTCAAACATGGACAATTATGATCTGAATCAAGCATGGATGCGAGTAATGCACTGATCTGAATATATGACTGGATAGCCAATAGGCCAAGACTTTTGAACCCTCAAGGCCGCCATATTGCTCCTCCCAAGAAACGTTTCTCGACATACGATCCTATACATTTACAGTATCAAAATTGGAGAACATTTGAGACAGTACTTAGTAGAAACAGCATGATTTATGTTTTAAATTTGTTAATAAACATAAACAAGAGGACTTAAGACATTTGCCTTAACTTGCCTTAAATAAATGCATAAATTCTATGCTTAATGATGTTTACAGGAGGAAACGTGTATATTGTTTTTTATTAGGAATTATAACTGTAATTCAACAAAAGATGACTCTGCCAAATCTGATATTGGGTTCTAAGGAACTGAGCGCCAAATGAAAAAGGGGATCTTCAAAGCAGCACATACTGTCCACTTATTTATTTTTTTACTTGTTAAAAAATAGTGACCACCCCAATACACAACCCCCTCACAGCCGCCCACCCGCCCCTATACTAACTGCCCACAAGTTCTATACGTCTAATCTGTACGTATACCGTATAGTTTATACAGTAGTCTGCTTGCGAGATGGGAGGAGCAAGATGGCCGCCCTGTTGCCAATACACAACCCCCCACCTGCCCCTATACTAACTGCCTACAAGCTCTATATGTCTAAATTGTACGTATACCGTATAGTTTATGCAGTAGTCTGTTTGTGAGATGGGAGGAGCAAGATGGCCGCCCTGTCGCTTCAACGGCATGCACGGTCGTATATGGGCTATCGGCTTTCCAGTCATATATTCAGATCAGTGGAGTAATGTGAGTCAAACTTGGACACACAATGTGAGTCAAACATACATAATAATATGAGTCAAATATGGAGTCAAGCAGACACGAGTCAATTATAGGAGGATTTATACAATGTGAATCAAACATGGAATGAACATGGAATCAAACATGGGCGCAATAATTAGAGTCAAACATGGACACTATATTGTGAGTCAAATATGAAGACGAACGTGGACACAATAATGAGTCATACATGGAAACCAAACAATAATTAGAGTCACTGTGGACACTATATGAGTCAAACATGAAGTCAAATGGGTCAAACCAGGATGCCGTGTAATGTGAGTCAAACATGGACATAAACAACAAATCAACAACGTAAGACACTATAATGCGAGTGAAACATGGAGTCAAACATGGACTCAATAGGAGTCAAACAGCTACAATGTTCCTCTGACTGTTTGTGAAATCACTTAATGGCAGATTAGGAACTACATCGAAATGAGGGGAGGAGCTTCATTTAGACAAGCTATAGCCATGTCTAATTGAAAAGTAGTGCTTTGTCGCCATCTTGTGGGCGTCAATTACTTGTGGCGAAACACCGCACAATACATTTCAGTCGACAGTATAATGGAGTCACAAATGAGTCAACCATAGATGCAAAGTGAATTAAACGCGGACACTTTTATGTGAGTCAAACTCGGAACGAAACATGCACTCATCAATGTGAGCGGCCCACCTGTATGAGCTCCTCTCTGCTGTCAAAGTGGGACACCAGGACGTTGCTCCGGTCATGCATCCTGGTGAGGGACACGCAGAGCCTCCCCGAGGCGCGCCGGTGGGCATCATCCGGAAGCTTCTCCCGCAGGGAGTCGCGCACCGTTCGCAGGAGGCTGAAGGTCGGGTGGAAGACGCTCAGACGATGCTTTCTCGCCTCTTTGGCCACCGCCAACGCATCCATGCACAAATGTTCTGAGGACGCCATTTTGAAAGGTCATCATTGATGTTGCAATGTGTTTGCGTTAACTATGCTGTTGGCCTTGAACCTCTCACACACACTTGGAGTCTGTTCCGTATTATGATGTGTTTGAGTGCGTCAGTGAAACCGACAAACTCTTGCTTGTTTGACTCTATGGACTTGAGTTCAATTACTGATTTTGAAGTACTATAACCTCTATTTGAGGACAGTCAACAAACAACAGAGTGTAGCAATTTGAGAGGCAATAATGGCCCAATTCATTGGCTTCACTTTGGTGACACAGACTCTCCATATTTTTATATTATATCCTGTATATATTTCATTTTGACTGTATTTCATTTGTTTTTTAATTTCAGTTTGTTTTAATTAGTTTTTAGAGCGGGTTATTAGTTTTTATTAGTTTTCATTTTTTCGAAATGTTTTGATTTAGTTTATTTTTATTAGTATTCATTTTTCTGAAAATGTTTTGATTTAGTTTTTATTAGTTTTATTTAGTTTTTAATGTATAGATTATTTGTCGAGTGCAAGATAATAAAAAAAAAGGTCACAAAGTATTGCGTAATAAAGTAAACTACAATTCTCAAACAACAGTTTGATCTTCATTCTTCTGTGTGGACGTATAGCAATATAAAAATAAATACATTTTAAATGAAGCAGAATATAGTTTAGTTTTAGATCACTTAAGATTTTATTTCAATTTTGAGTTTTTTAAGCATTTTCATTCATGCTTTAGTTTGTTAATGAAATTGTTTTCTCAGTTTTAGCTTTTGTTATTTATTAAATTTTCGTTAACTATAACCACCTTGGTGAATTGACAGCTTTTTTTGCTAGTTGAAATTATGTTGACATCTGTAACTATAATTATGTCTAGTAAAAATGATGTTGTAGATATCTCAATTTAAATCAAAGACAGTTTGTTTGCATTCCACACTCTAAAAACAGTTGGGTCAAAAGTAACCCAATTATGGATCAAAAAATGGACCGAGCCACTTGATGGGTCAATTTGACCCAACTTTCTGGGCTGTTTTATACAAAATGACACAATTTTTTGACATAAGTAAAGGATCTCACCAATACTTATGAGTTGTTGTACGCTGAAAGACCCATTTCTTGACTCAAACTTGAGTTATTTTTGACCCAACTGCACCATGTCGCTCGGGTTAAAGGTGCGAGGGTTAGGGATCAGAGGAGTTGGGGTTGGGTCCAGCGTTAGGGTTCCAGTTGGAGTAAGGGTCACAGAGTCACAGTTAGGGTTCATTAGAGTTTGGCTTTCTCACCGATGGGAAGTCCGACGGTCAACGCCGCCGCCACCAGGCATCCCGACGACGCTCCACAGATCTTGGAGGCCCCGTGCACCAAATGTGGCGCTCGCTCCAGGATGCACGTCATCGCTCCCATGTAGTAAATACTACGGAAGCCGCAGCCCGCAAAGGAAATATTCCACTCTTCACCCTGGGAAAACATCCTCTCAACTCTTTGAGGCTTAACGCACAAGCTCTCATTCATATACACATTTAGTACACACACACGGCAGTGTTGCGCAACTTACGAGATCAGTTTACAACAGCGGTGTTTTCATAACCGTGAGGGAGGGGCAAAGCTTCATAAAAATAATCTTAATGTAGTTCCTCCCACAGGATCAAAGTACTGTACTCAAAATAATAAATTTGAAATTTGTAAACATTAGATGAATATAATTCAACATGAGTCCCGCAATGGGGATATTTAGGTTTTTAATAAAGAAAAATGAATTAGTAAAACTCAGATTTTTTTTCAATGCTTTTTTCCACATCAATTATATATTAACGCGCCTCACACTTAAGTGAATCTCACGAGAAATAAAATACTGTTTTCACTAAATTGCACTGACACAGCAGTTTTATTGAATTCCAATAACGTCATCAGACCTCATGATGTTATGTCACATAACTCGGGCTTCAAGGTGGGAGTAGGGGGCGGAGTGAGTGGCATGTATCCGTCCATCTGATTGGACGCTGGGTGAGACGTGGGCGTGGCCCACAGGTTCAGTTCTGATGGCAGGCTGGAGCATCTTCGCATCCTCGGCGACACCCTGCAACACAATAATGAAAATTAATACATCCGTAATTTATATAATGATAATAATAATAATAATAATAGATTTATATGTAATGCACAGTAGAGGCAACAATAAAAGCAATGGAAGCACACAGTGAAAAACAGAGGGGAAAAAAATCAAGAACAAAAATCAAAAATCAACCAGGAAAAGCTTTTTTTCCAGCATACTGTAATTTATCACTATACCCTTCATCCACTTCTTCATCTTCGTCATCATCTTTTTTGTAGACACCTTTGTAGAAGCCTCCTGCCACCCTATAGAGCCAGCTCAGGTCCCGGCGTACGTCCGGCAGCCAGTGCAACACTCTGCAACATCAATAGAATTCTTGGTATGATACCTGAAAATTAACGATCATGCTCAGCCCAAGAAAGGCAATTTCAAAATGTTATTGCCACTACCTTGGCCTTATAAGAGTGGATTTGATTGCAAATCAATAGGCATCTTCACATCACGCTCTGTCACCTTTTTGCCAGTGAGATGGCTGGTCCAAGGGACATTGTGCTGGGGATCCACAGGAATGAGGAGGGCACCTTGAGCGGAAGCAGCTCGGACATGTGAGAGAGGAAGCCGCCAGCAGGGTGCGCTTGTCTGCATGCCGTGCACAACACTGACACACAGTCACATATTAACTCGAAGGACGCAACGTAGTGGAGCAATGACACATCAGAGTCAACTGCTACACGGCGTCTCGACATGAGCAAAGATCAGAGAAAATTTGGCAGGACTAATAAGGAGCATACCCATGGACGCACACAACATTGTGGAGTGACTAGGTCAGAGTCTAATGGAGCGTAAATCAATGTTAAAGAAACCCTCTCCACATGATGTTATGTTTGGGCAGATTGGATTTAACGAATTAGTCATGAAGCTCCCTGGACACGGACACACACAACATTAAGGAGCGACAATATCTGAGTTGAATGGAGTACTAATCTTCATTCTAGACAGCATCTAGAATATCATAAGAACCAAGGCAGACTTGGCATAACAAAAAAACTCACACAACTCTAACGGAACTAAACATGGATGCACACAACATTGTGGAGCGACCACATATCAGAAGCTAATGGATGTCTAACATTGTTAAAGACTCTGCCTCGACATAACTTAAGAGCTGAGACAGATTTGGCAAAACAAATTTGTTGCATAGTTCCCAGAACATAAATCATGGATGCACACAACGTTGTGGAGCGACAAAGACAGGAGTCTACGGTCTTAACAACATACTCTGTACATAACATAAGATCTGATGAAGACTTAGCATAACAATTTGTTGCTCCTTGCAAGATAAACATGCACACATAACATTGTGGAGTGACCACGTCAAAGTCTAGGAAGGCTAATCGGAGTCACCAACTCCCTTTCAACATAATGTAAGATTCGAGGCACACTGGGTTTATCAAATAAGCCCCATTTGCTACCTGGAATGTAAACAGGAATGCACACAACATTGTGGCACCACATATGGATCTACTCAACAATAATCACCATTTAAGGTGCCCTCTCCATGTAACATAAAGTTCAAGGCAGACTGGACATGACAAAAAAAAAGCACAGCACCACAGAACGTAAACATGGATAACTACAACATTGTGGAGCGTCCACATGGCAGCGTCTACTGGACCACTACCGTTGTTAAAGACTCCTTCTCTGCATAACATAAGATTTGAGGCAGATTTCTTCCAGAACATAAAAATAGACACACACAGTACAACATTGTGGAGAAACCACATGTCAGCATCTACTTGGTAAACTGTGAGTTACCTTTTTTGATGTTAACTGGGAGGTTTTCTATGAATTGCGGGTTTAGCCACCAGTGCACTTCACTGGACCGCAGAACTTTCACTGGCACCTCAACCAGATCACAGCATGCTGGTTCAGGTGAAAGTGCCTCCAAATTCATTGGGGGAGGTTCACAGTCTACAAGATCTGCGCAGGGAATTTTCAAATCAGGATTTCTAGGTATGATTTACAAAAGGTTAGACCACTTTTGCGCTTACTGTTGTCTTGCAAGAAGCGGAACGCATCCGTCCAGCCGTTGTGGCAGATCTCAGCCATGGCCTGTAAATATTCGCTTTGCTTAGCAATTAAGAATATGACCACAGAGAAAGAAAAAGACAAAACTACATATTAACTCAGACCTCCACCAAGGCCGGATGATCCTAAACTGAAAAAGGTGAAAAGTCACAAATGTCAGGGTAACCAATAACCAAATAATCAGATAAATGGGTTGGGTAAAAAATAGCTAAATTGCACCATAGCGCCATATGCTGGATTGGAGGGCAATTGCAAGATGAGTAAAATGATCAAAAGTGGAAATAAATTCCTCAACCTCCACTTTCTGCAGCACAACTTTAAAACCTTTGAAATAACTTCTCTGCTAATATATTTAGTTACATAGGTTTGCTCTCATGGCTAAACCCTCGTGCTTGGCTACCGCTAACGCTATCATCAGTATCGTTTTCAGTCTTACCTCGGGCTGTGGCGGGAAGAAGGTGCTGGCCACCCGGTACAAGTTCTCTGAGTTGACCTGGATGCTGACGTTGTTGAAGCGGACCTGGTGGAAGCTTGGCGTGTTCGCCCGAGGGCAGAGGTCGCTTTCCCCAGCGTACGCCGACACGGTGATGGTGCTCCTCTGGTGGCAGCGGGGCAGGTTGTCGCTGGCCGCGCCGTCTACGTAGTGCTGAGGCAGCGTGAAAGGGGCTTGTAAAAATGTTTGCACTAAAGGGGGGCGGGGCGGGGGCGGTTAAAAACTGTTAGAAAGATTTGAACGTAGCCTCATTTTGAAAGTCCCTTCCCCCATTGAGTTACTATAAAAAAGCTGATTAGCCACAACTACTACTTTGGTAGCAAGACTTATTTGTAATGGAGTGTGACTATAAAATGAAATGTTATCGGTTTTTATTTTAAATATCAAGTTAGGTGCAAAAAATGGGGCCAAAAGAGGGATGATCCCCCCCCCAACACACACATCTCATGTTACTAATGTACTGCTGTCAGATTATGCTTGCTTACACTTGACATAAAATGTTTTTTTTTTCCATTTCAGCCAAAAAGAAAGTCATTTGTAGAAAAACTAGAAATGCATTTTAAATGCCACTCACTCACCACGTCTCGAAAGGTAGGAGGAATGACTCCACAGTAGAAAGGGACAAAACAGCTGCACAAAAGTGCCTGGGAAAAATCCAATTTTGACATAAGACACAGTGTGAATAAAAAAACAAAAAATCACACTCCTCCACCTGAACGAGCTCCTCTCGGCTATCAAAATGGGACACCAGGACGTTCTTGCCATCAGACACCCGCGTCAGAGAGATGCAAAGCTTCCCAGAGGCGTGCAGGTGGGCGTCGGGTGGCAAGGCAGTCAGCAGCGAGTCCTTCACCAGCTGTAGCAAGTTGTAAGATGGATGAAGCGGGCCCAGTTTGTGCTTCCGGGCCTCCTTTGCCATGTACATCAAATCCGTACAGCATTTATCTGCACGGAACAATGACGATAAATTAACAAAAGCATTGAGACACACCTAAAACTCTAAAATCTTAAATTCTGTGGAAATGTCAGCAGTTTTCGGGACCCGGAAAAGTAATGTAACTACAGTATAGGATCTGATATTGAATTCAAAATGGCGCTGCAGAGATATAGTTTCATTTGTATCATCTCAGCTATATTGTGCTTTAATTTATTTTTGGACAACGGCATATTTCTCACTGAAGTTCAGTTTGTTAACAATGGGTATTAATGAGTTGAGTTAATTTATGTTCACTAAAATCACTGAATAATATTACATCCAATCTACATTCCATTTGAATGTATGAAAATTGTAGGCAGAAGAGACCTAAAAAAATAGCAAAAAGGAGATGATTCAGTTCAGTTGCCTTTTTGACACATTTTCTATGGAATTTGGAATGCAGCCATTTGATGCTGAATTACACATTATGCTGCAATGTACAATATTTCGTTACATGGGAAGATCATAAATAAATTGCACATTTTCCAGTGAAGGTTGGAATAAATTTGCATTTGGGGAGAAAATGTATGAAACTTACTGGCAAGAAAAATCTAAATAATAAAAATAGCAAGGTATGATTTAGCTCAGTTGTCATTTTGAAATTGTTCTATGGAATTTGTGTAATTTATGAGTAAAAGGAAGGGAAGGTGGGTGGGGTTGTAGTGTTATGAATACTCACTAATAAGGAAAGGAGTGTGTGTGGGTTGCAGTTATCAGGGCCCCACAAAAGTAATTTAACTGTATGTTGTGTGCCTTTGTTTGATGCCGAAATAGAGAGAAGTCCACAAAAACACTAGTTTAATTTATTTAATTAAAAGATGAATGTACTTTTTTTTTTTAAGCGCATACCTTAAAAGGGAAAATTTCTCAATGAAGTTTGGTTTGCATTAGGTATACTGTACATTGACAATTAAATCAAAGTTTGGCGAACACAAATGATCCCAAATGGAAGCACTGGCAAATAAATAGGCCAATATATTTTTAAACTAATAAATAAAAATAAAATTGAGTGTTTTGACGACTTACCCAGCGGGACTCCCGTGGTTAGGCACGCGGCCATCAGGGCCCCCGCCGAAGCCCCGTAGATTTTGGATGCATTTCGGATGAGACTAGGGAACCGCTCCAGGATACAAGTACTGGCGCCCAAGTAATAAATACCCATAAAACCACAGCCGGCGAAGGAGATACTCCACTCTTTCTCCTTCGTGCTCGACATTCTTGTGTTTGAATGCGTAAAAATGGTGTTAAAACGTATGTTTGTGTCCACATCACCTGTGTTCAGTGCGTTGGCATCCAAAGGTAAGCTGAGAGCGGTGACATCACCGCCCCACTCCTGATTGGATGGAGGGGGTCACGTGACTAGAGACCTTCCAAATAACAGTACTTCCCTCACGGCAGAGTTCATTTTGGGTGCTGTGCTGTTTTGTTTTCTCCCCCGTTTTGTTTTTACACGTTTTAATTTGAAACGATGAGCATCCCGGTGGTAGACTTTAGCGTGGCCAGCCTCAGCGTCGAGGATATTTCCAACGCAGATCTCCACCAACTGAGCAAAGAGTTAAACGTGGCTTTTACGGAAGTGGGATTCGTCTTCTTGAAGAATACTGGCATCACGCAGGATGAGGTGACACTCAACCCAAAGTAGTTGTAGTAGTGGTGGTAATTATAATAATTAGCAAGGGGGAAAAAAGAAGTGAAAGAAAAGGATAAATAAATTAAAGTGCTTTTTGTGCTTGTCAAAATGCTTGTAAATTATTTCGATCTGAAACTTTCTAATATTTTGTATTCGAATAATGTATTATTGTTGTAACTAACTATAATTTACTGGACACGAGGCTTCCAGAATTCAAAATTCTAGCTTCAAGCATCCAAAAGTCCTCTTTTGGATGCTTGAAGCTAGAATTGTGTTGAAAATGTGGCACTTTAAAGTGTGTGACAAGAGTATTTTGCACTGTGTCGTATTTGTTGCATGCATGTATGTTTTTTAAAGCATCAGTGCTTTTGTGCTATTGTTATGACTTGTTGGTATTGGAATGAGGGAAAACAAGTAAAGTGAGCAATTCCATGCAGGTTGATCGTGTCATGGAAGCTTCCAGAAGGTTTTTCCTGCAGCCAGATCATCTCAAGCAGCCGTTCAGCAGGAAAACCTTCCCAAGCAATTCTAACCACGGCTGGGTAGCCCTGGAGACTGAAAAGTGATTTGATATAAATATATATATATATATATATATATATATATATATATATATATATATATATATATATATACATATATATATATATATACACACACACACATGCTTACTGATTAACTTATACATTACAGTGTTGTGATAGATAGTGGAAATTCGATTTAATGGACCTGAAACCAATGAACAAATAGTCTCCTGAAAAGAAGAAAGAAAGAAAAGTACTTCAAAAAAGTACTTACATTTAACTAACAATCAGACAACAAACGGATGGCCCCTCCCTCTTTTTGTCTGTTAAATTGAGCTTCCACAATAGCAAGATTTTTTTCAAATTAGTGCTGTTCAAGTAGACGAAGTGAATGAATATATGACGGGAGTTTTTGTCTCCTGTTAGCCAATGAGCACAAATTTGTTTTTAATACTGTATTTGATCACATTCAGGTTGAATCCACAAAAACCAGGAGATCTAAAAGAGGCATTTAATGTGGCTTCACTGCTTCCTGACATAGTAAGCAATTTCTGTGCGACAGGGTGAAAGTGCAATCTTATTCGAAGCGTCCCTTTCATCATCCTGGTAGACTATAATTAAAATGAGTGACTCATTGTGACTTGTGTTTCTCTGAAGAAATGGCCCACATCCGAGGTGGCCCCGGGGTTCCGGGAGACCCAGACGGCTTATTTCCACCGCTGTAAAGAGCTGAGCCTGCGCGTTTTGAGGGTGATGGCCCACAGCCTGGATGTGGACCCTGATATTTTCTTGAACGCACACCGCTTGATTGGAAGTATGATGTACTTAAGCGCACGTCTTTGCTAATTTCGCCACAAGAGCTACATTGCTATTTGATGTATTAATAATGTAAAGGTTGGGAAATGCCGTTCTACAGTTGTCTAAAATTGTTCGACGTTTCTCATCGTAGCCGATAAGAACGGCACGACGCTACGTTCGCTGTACTACCCGCCGCTGAACGGCAAGCAAGCCAAGGAAGGTCAGCTGCGATGCGGAGAGCATTCCGACTACGGGAGCATCACTTTGCTGTTCCAGAGTGCTGAGGGTCTCCAAGTATGGAAACTAGTGTTGTCTAATGATTAAAAATTTGTAACTAACTAATCGCACAATTTTCTGTGATTAATCGCGAATAATCGCATTTTTCTACTCATTTTTACTATATTCCACGAAGCTTTAATGCATAACTACTTGAGTAAAATCTGGAAATTAATGTAAAATCATCAAATTGAAAATATATTTTAATGCAAAGACTGTTCTCATAGATTTCTTTGATCCTTGATTAACTCTTTGACTGCCAGACGTTTTCAGAAAAGGGATGCCGTGGGTGCCAACCGATTTAAGCATTTTTGACTGATCTTTCAAGGTCCACAGAAAATTATGTGTTTGGACTATGGAAACACACATACTACCAAATGAAAGATTGGACTCTCATCTTTCATCAGAAAAAAAGAAGTTTGTTTCTACCTTATTCCGTTTTTCAGTAATCAACAATAGAAAATGGTTAGTTTCACCTCTGTTTTGAAAAAAAAACGTCTTTTAACGTCTTTGGCACTCCTCCATAGGATTTTACTAAACGTTATTTAACGTTTTTGGCACTCCTCCATAGGATTTTACTAAACGTTATTTAACGTTTTTGGCAGTCAAAGAGATAAATGGTTTGTCCTGTGAAGTACAACTATTGAACAAAAAAAAAAGAAAACTGACTGAGCTTTCTCATAGAAGCAATTCTCAAAACATCTTGCTTCCAGATTTAGTTTTGCCCATAAGCAGCAAACTCCAGCAAGCGGTGATTTGCGAGGTTTCCGTGGTGTTAACTTGAGTCGGGTATTTTGCACTGAGATGATATCCAAAGACGAACAACTAACATATTTGAATTATTTGCAAATTTTGCAAATTACTTAAGATTTCTTCAACAAGCGTCAAGGAAGTAAAACTACACATTAGTTCATTTTTGCGCCGTGACGCCACAGGAATTAAATAAAACTGAGTTATCGATTTAACTTTGACAGCCCTCATGGAAACAAAAACAATTATGATGTATTCTAAATGTCATTCCCTGACGTTTTTGTGTGTGTGTGTGTGCGTGTGTTCAGGTGCGCCGTCGTTCCGGTGAGTTCATCTGCGCACCTCGTGTGCCCGGAGCCGTTCTCATCAACATCGCTGACCTGATGCAGCGTTGGACCGGCGACCATTTTGTCTCAGTGGTAGGCACTATAAAAACAAAGTACAGAAAGCGCAAATATCCTAAGTTAGCCATATTTATTATGGTGGTTTTTTTTTTTTGGGGGGGGGGGGGTATTTCCAAGTAAAATGTCTTATTTATTTATTTTTAAGGGAATTAGGATCTATGTTTTCAAGAAAAAAAAAGTCGTTTTAGAAAAGGTTGTATATTTTAGGATGTGTTATTTAGGGAAAAGTATGTTTTTATTTTATTTTAATTTTTTTAGGAAAATAAGGTTTACATTTTCAAGAAAAAGGTCACTGTAGAAAAGGTTCTACATTTTAGAAGGAATTTGTATATTTTTGAAGTAAAAGTATATTTGCAAGACAAAACTGGCAAATTCTGTTTTGGAATAAGAGAAAAGGTAGCAGATCGGAGCTGACTGTTTGAAAATAACATGATTGAAGAGCAATTAAAATGAGTGGAACTTAAGGCAGGTATGCAGCAAATAAATGGGACGGAGGGTGGCGGGGGAAAACATCATGAGACCACACAAAGCTTGTCATTCATATATGTATGTTCCCATCAGCTCCACAGAGTTTTGCTGCCCCCTGCTGGAGACTGCAGCAGCACCCGCCAGTCTCTGGCTTTCTTCGTCCAGCCCGATGACGAGACTGTGGTCAGCTGCATCGACGGATCCGACAAGTACCCGCCGGTGCAGTCAGGCGCGTACCTCATCAAGCGCTTAAATGACTCCTATGGGCGGCTGTAACACCGGCATTGAGCAACTTCATTCACTCGAGTGCCACAAAAACAACGTAAGGAAAATTCAGTTCAATGTGGCGCCTGCACTGGACATTCCTCACTGGCATGCTGACAACTTTTGAGGCTAAAAGTGTTCCCTCATTTTTTGCAGGTGATTGATGAATTTGCGCAAAGAGACTTTAGTGAGGATAAACAGTTCAGAGAATGAGATAATGAAATTAACTCTTTGACTGCCAGACGTCTTCAGAAAAGGGATGCTGTGGGTGCCAGCCGATTTAAGCATTTTGACTGATCTTTCAAGGTCCACAGAAAATGATGTGTTTGGACTATGGAAACACACATACTACCAAATGAAAGATTGGACTCTCATCTTTCATCAGAAAAAAAATAAGTTTGTTTCTACCTTATTCCGTTTTTCAGTAATCAACAATAGAAAATGGTTAGTTTCACCTCTGTTTTGAAACAAACGTCTTTTAACGTCTTTGGCACTCCTCCCTAGGATTTTACTAAACGTTATTTAACGTTTTTGGCAGTCAAAGAGTTAAAATGGTTTAAGTGTAAAACTGTTTTAAAGTTATTTCAATAGAAAATACATTCATTTTCATTCCTAATGCTATCTATATTGAATGCAATCATAAATAATAGACCCATTTTTTAATGCCCTTTTATAAATGCTTATGTGAAATTGTTTTTTAACTATACAGTATTGCAATGTATATTATTTTAATTAGAATCATTTAATTGTGAGACTAATGTTGTGGAAATGTTACACTTGTCTTGTACAACTTTTATATAAATGCCAAACTGTCATTAAATGCTTTATGACAGGGATGTCCAATCTTTTTACAAAGAGGGCCAGATTTGATGAAAGGAATGCTTTCAGCTTCCAGTTTGTAATTCCCAGTCACCTCGTCATAGTTTACATGTTTCGTCTGGTATTACCACTTGATATTGAATTTCTTGAAAACAACAGCAGTCTCTTGGCAAATTAGCCAGACAATTGTTTTGTAGTTTAGTTTAAAAGAAAAAGAAGAAGCCAATTTTCACTTGTCCTAGAAGTGACGACCCTCTGTCAACTTTTCCTTTTCACATTTTAGAAATTGTCTGGAAAGGGTCACACTGTCATGTCTGGGAAGATCTTGCTTTGGTTGAGGACCCTGAGTGGGTTCCCGCCCTTCCGCGGGGTGACCAATCCGGGCCCTCAGCCACTTGTGCCTGGCCCCAGGTCTGCAGCGGCACAAGTGGCTGAGGGCCCGGATTGGTCACCCCGCGGAAGGGCGGGAACCCACTCAGGGCCCTCAACCAAAGCCAGATCTTCCCAGATATGACACACACAAGGGTCATGCAGCTAAGGGTGCGAATTTACTCTATGCTGAACACGACTGTTTAGTGGTGTCTTCAAAAAGGCAAAGTCAGTGAGCTGGGAGGGTCTTTCCTAATGCACCCGTGAGCGCGTCCACAGCTTTGCTGTAAATTATAAAATAGCCAGGTAAGTCGCAGTTAGATTATTTTTCTTCATTGGTCCACGGTCCGACTGTATTTTTTTTCAATAAAGTTTGGTTTGTCGTCTGTGACAATGATGCATAAAGAAAATACAGTATGTGAATACAGATACATTTGTCCCACATGAAAGCATTTAATAATAATTTAGAAACTAAGTTAAGAAAAATAAGTTGAGTTCAACCACTCGGACTCCTGTGGTGAGAGACGCGACCATCGGGGGCCCCAGCTGAGGCCCCGTATGTCTTGGATGCCCATAAAACCACAGCCGGCTAATAAGCCGCTCTACTTTTTTCTTGAAATTTGTATTTAAAAAGTGTGTTTGTGTCCACATCGCATGTGATCAGGGCGTTGCGATCCAAAGGTGAGCAGACAACAGACATATCACGGCCCCGCTTCTGATTGGATGGATGGGATCACGTGACTGGAAATCTACCCCATAACAGTGCGTCCCACATACCGAAGTTCATTATGGGCCAAATTCAGCTGTTTTCGGTTTGTTTTGTTTCCCCCCCCTTTTTTCTGTTTTGTTTTTAGAGGTTTTAATTTTAATTCGAAACGATGAGCATCCCGGTGGTAGATTTTAGCGTGGCCAGCCTCAGCGTCGAAGATGTTTCCAACTTGGATCTCCACCAACTGAGCAGAGAGTTAGAAGTGGCTTTCACAGAAGTGGGTTTTGTCTTCTTGAAGAATACTGGCATCACGCAGGAGGAGGTGACACTCAACAGAAAGTAGTTGTAGTAATAAAAAGAAATAGAAAGAAACGAGGCGTGCACGTTCATTGGGTTACATTTTATGGTTGTTAAAATGTATGTTTGTAAATGAGACTTCCAGAATTTTTTCTTCTTGGGTGTTAAAAACTAGAATGATGTTGAACATTTGGCACTCAAGTGTGTGAGAAGATCGTGTCGTAATTTGTTGCATGTTTGTGTGTGTGTGCAACTATACACACACTTGTAGGCATTGGAATTAGGCGAAATAAGTAAAAGTGAGTGTTTCCATGTAGGTTGATCATGTCATGGATACTTCCAGAAGGTTCTTCCTGCTGCCAGACCATCTCAAGCAGCCGTTCAACAGGAAAGCCTTCCCAAATTATTTCAACCACGGGTGGATTCCCCTGAAGACTGAAAGGTGTTTTTTTTAAATATTTTTTTTTTATGTAAAGTGCTTGTTTGTTTTGTTTTGTTGTGATGATAGCACTTGACTCGAGTCTTAAAAAAAAAAAAAAAAAATCCACTCATCTCCAGACAACAAAACACTCTTTGACCTGATAAGGCACTTTTATTGTATCTTATCAGTATCAGCTATCCATAATTGTCTTATACAATACTGTGGGGCCACTATTGTGATAAATAGTGGAACCTCGATTTAACAGCTCTGAACGCAATGGACTCTGTAGTTAATAGAAAATAGTATCCAGTCGGCTCAAAACATACATTTGTACAGAAGCTATGCAAGTCTGTTAGTTCCAGTTTGCAGCTTAATGCCGCTTCACCGTCTTTGTGTTGAAATCTGGCCTTCACTAATTGATTCAATTTGCAGACCTCAGAGCCCAACTGGGTTTACATTCAGCCAGCAATTCTTTAATGTATTCAGTGATTTATAGACCAGTAGCAGAACTTTGAAATATAATCTACAACTGATTGGGAGCCACAGTAAAGCCTTTAAAACTGGAGTCATATCTTCTAATTGTTTGGTACAATACTGCAAGGGTAACTGCTGTGCCGACTTGGTGGCCATGTCATATCTGCCTGATCATATTTCTGGATGTTGTTTAACTGAGCAAGCTCTCGCCATATACAGATATTACGAGTTCTCGAACATGGTATTTCAGATTTTTTTTTTTTAGATCACAAAAAAGTACTTCAGTTAAACATCTAATAGTCCTATCAGTCCATTACATCGAGGTTCCATTGTAGCAGGATTTTGTACAAATAAATGACTATTTATTTTTAATTCACATTTAGGTTGAATCCACAAAAACCAGGAGATCTAAAAGAGGCATTTAACGTGACTTTGCTGCATCCTGACACAGTAAGCATGTTGTTCTGTGCCACAGAGTCAAATTCTAATTTTATAGCGTCCCTTGCATCATCCTGGCAGACAAACCATCGCTTATAAAATAGTGACTCATTGTGATTTGTGTATCTCCGTAGAAATGGCCCACATCCGAGGTGGCCCCGGGGTTCCGGGAGACCCAGACGGCTTTTTTCCACCACTGCAAAGAGTTGAGCCTGCGCATTTTGAGGGTGATGGCCCACAGTCTGGATGTGGACCCTGATATTTTCCTGAACGCACACCGCTTGATTGGAAGTATGATGTGGCTACTCATGCAAACTTCTTTGCTGATTTAGCCAGACGACCTGCATTGCTATAATGCAGCGTTTAATGTAAAGATTGGCAAACATTGTTCAACATAGAAAGACATTTTTCTGTCGTCGTAGCCGATGAGAACTGCACGATGCTACGTTCGCTGTACTACCCGCCGGTGAATAGCGAGCAAGCCGAGGAGGGTCAGCTGCGATGCGGAGAGCATTCCGACTACGGGAGCATCTCTTTGCTGTTCCAGAGCGCAGAGGGTCTCCAAGTATGGAATCAAAAACGATTATGATGTATTGTAAATTCCCTAACGTGAATGTGTGTGTTCAGGTGCGCCGTCGTTCCGGTGAGTTCATCTTTGCTCCTTGCGTGCACGGAGCTGTTCTCGTCAACATCGCCGACACAATGCAGCGTTGGACCAGCGACCGCTTTGTCTCTGTGGTGAGTACTTTCGTACTAAGTAAGTAAGGACAGCAAACTCAAATATCTAGTATATTTTCTGAGGGGGAGAAGAAAAAAAGCTTATTTCCAGGTAAAAAGTTGTATTATTAGAGGAAACAACAGAGTACATTTTCAGGAAAAAAGTAATATTTTAAGAAAAGGCTGTATATATTACGTGGAATTGTTTGCTTGTTTTTTAAATATATATTTTTCGGTAAATGTATATTTGCAATAGTAGAAGATGGGGTCCAGGGGTGTCAAACTCATATTAACTCAGGGGTCACATGGAGGAAAATATATTACCAAGTGGGCCAGATCGGTAAAATCAAGGTATATAACTTTTAAACAATTGCCGTCAATTATACTCAATAACACAAATGCAAATGGCACGTGGCAGCACTTTACCTGTATGAGTTCTGGATGTGTTATATTGGGTATATATTGTTCCCAGAATGCATTGTGTGGCACAGTTATAGGGACGTTAATCCTTGCCATATGTGTTTGTTACCAGTAATTTAATTTTTGCTGTATTTAACACATTTATGTCAGTCTATGATTTTATTTTATTTTTTTAAATAAGCCGTAACTTTAGGTTGTGTGTATAATAATGACATCCGGGGCAATTTCATGTACAAGTTGCATTGCTCATCTGAGGATTGCTTGTGAAATTATGAATTTCTATGTGCTTATTGTGGTCGGCTGATTAATTGGTCCGATATTACAAATTTTTCTTACTTTACAAAATCATCTAGCGGGTCTGATTAAACCCCTTTCCGGGCCAGATTTGGTCCGCGGGCTATATGTTTGACACCCCTGACATAGACTGAAAATAATATCATTGAAAAGCATGGTAAGGAAATAGACTTGATATAACCTGGAGGCGTTTATAAAATTCAATGCTGTATCCATCATTGCCTGGTGTTTTCCCAATAGAAAGAGCTTTAGTGGCAGTAATAACTTTTGTTTCCAAAACACCTATCTCCATTGCCTCTTTCTTATTCATCTTCGGGAAAAACGGTTTTATTTTAGAAAAAGTTGCCCATACCATCCCAATGGGCACAATACTCTGATTTGTAAAAAAAAAAAAAGAATAAAATTCCTGAAAGGCTTCATTAATTTGTTTTTGCTCCAATACTAAATATCCCTTAAATATACTGTTGTATATTTATATAATTTACCCGGCCTTTATTTATTCGTCATTTAAAATATTTCTTAAAATGATTGGAACTTGAGGCAGAAATGCAGCTACACAGTAAATTTCCCAAGTGTAAAGTTTATACTCTGTTAAGACTGGGACCAGAATTAGTCTTTTTTTTTTTGAGTAAAATTTACTCTACATTTACTGTTTAGTAAATAGGAGGGAGCGTGATGGACGTCACGAGAAAAGCTTGTTATTCATGTGTGCCCATCAGCTCCACAGAGTTTTGCTCCCCCCTGCCGGAGACTGCAACAGCACTCGTGAATCTCTGGCTTTCTTCGTCCACCCCGATAACGAGACTGTGGTCAGCTGCATCGATGGATCTGACAAATACCCCCCGGTGCAGTCCCGTGCCTTCGTCTTTGAACGCTTAAAGGACACCTACTGGCGGATGTGATGGTCGCCAACCAGCAGCTTCATTCACTTTACTGCCACAAAAAAAAGGTGATGAAAATTCAGTTGAATGTGGATGCAGACCATTTCTGACACCACATCGCTTATATATGCTGTGTTTCGGTGCTGAACCTTTGCATTGATAAATTGGTACACACTTTTGATCAATTAACCAATAAAAAAAAAAGCATCCATCATCATGAGGTGCTTTTTTGAAAAACTCTTCCAATTTAATTCAACTCATTTTGAACAGCAGTGATTACATTGATTAAAAACTTTTTTGTGCACACACTGCATTTATATTGTTTATATTTATATTTGTTTACAAATTCTAATTCTGATATCTTGAAACAAAAAAAAACTTAATTTCTGGTGGCAAAAATTAACAGAGGGGCGGAGCTACGTGGTGGCCAGGCCCTTTTATTTTCTGGCCACCCACCTTTTAAAGCTATTGATAGTTTTGTATTTGTATATATTTTATGCTATTGCTTATAATATACTGAGGAGATGGACCCTTTCCATTAAATAGTAAATTCAATTTCCTGTACTACGATTATCTTCATATGCTATCACTGGAAATATATTTTACAAGTAATCAAAAAAAAAAGAAGCAAAAAGACACACTGTAAACTTGCTAGGCCATTCGCTTTATTACCACTCGGAACAAGATGGTGCTAAAATGTTGGGACTCAGAAGTATGATGTGATGGGGAACAAGATGCATTCATACATGACAAACCACAAAGCAACCATTTCAAAAATTAATTAGTTAATTTAGTAAACAAATTAACTGAAAAGTAAACATCTTCAGGGATGCGGTTCTCATGACACCAATAGCTGTAGATTTAAATTAATAAATAAATACTATGAATCATTTACCCTTGAGTTTAAGTGGCAACAATTTACAGTGCCAAGAAACACATCTGTTTTCAGCCCACTTTCATCTAGAGTTGCAAAATTCCAGGAATTCCCAAAGTTGGAAACTTTCATTTATGTGAATAAATCAGGAATATACAAAATTAAATGCTGGGCTCCTAATAGGGAAAGTAAATATATTATATTATTTATATACTACATACTTGTAAAGTGGTTTCCCCGCCTTATATTTCCACCCTTTTGCAACCCTACTTTTATCCAGTGTTACTGAAAACAAAACAAACAGCAAAAGCAGACTGGACAAAAAGTTGAAATGATGACAAACAAACAAACACACACACACACACATATTCCTGATAGGACCTGTCAAGAGTGTCAAAGGACGGGAGGCGTTTGAGAAGGGTGCCCGTTTAGCGCCTGTTCACCTGCAGCTCCCACGGGTCCAGACTCTGCGATAAAAGGAAAAAACAATCATCACCTCATCACAAGCACAAGGGTCACAATTAGGTCTTGTCCACATGGCATTAAAACTCTGTAGGAAATTTGGATTTCACCATTTAAAACGAAAACAGTGAGAGTATTGCTTTTGGCGCCATCTGGTGGCAAGGAAATAAACTGAACTGTGAGTCATTTGCCACCATCTTGTGGCATCTAAAGGCAATACAAACTTTTTGGAGGGGCATCACTTGACTCACCTTTGACGTCATTCTTGGATTAGGCTTTTCGTCTCTCGAGTTGCTCCATGGCCTTAAATAGAGAAAGGAGGGAAAAAAAGGAATGAATCAAATATGAAGGCGGATGGCATCTCGTGACTGTTGCGTTTAAGGACCTGCTGAATGTCGTTCTTCTGATTATTGAGTTCCTCTTGCTTCTTTTGGAGCTCCTCGCGCTGCTTCTGCAGCTCCGACGCCCGTTCCATGATCACCTTGCCCTCCTGGGTCAGCTGCTGCTCATACGCTGCCAGCTCCTCCTCGGTGTAAGGGGACTTTTGCTGCTCCAAGGTCTGGAAGCAGCGCATTAATTCAGTCAAACAAACAATAAGGTCTTAATTCAGTGATTTCACTGGTGATGTGAGAAAGTAAGCCTAAGTACTACGGATGTTTAGTACCACTTATTGCTCTTTTTACTTTTGACATGAACTTTTACAAAAATTGTAAGGAATTCTGACCTCCCACTCCTCCTTTTGTTGGGATATCTGGCTCTTCATGGCGGCCAGGAACTCTGCGAGTGACACCAGTCTGTCTTTGTCGGTGTCCACCTGAATGCATCATGAATGGCTGTTGTCTAAAAGTAAGACCCTTCATCACACAGTGCTTCTCTTTCCATATTTTGTTGCATTACAGCCTTATTCCAAAATGGAATTTCTGGGGGGGGGGACTTTTCAATACATTTTGGTATGAGGCTGTAACATAACAAAATGTGGAAGAGAGCTATAAATACTTTCAAGTTGCACTGTGTATCTGAATTATGAATCATACTACCTCAGTCATGACATGCTCTCTCATGCGAAGCCTCTCCTCCTCCATCGCCACCATGTCGTCTTCTTTGTTTTCGGGGTTGTAGAGCTTCTCAAGCTTCAACACAGGACATACAATGTTCACTCAGTCCACAGGTGATATCACCTTTATTTTTTCCAAAAATATTGTTAGCATTACATGTATTTGAAAAAAAAAAAATGAAAATAGAAAAACATATTTTAATATAACAAATTAATTCAATAACACATTTGAAAACAACAAGCTTGTTAAATGTATGTACCGGGCAATAAAAATAAATGAGACCACTGAGCATCATGCAGTACTTTAATGCAGACTCTTTCGATTTTCCACAACATGACGAAAAACTTGAAAACATTATTGTAAAAAATATTTCTTACTTTTAAAACCATATTTTAGTAGTTGTATTTTTTTTTAAATTAATGATAAAAATAAAAATAAATAATTTATAACTTAGATGATTATTATTTCAAGATTTTTTTTTTTACCTGAATCATAAAAAGAATTGTGTAACATGAATTTAAAAAACATTACAAATACAAAAAAACATATTTAACTCATTCACTGCCATTGACGGCTATAGACGTAAAAAAATCCTTTGAACTATTTATATTAGTTTCACATTTTTCCCCACTTTTTTTTAACAAGAGTATGAAAATCTAGATTTTTTTTTTATATATTTAGAAGATATAAAAATTGTGATTAATCGTGAGTTAACTAGTGAAGTCATGTGATTGATTACAATTAAAAATTGTAAATTCGCTTGATGCCCCTAATTAAAAAAGGAAAAGATTATTAAAAACGAGGGGCGTCAGACGATTAACATTTTTAATTGTAATTAATCGCATGACTTCAATAGTCACTCATGATTAATCACAAATTTTATATCTGTTCTAAATGTACAATATTTTTTTTTTAGGTTTTCATACTCTTGTTAACAAAAGTGGAAAAAAATGTAAAACTAATCGAAATAGTTCAAATTCATTTTTGACGTCTATAGCTGTCAATGGCAGTGAATGAGTTTATAATACTTATTAATTTTGCTAATAAAAGCAGCCAAAAATTACAACCTAGAGAACCTAAGCACAAATCATATACATACCTATTTTTGGGGGGGTATGAATATAAATTGATAGCAATATTAGCATTAGCAACATATTCTGGTTTTGTGCTGTCAATCATGACAGAAAAACCTTGATGGGATGATGTCATACCTCTTTTGTGAAGAGGGCCTCAAGCTCGTTCTCATCAAAGAAACCATCGCCATTGTTGTCTGCGCATACATGGCATAGATGAGTATTTATAAACAATAAAGAGTTATTTGCGCTAAACGTGTCAGGGATACCATGTATTTTAAAGAAGGTCTTTGGATCAAAGTCGTTCGGGTCGAGACCGTCGGATTCCTGCCACACCTCCTTCAGCTGGTCCTCGCTTCCCTATAAAAACACACTGGTGTCATGTGCTAAAGCTAAATGCTAGTTGGCCCAATGATTAGCTTAAAGTGACAGCAAGAGGAGAGGCGGGGTTTTACTGAACCGGGCGTTTTACTTCCGCCTTAGAAAAAGAACCAGCAAATCACCTAATATTTAATAAAAAATTACATTGCCATGGTGTCAAAGGTAAGATTTAATCATTATATGCCTATAGTTAACTGTCGAAGGGCTTAAAATACCGTGGTGTCATCCTTTTAAATAGCAAAATTGTCCTATTAGGTCCAACAAAGAACTCAATTGATTTTAAGGGTATCGATTTAAATTCTTACAGTATGTAAATGTGATTTGTAAAAAAAAAAAAAAATTTTTAATAAATTTGCAAATATTTAAAAAACATTTAATCAATTTTGGAATAAGGCTCTAACATAGGAAAATGAGGAAAAAGTGAACCGCTGTGAATACTTCCCGGGTGCAGTGTATGTTGGCATTCATCCGTATGTTAGCATTTGAGCTATTATTAAAAAAAAATAAAATTACCTGACCACAAATCCCTTAATAGTTGAAAAAGCAAATTAAGTACAGTAACAGGGTATTCGAACTTTCCACTGCTGACCTACCGGGTGGTTGACTTTGGCGTGGTCACCGTGCTTCTTCCTCATCTCCTCAAACCATTCCTCCTCCTTCTTGCGCTCCTCCTCCGTCAAAGCCTTCAGTTTCTCTCGCCTCTCGTGCTCCTTCCTCATCTCGTTGCGCTTGTACTCGTCGTGGCGCTCCTCGTCAAAGTGTTCAAGATCTTTCGTAGCCTGTTAATGCCGATCGGGATATCTTATAAATGACATACAACAGTACGTATGTTCGATTTAAGCTTCATACTGATTTGATGAGGCGATCTAGGTCGTCTGGCTCAAACGAGTGCGGATTGTCTTGGTTGAGGTGCTCAAACTGTTTCAACAAGGCTTGGTGATCAACTTTCCAGCCTGCAGGGACATGATACTTTGTTATACTGTATTATTATTTAAGGAGAATTTGCTACCATATTCAAAACAAAGTAGCACCAGTGCACCAAAAGTATGACGTCACCATCTGCCTGTGTTCAATTTTAAAGCCACATCCGATATTTCAACAGCCGAAGTACGTTACAACACGTCTTGTGCAACAATCAAACAAAAGTCGCAATAACACCAACTTACCATCTCCTGTCTGCATGTCGTGTTTGGCCTTGATGAGCAGCCGGAGCCTGTTCATCTCCTCCCTCTTCAGCTCGTCCAGCTTCGTGCGCAGATTGTTGTGGACAAAGTCCAGCTCTTTGGCAAGTTTACCTTGCTGCAGGTTGACGCAACAGTTCAGTAGCGCAACAAGTGTGGGTGTCAACAGATGGGGTTATTTTCCCCTCGTACTTTACCTTGATGTCGTCCATGTTGGCGTTTTGTAACTTATCCCGAAAGTGAGGGTCTTTCTCCAAGTATTCGATGACCTCCCTGAGGTACCGGTCGTAGTGTAGCCCGGTGTCCTGGGACATGATGAACCAAATGGATTTTATTACTGATGTATGGAAAGTGATTATAAAACAATTTTTTGACTCACTGCAGTTTGTGGGGCATTGAGTTCATCCTCTTTGGGGGATATGTTCTCGTTGCTCTGGTCCACAACGATGGGCAGTGAGTAGATGCACAGCCACAGACTCAGCAGAACCAGAACGCAATTGGCCAGCGCTTTACCTCGCACCATTGCCATCTGCTTTGAAATATAAAAAAGTTTCCTTCTAAGATTGACACAAGCACTCACACTCGTGATCATAACATGCACGTGGTTGGAATGTGAGAGGAAGCAGGAGTACCAAGAGAAATGGCACGCAAGCAGGTGGAAAACATGCAAACTTCACACATCAAGGCCGGAGCCGAGATTCGAACCCCTGACGTCAAAACTGTGAGGCAGATGTGCAAGCCACTTCATCACGCTCCCAGAATACTTAAATTCTGAGTTTTAATTTTAATACATTTGCCAACATTTCAATGCCACGTTTTTCATCTTGTCTTGTTGAGTTATTGCAGATGTTTGTGATTTATTTGTTTTCATCTTGGAATAATGTCCCACATCAAAATGTTAAAAAGTGAAGCACCGTGGCAACTTAACAGATCTACTGTATATTGTTTGTTGGTCAAAATCATTTATACAACATGGTGACTATCAGATAATTATGATGATGATGATTATTTTCTACAAACGTCAACTGTTTAGACAGAAACGAACCATCTGTTGGCTGGTGAAGCGATTCTGACAGAAAATAGGCACCAAAACATGATCAAACCGTAAATCGTGATCGTAAAACACAGTTACGGTCAACGACGCCCCATTAATAACACTTACTTACTTCCAGTTGCACTTTTGACTCTTAAACGAGCTTCTTGCTAGCTTAGCTTGTGTATGTTTACAGCCGCCACCTGCTGCCTACCAATACAAGCCGCTCGTGGCATCAACCCTACTAGCCGGGGGAGGTCACCATGGTGACGCCCCGCCCACGACCAACCCCATTGGACGGCGTGGCAAGAGTCGGTGAGCTGATTAAGCAGCCTGTACGTGGCGCTCTGTCAACCGTCGAGCGGGCGTAGTCAGTGCTTTATGACACTTTTAAAGAATTTGAACAATTTTATAAAAAGGTGTCCACATAGGATTATTGCGCAAACATGGACTTTAATGTGTTTTTATTCTTTATCAGGCTCGTCATTGTCGATATACAGTACTTGGCTGAAAAAGTCATATAAAAACGTCATAAAAAATTGAATTGACGATGCAGTAAACTATTAGAGATACTTACAGCTTTATTTTCAACCAGTTTACAATATGAAGAATAATGCAGTCAATATATTAAAGCATTTATTTGTGTAGATTTATTTTTAGATTTCAGATTTTTATTGATTTTATAATATTTCTTCGTAAGTGGGTGTGTTTTATTGCATTTGATTTTAATGTAAGTTTTATGACATCTCGTTAAATGAAAACCAAAATTACATGTATAATTCAGATATATAAGCCATGTAAAACACTGATAAATACATAGAATGACACAAATAAAATCAATTATAACAATTGTACATGCATAAATTATTTCACGTCTTTTTTAAATTCTCTTTTGAGTGTTTATACATAGCGCATGAAAATTGAATATGGTAAGCAGTGCACATATGACATATAAAAAAACACTGACAAACATAAATTAAACATACTGTAACGATTTACATAATACATATAATAACATAGTATGAAGTCATGTCATTTAATTAAATTACCATTGTTAAACATGTCATACTACGCACTTAAAATATTTATAAAATGCTATTTATATTATAGAATTGGACCAATGAAGCATGTTGGTTGTGTGCTAAAATTTAACCATGAATAACATTTAATATTGAACAATTATACAATTTGTAATACATAGAAACAAGTGCCCACTTGAATAATCGTTATATTTGTATTTGTTGTTTTTGTACCGTACCTCAGCCATGTGACCTCAGTGCTTTATTTTTATTTATTTATTTTTACGTGACTAAAGTGCATGAAATGCGGAAGAAGTGGCGATGACGTTCGATTATGCCATCGGTCAAACCAAGTTGGCCACAAGATGGCGCTGCTTGCCGCTCTTATTACGCCTTCAAGCGGTCCGTCAACCCTCCATACTCCAGGCCAGCCTCTCCAAAAACCTCGTCCAGCCTCCACAGGAACTGACGTCTCCGCCGTGCAAAGTGGATGGAAAAAAATGCAGCTGCGGGACAAAAATGGATCCGAACACTGCACCGCTAAAAGGTGAGAAAGTGAAATTTCCACCCCCCTCACTAAAATGTTTGCGTCGAAACTTTTTTTTTTTGTCCGTCGTCGCCTCGAAACCGCGGCTCCTCCTCCAGATTGAAAGCGACCGCTTCCCGTCTGACAAAATCCTGCTTTTCTTCCTTGTTGTGGGACCGAAGCGCTTTACTCACGACTACTTTTCTAATCATCAAATGTAACTCACGCCAACTCCGTCGTCGTCTTGATAGCGTTATTGTTAAAGAGTTCGAACTGAGCGCGTGTTTAAATTCAGCATGATTTTCACTCTCTTTTTTTGTTAGCCGCTAACTTAGCAGCCAACTCAAGTTGGAAGTTCGAATCGCTTCGAAAACGAAAAGTTGACATTTTAAAACCTCACCGGCGTATTAAAAAATATTGTTTTGTTCACTTGTTTTGTTGTTTAGCATTATGCGAAATGCTCGTGCCTTATGTCAGGAATTCGTACAGAAGTGAACAAAAAGTACTACTAATCAGGTGAGTGCAGATTGTTTACCTACCAAATCAAGCTTCCTCCCTCTTCAAAATGTTCATTAATGTTATTGCATATATTTGTGTCTGCATGTCCCTGATGTTGTTGCTCGTATGGTATGTCACTGTCAACAGTATGTAAACATAATTAGATACACATCAGCGGTGTTTTGGAACTGCTTAACCCTTAGTGTAAATATGTTAATATTAGCCTAAAAGTTAACATTACTTTTGTTTGCTCCAAATTGTTTTGTGTTTCGTCAGATCCTATTTGCAGCGGGGCAACAAGTAAAAATCGCCAATGGAAGACGCTTCCTCCTAAAAATGTTTTGATGTGTATATAAACTAGTGCTGTCAAAGTTAGCGTTAATAGATTAATTAATCACAAAAAATTATCGCATTAATCACGAATGAACGCAGATTAATCGCACTATTAATTATGACCCTAGATTATCCTTTAGCGTGACAGCGGATGGCTATGTTTAAGGTAGCACAGGTTGTGTTTGACCAATAAACATAAGTACATGCATTAAAGTAAAGGATTTAATAAATGTTTGGGTATCACATTAAGAATATTTGTTCATGTCAAAATATTGGGATCATTTTTTTCCCCATTTTAAATTATGCAAGTAAATAACTGATTAGAAGAAGAGGATGAGCGTGTGCATTAGATCAAAAGATGTTGAGGCGTCCTCATAACATTAAATGTCAAAAGAATTAACACATAACCGGTGCTCTTCAAATTTGGCGGGAATTTTTTTAAATAAAAAGCCTTTTTATTAAGCGATTAATCGTGATTAATCAAAATTCGAAGATGTGATTAATCTGATTTTTTAAAAATTAATTGTTTGACAGCTCTAATATAAACCTTAAATATACCCCAAAATATATGCCCCCCCCCCCCCATTACCTTCAACATTAAATACCGAACAACTTACACTAGTTTAAAAATGACAATTACTATTTTCCTATTAGCCAATTTAGGCTCAGTGATGGTGGGATGCACATACAGTATATTACAGACAACTATCTGCCTTTAATCGGGTGCAATTATTGTTCCTAGTTGATCAGCCAATAGCAATTAAGACCTTTGTGTGTATCATCTTGAGAAGTTTACCATTCTGCTTTGTCTGGCATCAACCACACAAGGAACCTGGCTAAATAAAGGTTATATTATAAATAAGTAAAATGAGTTGGTCAAAAGTTTCAGTTTTGTCAAACTGAATAAATTTCAAGTGGGTCAGGGTTCACACTTAACACAGTATTAGCCTAACAAGTAAATAACTTGCAATTTGTTGCCGAACTTGCCATATTCCATAGTTGTTTTGTTTTTGTCTTATATTTCCATGTCTATGCCCCGGTTACATATTTTCCATTTTAAAGATGTTCTCCTTGCACTTTGAGCCAACAGACTGCTAACATTGGCAGTTTTGAACTCTTGATTGGAAAGCAGCAGCAGCAACAACACTTGTGTGTGTTTTTGTCAATTCATGGAGGAAGTGAATGAACAGAGTAGCTTCCAAGAGTTTGTGCATTCTCCATTTGTTTCCACTCTAGCAAGCATTCTCGGCTGCCTCGTGAATACTTAAACAGCACAGCGGCCGACAGCTCCAATGTTGTTTTAATGTCTTAAAGCGCCACGATGCCCCCCCCCCCCACCTTTTTTTTTTTTTGTCATAATGCAGTGGAAGCCACTCAGCACTGGAGTTTGTCTTAGCTCAATTCACTTTTTCTCTTCCCTTTCATGCATCCTGCAGCCATATACGGATCTCCTAGCATCGAAGTATACGCGTATCTGGAGTCAGGATTTTTGATTGTTTTTGTTATCTTAGCATAGCTTCAGTGTTCTTCTTCGGGCTGGTACAACTATTCATGGTTGATTTTTGAGGAATAAAAGTGAACAATACTGCTAGTTGATATGCCACAGCACATAAATAACAAGGCATGCATATATGCTTACTTGAGGCTTGGATCGCCAAACAATGATGGGACATCACACAGCCTTTTGTTTTTTTATCTTGGGGAAAAGTCCAAGATAGTAAATTATTTTTGCATTTTCATTTTTCTTAAAAGGAAACTAATGAGACTAGTCTGTCCCAGTGTCCAATTTGTCTCCATGCTACAACAAAAACATATTTTAGTTAATTGATTAATCTGTCAATCTATTTTGTTAATTAATCAATAAAAACAAGTTTAATTTACATCCCTATATTCATAAGCAAGACATAAATTAGCACAAACATAAATTAATTAATGTTTATTTTAATTCAACACAAAGACAAGTTTTTTTCATAAAGGACTACAGAAATTGGAGAATATTTACTGTTGAGCAGATGAGATTACGAGGATTTGGATTGAATTTCGTATCTAAACAATTAACCACCTATCAAAAATAATTAACAATTAATTTGATCATTAATTAGTTGTTGATTAATCGTTGCACCTCTATAAAACATTCAAGTAGAAGCTTTACTTTGCTTATAATCTGATATATGATGAATCGGGAGTGTCCCCCTTTTACGTGTACAACTTCCTGTCTTGTCAACTTCTATCACAAAAAAAAATACTCGAGTATCATATTTTTCTAGTTGCCTAAGTGTAACAAAAAATTAACAAGAGATGTTGGATTGTGAGTCCGCACCTGACAACTGTCTCAGCAGTTAGTTAGCTAGCTTTCGGATGGCAGTAACATATTACAATTTGAAAAATCTCAAACCCTCAGTCTTCAATGACATATGACAAGGCTTTTTATTTTATAGCGTTCTTCATGGTCATACATTGTACAACGATGGTACATGGTTAAAACGGGATAGCTAACTTAAACTAGCTACCAAGTCTAATTCGCGTATAACTTTAGTCTTTTGACGCTAAAAGCACTGAAAACCATTTCTGTGGTTAATTAGCGTGCTAGAGATTAGCACTAGAAGCTATCATAGCAATAGTAAAACATCCATCCATCTATTATCTAACAGTAACAAAGCAATCTTTGATGGTGACTGCCTGCATCTTTTTTTTTTTTTAAACATTCTTTGCGGTTGTATAATCGTAAAAAGAAGTTAGTTAACCACCCTAAAGCAGCCTAGTTTAACTTTGCTAACAAGTGGCAGCGCCTCTCATAATACGCGAGTGTGAGTCTGTTTGCTTCACGCATAAAAACTCGTTGACTACGTTCATGTAGTGCACGCTAGAAGAACTACCATCTTGAGATATCGCATGGTGATCCCTTTAATCGTAAATGGTTGCTAATAACCCAAGAATAAAGCAAAATTCGCAGAATGAATCCGTTGATGCCAATGTCATTCATGATTAGCGGTTCGGTATTTGAATTTGATGTGCCCATTCTTCCTGACATTTTTTTGTCTTATTTCATAGTGTGAGTGGCACATGACTTGAGTTCTCAGGCTAAAATATGATGATTCTAATATTTCAGTTTGGCTGTCACTCCCCGCTGGTGTTGGCGCAGCTGATAACACAATCTTGTTTCTGAGAGCGCGAGGGAAAGCCAGAGAGAGAGAGAGAGAGAGAGCAAGAGCAAGACCCCTCAGGTTGCTTAGTATGCCAAATTCTTGAGGCGCACAATGGTGTGAGGCGAGCTCCGGCCCAAGCCAGCCTCCTCCACCACAATGGGAGGGGAGCGGTGGGGCAGGGGGGGCAGGGGGAGGGGGTCATTTCGGAGTGCCTGGCCAGAGAAGGAACTCACTCAACCCTGCGGTGGTGGGATGAATGGCAGCTTTGAGGAGTGTGTAGTGTCCTTTTTTTTTTTTTTTTTTTTGCTAGCAGGTCGAGGTGGTCGCTGGAAGTTGTTTGACACATACTCATTGAAGTGAAACACTTGTGAGGTTACGCGTGCTAGCTAGGAGGTTAACATCACATTCATGATGAATTTGATAAACGTTGATATCAAAATGTATACAATACATATTATGCAACGTAGGTTAAGGCGAAATATTAACATTTAGAAATCCAAGTGATACTTCCTGTCTCCGAATATGAATTCATGTACTGGTTCTGGCTCCTGGCGCAGCTAACTAAACATTCCGCAGTTAGCTAGCTATCGGCTAGCGCGAGAAGCTAATTTAGGGGTCTTCATCTTCACTCGGTGCTCCACAGCACAAACGGATGCACTCAAATGCATGACGTCTGTCTCTCAAGCTCTCAGTCAAGGCCTACGGTCCAAAAAAATGTTGGTCATAGCTAACTGGAAATTGGAAGTAGATGACTCGCTCACCAAACTGACTTATCGTTCATATGGCTACTTTAAATGAGTCAGCGTTGTATAAAGTGAACACCTTGTGTAAATGTTTGACGTAGGGTGTTTGTGGTATGTAGTTAGCTCAGCTGCTTGCTACGTCACAACCCACTACTAGCTTCATCACGTCGTGGTAACAAAAGCCTGATTATACTTTTTTTTTGGGTGATGTTAATTCTCAAAGTATGATTATTACTAGTGGCATGCGGAAGAATGACCTTAAGTAGAGTTCCATTTTATCGGTTATTCTAAGTTTAATACATTTGGCCTATGCCGACTGTGCATAATGTTACAGTGGGTTCAAATATAAAATATACTTTATCAGAATTTTTGATGAATATTTAATGGTGGTAATTGGAAAGAAAAACATTTCATAAGGAGTTAGAAAACTAAATAAGATTCATAAAAGATTAAATTCTGTCCCATTTTACTCTATCTTTGTTGTAGGTAAATGAGGCTTTGCTTCGCAGCGCTGATGTAAAAAGCCGTCAAGCTCATGGCACCTCCCAGTTGACGCCATGGCCCAGATATCAAGAGGTAATGGGTTTAAGCTGGATGTCCCCCAGCCAAAGGGGCTTGTGGGTAAAGAGGAAGCCCTTCGCATGGAAGAAGAGGCTTTAGCAAAGCTGCAGAGGGACAAGAGGCACACTTTTTCCTCATCTCCCACTGGCGCATCCTCCCCCAAGTCAAACAAGCCCAAGTCTGCAACCATTGCTTCTGCTTCCGCTGGTTCTCCACATTTGCCCACTGCCAAAAGACCAGAAAAGGACCTCATTGTGTTCCCCGAGACCAAGAAGCAGCCAGAGGCCGATAAGTTCAGGGACATCGATGTGGACAAGCTGACCAACGAGGAGCTGGAGAAGCTCCTCCTAGATGAAAACTTTGGAGCCAACAGCAAAGTATCGCGCCCGTCGTCGCTGCTGGGCTTTAACCTCAGCGCCTCCTACCCTGGTGGCCATACGTGTAGCTCATCCCCTTTCCAAGGTTCCCAATGGACACCCATCCTGTCCACTCCGTCGACTTCCACCGTGGCCACGCCGACCCATCAGCCGGCGCCTCTGTTCCCTTCCGCTGCGTTCCCCAAGCCAGGGACGTTTCACAACGGCTTCACTCCAGCCATGTCGCCCTTCATGCCGCTGCCTGCCCAGCAGACGTCTTTCTTGGCCTTCACTCCCATACAACCTGCCGCTGCTGCCGCCGCCACCATGGTGTACCCCCCGCCGCCTACCGTGGACCCCGAAATGGCAAAGCTCTTTGATAAGATTGCCAGTACTTCGGAATACTTGAAGAACGGCAAGTCGACCTGCACTGACCTAGATTCCGCTCCTCCTTGCCCTGCCTCCCTGGCACCCAACCCGGCGGCGACGGAACCCACGTGCATCAGCCGCTTCGACTGGCTGGATCTGGACCCGCTGACCAAGCGCAAACCCGACAACGAGGATGCGGGCACGTCGCCGGCCGACGCTCCGGATGTGGCGCAGGGCCTTTCCGCTGGGGATCCCTGGGACGCGGTGCTGGAGACTGAAGGGAAAAGTAGCAGTAGCGGTCCCCCGCTTGAGGGGAAGGCATCCGGGTCGGCCCGAGCGCAACCGAGGAGGGCATCGACTGGGGCCGCTGTCACGAGGAGTCACTCGCTCAACATCCCAGGAACTTCCTCGCAACACAAAGGAAACGGTCAGGTAGGCACGCACATAATCGTAATTCTACTCCACAGTCTCTAAAATAGCTGCAGCGCTACATTTTCATGCCCCCCCCCCAGTCTCCTGTTAGATATTGTACTCGTTTCCATGCTAATGTTGTTTCTTATTATGTCTTGTTTTCATGATTTCCCGCAGTACAAACAAAGACTAATAAAGCGACGGTAAACTGGTACCGTGCTGTGCATAAGCGGCACCAAATCAGATTGTATCGGCTCGAGCCCTTTAATGACCCTAAAATGGGTGGATTTACATATCATTACAGGCAACGTGAAAGAGTAGCCACACTAGTATGCTGATACTGGTCACTCAGCTTCTCAAATTACTACCCCCATCAATCTGTATCTTCACATCCTCTTTACTTATTTTCCAATTAGCTGTTTTTCTTTTCCAATCTTTGGTTTCAAGCGTGAGTGATCTGAGGTCTTGTCAGGAATATTTAGAACATTGCCTTAGGACATTGCTGTGGGTGAGTAGGCAAGAGGGTATTTCTCCAGTTTTTGTTTTGTTTTAACCCACAAGACCAAATTGCCATCGTCTGTTTGGTGGCTGTTTTGACTTCTTTTATGTTTGAACTTGTGTGATTTACACAAACGGTCATTCCCGCAATGTTTTAAGGTGGGGTGCACCGATCACAATTTTCTGGCCGATTCCCGATCTTTTAAAAAGTCTGACCTGCCGATTCCCCCCCAATAACAAGCAGCATACACCTTTAGTGTTCCAGTTTTGTTTTAGTGGAAAACATTGAATGATAACTGTGAAATAAAACGGGTTGTTTTAACTGCACATAAAGTAGTTTTCGCAAATGAAAATGAAAAGCCAATTCGTCATCTCAGCAGAAGAGAACGGTGGCTGACTCTTTCAGACTTCTGAGGAGGGAGATGAGATCGGTGGAAAAGATTGGTTTATTTTTAAGGGTTCTGCCGATCACCCAAAATTAAGAAAATCGGGGCCGATAAATCGGTGCACCCCTAGTTTTAATAAGAATTTAAAAACAATAAAGGATTTGGTCAAGTTTAAGTCAAAAACAGTATTTTAAGGCTGCTCATTGTTCATCTACTGATTAACACCCAACAGTCGGCCAATGTGCTTATTTTTTTATTTTTTTTTACCCTGGAGATATTTAACTTAACTGCACTGTTAAGTGTCAGTCTTACCCTAGTGAGTTTGCTGAGTCTGAGCGATTAATTGTTAAAGTCTGTCAAGTCACTTGCCGTAAGTTTGAGTCAGGGATTTAGTCGCAAAGGAACTCTTTCATGGGAATAGAAGTATGTACGAGGGTCACCATGGCGACCAGCGTGTGGAACGTCCTTGACTACAAACTACTTTATGTCTGCTCTTTGATATGATGTCTTAAAAGAGCACAAGTTGCAATAAAGTGTAGTGGAAGAAGTGCGATAATGCTTCTCTGCCTCAGACGCCGCGCCTACCTGCTGTGTCAGCAACATTTTGGGACATACCACAAACACACCGGAGCGTTTTGCAATCGCCGACGGATCAAGCGTGTTCTCGCTTGCCTGCCTGCCTAACTGCCTGCCTTCTTGCTGATCTTTATCGATTTGGACAATTTAATCTTAAATTCACTGAGCGTTGGTCTGTATGACGTCAGCCAGAAGTACAATGAACCGTCTGAAGTCCCTCCTCCCAGACTTGAAGACCCCCCCTCACGCCAGAGTCTTTTGATCTTTTATTTAATGCTCTAATTACACCTTACGTATGCTGCAGTGCACTTCTAGCATAGTGGATGCCTGCCGCTGATGTGCAGAGATGTCAACAACAGTATGAGTCACATGACAGAAAGCTGGGCTTTTCTCAACTTTTCACCTTGTGTTTACTGAGCAAGAGAATGATACAAAAAGATCACTGTGAAAGAACAGTACGCTACATGTTATTTTCTGCTGCTTGTCCTTTGTTGTCAGTAAGTCCTCCACGGTACGGTCACTTCCTAATCGAAAGAGGAAGTTGATGTGTTTTGAGTCACACTTGTTCCTCTGATGTCAACGGCGCAGCCTAGCCGCATTGATTTGCATGTTTGCAAACAGAAGGCAGACAGGCTCTGCTGACAGCTCGCAATTTGTCTTATTTGCGGACAACTATCAAAGGAGTTGACCTGTTAGAGAGGGAAATCTATTGATTCTGAGTGATATCCAACTCGAGATACCAAGATGAAGAGTAGGAGGTAGAACATAAAGCTATCTGCAACGCTGGTCAATCATCTGTTGCTATTGTATAAAGTATTAACTGTACAAGCAATAGTTTCACTTGTTTAACATTCTCATGCACAAAAAACAAATTGACATCTTAACTTTAATATGACACAAAAGTGATTCATTTCATTTGATCTTTTAATGTAAGTCCCTGTGAATATTCTTCCGCTTAACAAGTCTCAGCGCAGCACCTTATTAATTTGATGAATCAGATTTTGCAAGGCCTACAGCATATTGTGTTCTATTGCTATAAAAAACATGGAACCTACCAAAAGAAAGATTAGTCTCTTTCATCAGAAAAAATGTTTTTTTTCGTTTTGCAGGAATTAACATTAGAATATAGCTAAGTTTCATCATTATTCGCAAATCTGTTTAAAACAGTGGAGGAAAGAGCTTTTTGCAACGTGGCCCTAGTTGATCTCTTATCCTCTATCCTCTGCTGCCACCTGCTGGTCGTTTTTTTAAATAACTGCCATTGCTTCAAGCATTCTCTTCAGTTCAAAGGCTGCGTCAAAGCCTTCTATACGCTCTAGCACAGTGGTGTCCAAAGTCGGTCCTCGAGGGCCGGTAGTCCTGCAGGTTTTGGATGTCTCCTTTCTCCAACACAGCTGAAGCTCATCAGCAAGCTCTGCATAAGCCTGATAACGACCCTGTTGATTGGAACAGGTGCGTTGGAGCAGGGAAACCTCAAAAACCTGCAGGACTACCGGCCCTCGAGGACCGACTTTGGACAAAGAGACATAACAAACGTATAAAAACGTCTGTGGGACCGTGGTAATATTTAGAATGGAAGTTTTTTTTTTTGAAGCAAACGAGTTAAGCATCACAAAAATGGCTACAAAAAGTCAAAGAAAGGGCCATAATACTCACTGAACCTGAGCTCTGAACCTGAGCTCTTGTTGAGGTTGTGCATTTGATTGTGCAATTTATTCCAGTTATAAGTTTAAAGCAATTCTGAGAACATGTCTGCAGAGCCCCATATATGTGTATGCATCTTTTTAAAAGTCAATGTTCTATGATCCCTTTAACATACACTACAGTATGTTCATATTGTGAACATATGTATCTCAAGCTGCCAATTTGTGTCAAGCGTGTGTTTGTCGCACACAGCAGTTCCACCTTCCGGCTGTGACAGTCTGCCCAATTTGTCACATTCCAACTCATCGTGTGAAGTGTGAACATGAGCTTCCCTCACGGTCGTAGTCCTCACCACGCGGCACCGTGACACATCACAGCGATGAAAGGGAGAAGGTTTTTAGTCAACGTGGGAATCACATGGGCGCCTGAACAAAGATGGGCCTGTCTCACTGAACTCTTGTTTGTTTGATCCAGCCTGCGTTTGTTTTTACTTACTATATACTGCTCGATATAAAAACTAGGACAGCTTGTGAAAATTGTCACCTGAGCAGCGGCGTAGCGATGGCCAACAGAATGTGCGTCGCTTGTCTCCTTGCCATGCTAGGAAATGCAGGTCCGCTGTCAAAACGGCGTGCTGATATTCCTGCCGTCTCCCGGTGTTACATCAGGTCAGCTCAGCCTACACTAAACTCGATGCGTTATGCGGCCTCACAGTTGTGGCCCCAATTAGATTTCACATTAACCTAACAATGTGTGCAACTTTGTAGTACTCGCTCAAGATACAGGTAATTATTAGTTTAACACACTACACTACAGTACAGTAAGGGAGTCCTCACTTGACAATGTTTTTGACTTAACTAAGACATTCAAGATTGCAGCGGTGCACAATGAACTAATTTTTCATGCCCTATTTTCACACTAAACAAGTAAGTTGAAGTGCAATGTTTACCACAACAGCACATCTATGGTTGTGTAACATCAAATTTATATATATATATATATATATATATATATATATATATATATATATATATATATATATATATTTTTTTTATTATAATGCCCAAGAAGGCAATGGCCATAACTCGCCCGAGTTTCTCAACATGCAGACTGGCTAACTGGTTGGTTAGTTAAAGGCCAGCCAACTCTACACACTAATTTATTGACACCCACGTCACTCACCAGGCCAGGCGCTGCTTTTTAAAGGGGCGGTCAAGTTAAAAAAAAAAAAATCTTTACACATTGTTTTTACTCCGTGGCCCCACTAGTCTAAACATGGCAGGCCTATTCTGATTATTGCATTTGTGGAATATAAATTAAGCAGAAACATTCAAATTCAAAATGGCCACCCTTTTCAGATTTAATAAAACAGGTGGATTTTTCCATTTATTTCATATTCTACGAACCCAATATTAATCAAAATGTGTTTAGTTAGACTAGTATATGCACATGGGACATATAATTTTTTTTTTTTTTCGACTTCTCCTTAAAGTCATACACATGCAAAGTCACAGATACTACAGGAGAGTGACAGTATAGTGACCCCAACTGGGCCAAAATAATACTTGCACCTCACATTCCAATTAATGTATTTAATAATAAAAAAAAAGAAGATAAATCAATGAAGTAATCAGTAAAATATTGAATTCAAATTATTTGATTGCTGCAGCCCTATTACTATTCCGACTCTTTATGTGAATGGTAGTAGTGCTTTTCTACCTTCAAGATACTCAAAGCGCTTTAACACTGTCTCTTCATTTACATTCAGTGTCCAATATCGATTACAGGCTACAATGAGCGAAACCTAAACAAACCGCACATGACAGAGTCTCATGACATTGTATTTAAAAAGTGTTTACCGGGGGTCACTATGAACTGGATGACCTGGCGTTCAAGCATTTCAGGAAGTGTTTTTACTGTTATTGTGACACACTTGCTGTCCTACGAGCGCTTTTGTGTGTTCAAACGCTCAAGACGTTTCTGATGGGAGGAAACGACGATTACATCCACATTCCAAACATTTCTCCACACCTCTCTCCCTCCTCTTCTTCTTACGCCTCCTCCTCTTCATCTTCTTCTACCACCACTTACTCCTCCTCGTGCTCCTCTGTCCCGCGTCGCCAACACTGATGTCAGGGTCACACGTTGCCAAAGCCGTGACTGAGCACTTTGCAGAGAGCCAGGGCTCTTGCGCACTGCATTTCCTGTGCCACGGGAAGTGCATTCCTCGAGTCAGACAGTCGCGTAAAATAGCACAAAGTGTTACTGAAAGTTCCCGGCAGTAAGTCGCTAATCTTAAAAGTGTGTGTGTGTGTGATTGAGAGGAACCATTTCCCCCAACACTTCAGATCCTGTGTGACCCAGCAAGGCCTTTCGATTCCCACCTAAAATAAATAAATCATGCCTTCTACAGCTGTTAACAGATAGGTAAGGAAATAAGGTGTCACACTTTTATTCACTTATTGTGATTCATAGTCATAGAAGCGCACCATCAACATTCCTGGAATTAAAACCTTGAAGGCTGACGTCAAAGCAGTTGTAATGTGTATTGAATTTCTCATCTGAGACTCTTCCTTTGTGTGTGTTTGTTTTTGGTGTGTTTCAAATTCCTTCACCCTGTGCGTGTTTTGGCCCATGCAGGGTAAAGGAAAGGGTCTCGTGAAGAATGATTCCCTGGAACAAGAAGACGCTCAGAACATGGAGGTGGTGGCCTTCTGCAATGACATTGCAAGGTATGACGTCTTGACAGCATCGCTGACTCTCAGTTGGCTGTTGAATGCTGGAGTGAAAAGATATACATTAACTCATTCACTGCCATTGACGGCTATAGACGTCCAAAATTCATTTAAACTATTTTTATTAGTATAAAAGTGTTTCCACTTTTGTTAACAAAAGTATTAAAACCTAGAATTTTTTTTTTACTATACATTTAGAACCGATATAAAATTTGTGATTAATCATGAGTTAACTAGGGAAGTCACGCGATTAATTAAAATAAAAAAAATTAATTGCCTGATGTAACTATAAAAAAAAGAAAAGATTATTAAAAATTAGGGGAATCAGGCGATTACAATTTTTAATCGCATGACTTCAGTAGTTAACTCACAATTAATTACAAATTTTATACCTGTTAAAAATGAAAAATTCTAGGTTTTCATACTCCTGTTAACAAAACTGGGGGGAAAAAATTTAACTAATAGAAATATATCGAATTCATTTTTGACATCTATAGCCGTCAATGGCAGTGAATGAGTTAATAGTGACGGCCCTGCTCGGAATAGACAAAAACCTCAGATAATTTGCGTGTACCCCACATCTAGCTCAGACACAACTTTCTTATTGGGTCTCTTCTTGCAGCCTGCGCTCCAAATTCCCTCACGGCGACACAGCCACCAACCCCGGCTACTTCCGCAGTCCTGTAATCGCCCAGAGGGACACTGGTGGGGACACCAGCTGCTCTGTGAAGGTGTCCATCGAGATCTCTGACTCTCAACAGCCCGTGACCTTTACCTGTGACGGTAAGTGGCTTTCTGTGAGGGACAAAATGTTTTATATCCCAATGGCATTCGTTCCCAGATGATTGTTTATTACATTGAGGTCAGCTAGAAAAAAGTCCCTATGCCTTTAAGAGTGACTGCTGGCTGGTTATAGTGCACCAAAGGAGGAAATTGGCCAAACTCTTCACCCCCACCCAACCTAATTTTTGTCTGTTTTTTTTCTCTTTCTGTCTCATGGGAAGTTCCTCTTGCGAATAAACTCTGTGACTCTGTTTTCGCCTCATCTCAAGGCCTTCGAACAATGTTTGCTTCCTTCCCACCAGCTCACCCCTCACACACACTCGACACCAAGCTCACTCCTTGGCCTATTGTGTGACTTGAGCAGAGACACACAGATGGATAATCAGGCCTAATTTGAGCCCAATACCCTCATCAGCAAATAATTGTTTGGTTAGCCTGTGGTGTTCGGTGGTGTGTTAAAAGTGATTTTCTTTGTTTTTATTCCCTCTCCTAGCAGGTTGTTAATGTTAAACCTGTTCAAATTTTACAATGGAAAATCCTTATGTGGAATAAAGACCGGGTTCAGCCAATTCACATACTTTGTGATTGTGACCTGAAACACAATAATAGCCAATCAGGAAGTTACCTGCCACAGTTGGCAGCCATGAATACTAGTGATGGGAAAATGAAGCTTCATGAAGCACTTGCAATACTTTTTGACTCCTCAAGATGGCACTCATGATTTAAAGATGCAATGCAAATGTATTCAATTTATATTGCACTTGCCTTTATTTTTTAAACCAAGAGCACCATCTAGAGGAGTCAAAAAGTATCGCAAATGCTTCATGAAGCTTCATTTTGCCAGCACTAATGAATACATGCATTGGCTATTTGTAATCTGTCTCTCAAGTCATTAACCACAATAAAAATAACAACGGCTGAGGTTTCCTTGTTATGCGTGAGGTACCTCACAAATCTAAAAACATAGGCTTGAATAACACCACCTGTGTCTTTCTGGCGCTTAAAAAATAAACATTCAGCCGTTGTTAGCTTGCCGTGTGTGCAGAGCATACAGTTAATCCCGCTGACAACTGATTTCCAGTCATAGACTTTAAGCACCATCATGTGTTGCATCTGGCCGACTGACCTACTCTTCCCTTGCTCAAGAAGACAAAGCTTCCTTCTTTCCCAACTTCCTAAAAAAGCACTTTCCCAGCTTCCCTTACTGCACTTTGTCATCCTGGGCATGCTGACTTCGGATGATGTACTACCTCTTTTTCCTCTACCTTTATGACATTTATGGTAGAGTGCATTCAGAAGTGCTGAATCATTTTATGTTCTATTCATCTTGTGATGAATTCTGCAATTTTCAGCGCATTCTTTTAGATTATGTCTTAAAGCACTTTGAACTTGTGTGATAAGATTTTGGTGCAATGGTACAGTTTAATCAATGGCGGTGCAGAAAGGTACGGAATCGTGGGACAAAATGACACCAATTCAGTAGAGATGCACTTACGCTTGAACCTTACGTTCCATTGTCATCAGTTTTCTGAGAATCAATCTCCTCAATAGTGCCCCTTTTCTTGGATTTCTCTCGCTAGCTCATAGGGGCTCACCAAAGTGTGGCACAGCTTAAAAACCTGCCTAGCGCTTACCATGATGTCTAACAATGACTGAGCTACAATTCTGGACTGGAAAGAAATAGCCTCCATTCCTCTGCTGGGTGGAGGGCTGTTATTACTGGATCCGAGGTGGTCTCCATCTCTGTGAATGTCTCACTTAGTAACGCACTTTCTTTTGGGCGAAGAGCCTTATCCGTCTTCCCATCCATACACTAACACAGCCACTTTCAAAGACGCTAACGTACCAAAATAAGCTTTTTTTTTGTGTCAACAAACTACACTCCGTTTTAGCCTATGCCACTAATACCTTTCAACACACTTGATGCTGTTTTTACTTTGAACAGAGAACAAGTTTGATTTGTTTTTTTGAGCTCATTCAAAACATGACGTCCATTAGCAGGTTATAAGGAAATGTGTATGTTAATCATTCAGAACATCGGAAACGCATGCACGGTTCAAGCAGCAATCTATTGCAAGAACTGTATGACAAATTTTGCCTTTATAAAGATAACTAGAAAAACATGGCAGACCACAATGTATTCCACCGGAAATCTTCTGGATTTCCTCGTGCATTCCAGTATGAAAGTAAAAGTGAGGCCTCCGCCAAGGCAGGACAAACACCCTAAACATGCCTGCCACCTGACTCATTAATTGGAGAGATCAGTACTTTTGGCGGCACTAATGCACATTAAAAAAATAAAAAATTCTTGACCCAGCCCATGGGTCACATTGTTAAAAACAGCATAACAGTAATTTTCTTGCCAAGTCCTTCCAGCTAACCAACCAAACTAGTAACATAAGCACTCTATGCTTTTTACACTTGAGAGAGGGGACTTAAACAATAGGTAGACATCCTAGTGGTAAGGTTAAGTCTCATATCTGTTAAATGTAAAGGAACTACCCCTTTTGGGCCTTAAGTACTTGTGTAAACAAACAAAATGGCACCAAGAGGCAAACCTGACTGACCCGTTTGCGCGTGTCGCCTACGTACATAATCAACCAGCGAGCGTTCTCGCTCATCTGTTCACCGTAGAGAGTACAATTAACAATAAAATAATTCACCAAAAAGTTACAAGGATCCAATATTCTTGTCTTTTGTAAATCATTTCCTCCCGCGTTGCCGCTTCATTTCCCATCATCCGCTCATCACTCGCTCGTTTTCAACCAACAGTGAATTCTCCAGTGGAGCTCCTGATCAGTCAAACCCTCTGCTGGGTCCATGACGACCTGGACCAGGTGGACTTCTCCAGCTACCTCCTCAAAGTGTGCGGCCGGGAGGAAGTGCTACAGAAGTGAGCTCTTTTCAAGTGACGGTGGACTTTCATTGGCGTTTTTTCTCATGGCGTTCCCTCCTCGATTATAAGCACCCATTCATTATTATGCTAAGCGTATAACCTTGCATCTGTGTTGTCCCACGTCACAGTAAACACAGCCTGGGCAGCCATGAGTACGTCCAGAACTGCAGAAAGTGGGAGAATGAGATCACATTACAGCTTCTCTCTCACTCCACCATGAGACGGGACTTGGCTCGCACTGTAAGTCATTTCCATGTCCACTGAAATGTCCTCTTTAACGTCTCTCCCAGGCTTGCCATTCATCCTCATTTTCAATCCGGCGATCCTGCTCACTCGTCTGTTTTATTTTTTTCTACAATCCACAACTTCATCTCTCCTGTTTTTTCGTCCCAACTCAGGTGGATGATGACAACGCGTCCATGAATTTGGAGAGACACCTAAGTTACGTGGAGCGACCGTTTAAGGAGACCGCCACTAGGTAAGAAGGGCCCTAAACTAGTGTAAGTGAGAGGATGATGTAAACATGGGAAAGCTTGGAATGGGGCAAAATAGTTTGGGAATACAATTATGCTTGAATATGTTGGATAAATGAGCTACAGCATCATGGAAGCTGTTCCAACATATTTTGTGTCAACTTTAAGGCAACAGTTTTCCAATGTTGGGGTTCACTGGCAGGCGCCAGAGGACTTCATGGTAGGCTCAGGAGCTTGAGAAAAAAAAATCTGAAAAAATACTCTCAATATAATTTAACGTAGCGATTTTTCTTAACACAGAGTTAAAGTTGGAAAAGCTGAGCTTACAGCTCTTTATAGTGTGTGGGATGGATAGTTGGAGAAGGTCAAATGTACTCTTCCAGTAGTATAATTAAAATGTTGAACAGGTTTAACATTTACGGCCATTTTCAGAGAACCTTGGGAAGGAAAAATCACATTTTAACACACCCTACACCACAGGATAATCAGTCAGGATAACATATCAGGATAGACATCCAACAGTCAGGAATTTCATGACTGTAATTGGAAGAGAGGACAAATGCTCAAATCAGGCCTGGATATAGCTACAGTGCTCAGTGTATAAAGATTTTATTCAACGTCTCAATGAAAAATATACATTTTGACAAAATGTTTTTTTTTCTAGAATATGCACTTAACTCGCAACATGAAAGTAAAGTTGTTTATACAGAATGCATAAATTACAAAATCCTTAGAAAAATGAATGCATTCCACAACAAAAATGACTACATCTAGTATTTTCTATGACCTCCAGGACTTTTATGGATAGCAACATGTCTGCTAGGCCTGGAATGAACAAGTTGTCTGTCTTTTTCACATACCTACTTATTTGTGCAAAATGTTATTTAATAAATTTGTTAAGAAAACTGCTTTTTTTGCGTTTACTAATTAACAAATCTTGTTTGCTATCAATGACCCACACTTGTGGGAGTATTTTGTAGCATAGTCTTCCATAGAAAATCTTGATTCTGAAAGGAAATTAAAGGTGTTCTTACACGTGTATGTTGTGTGGTACGGTACCCCACTTAATTAATTAGAATAAGGAATTAAGTAAGGGTTGTCCCCACACTTTGGAAAGCCCTGCTCAAAGCCAGTGACCACATCAACTTGGCTTCTAAAAAATATTTTTGTATATTGTATGCGAAGCGCATTTTAAGGGAACTGTTCAAAGTAACAAAATCAGTCCAAACTCATTAGTTCCCTGTTCATTGATTTCACCAATGTTATAGCTGTGCCTTTTCTCAAGAATTACTATCTTTATGCTTTATGTCTGTTTTCTTTAGCCTTGAGTGGGAAATGTTTTTTTAAAACCGTAATTCTTACACTGTACGTGTACCTGCAGACAAGGGCTGATCGACTACCTGGAGGGTTATCACAACCAAGTCAACATCTGCCTACAAAATGAGGTAGTGCTGCAAATCTGGGATGAAAATGAACGTTGAACAAAATATATTTTTGATTCTTTATGTGAGAATCCATTTCACTGTGGCACTATGCCATGGTTGTTCGCACGCCTTAGTACAACACACCCTGCATCTCTAAATTCAGAGTACCCAGTACAAGACTGTGGACCGGGTGGTGCAGACGGTGAAGAACTTCTGCTGCGCTCTGGATGAGGTGGAGACTCAGGCTATCGCCGAGGCTGCCAAAAGGCTGCGACATTCCGCTAACCTGCCCAGGACGCGCTCGCCAATGGTGGGCTTTAAAACTTGCACTCCACTTCATGGTTGTTCATGTGTATATGCACCTTGACGATTTTTGTGCCTTACCTTTCAGATGGGGTCAACGTCATCTGGGCAGACAGCAAATGGTAAGAGCTATAAAGGCCTCTAAAACTGCATTTAAGTGTGCCGTTAGTATTTATAGTTATAATGACACTCAGTGTTGTTTAGACTTTTGTGAAGGTTTAACTGAAATAGAAGTGAAACACATTTTATATACATTTACTACAGAAGAGTACTTTTGATAAATAAAAATCTATATATCCCAATGTAGTATTTTTCTTTCTTTTCTCTAAAATTAAAGGCAATTTTCTGTTCACATTTTTTCTCTCCAAATTTTTACAATTTCTATTTCCTTATCGTAAAACAGCCACAGCATGATTACCGGTACCTTGAAAAAAAAAATTTGACTCGTCATCAGGTCATGCCAGCCCAGTGGACGAGAGCATGGCGCTGCTCACCCAGGCCGTGTACGACTTGGCCAAGCTCTACCTGCGCTCTTTCTGCGCGCCGTCCACCTCCGTCTGCTCACCTTCGTTTAATGGAAAAACGGCGGAGGAGCTGCGGAGCAGCAAAGAAGCCTCCGGAACTACGGATCACCTCAAGTTCACCCTCTTTGCCCTGCACGGCATCCCGGCCAACTGGGTCAGCAGGTAAACACAGATGCAATTGTACTGTATGGATTTAATACAGCATAACTGGTATATGCATCAGATCAATAATTCTGAATGATGGGAGGAAAAAAGCGTTTGATCTGCTACTGCCGTCTATTGTCAAAACAGAAACAAAAGTGTGTCCCTACACGGCTTGTTTTTCCACAGCCGTGTCGGATTACAACCTGGCCATATCTCCTGCGTGCGTGCGTGCCTGGAGCGAACAGGGACAAATTTTCCATTCCTAGCTCTTGTCGCGCATCCGTAACCACAAAACCAGTAGTACCTTTGCGGCAAGTGTGATGTCACAGAATGGAAATCCGATTAGACAATTGACCTGAATCCAGTGTTTCCCAATCCTTATTGAGACACATTTCCAAAAAATTCTTAGTGCTCCACCAAACAAAAATGTTATTAAAAACGATCTGTTCTCAAATAATGATCATTTAAATGTACTCTCAAATGTATCTACTCAGTGTGAAATCTGTTTAAAGCTAGTATAATAATGTATCTTTTGTCTTCTAGCGTTTGTAATCTAATGGAAAAGCATTTAATCCTCTGACTGTTACTATACATTTGCTGGATGAACAAAGATACATTATTTGTAGTAAAGAAATAATTACAATCCAATTAGGTGGAATAGGATAATTTACCACGACACACCTGATGATCTGTCACGGCACAGTGGTTGAGAATCACTGCTCTACTAACCATGTCAATTTGTATACTTTTTTTGTGCTATTCCATCACTCGGTAGCAATTTTCCTCCTAATAACCGGCTTCTCCATACTCCGTGCCCGGCTCTATTTTAAACCGGTGGCAAACATTGCTGTTTTTCCATCCACTTATGAGTAGCCAGACATTTTTGTCATGCAATTCTCTCTTGTTGAGTTCACGATGTGCGTGCGTTTGGCTTGTATGTCATCCATCTGGTGCGGCCACAGGGAAGGCCCGGGCAAGTGACGGAGCCGCCAACACATATGGCACAAATGTTCACATAAATATAAATGCTTGTTTGTAACACTGTTTGAGATTTAAATTTAGGAAAATAATAGGGAGCTATGGTATTTAATTGTTTACATTTTCATTTAACCTTTTAAGACATACTGATAACCGAGGGAGCTCCCTGAACTCTTTGTTAGAATGTTAAAGAAAGATGTCTATTGTCTAAGATTTAAAAAAAGAAAATTCAACATGTTGCAAATCTGAAAAGTTGTTCAATAAGCATTATGCTTAAAGAAATTTCAACAAATTTAAGAGTTGGAATTTATATTTGTTAAAATTGACGCCAATATATTTTTTCCCTTTTACTCAAAATCTATCTCTAGTTAAAACCCTAAACCATGATTAGAAATGCTAACTTCAAAGGTTTGAGGAATGCATTGTGGATGGAGGAAATTTCCTGCATTTCAAAGATCAATTTATGTTTAATAAATGTAGTAAAATGAAAACAATGTATAGCCCCTGTATGCTTTTTGTCTAGTTGATGAAACTGCAATCAACTGCAATTTACAGAATTCCACTCTGCAGGTTGTTGCACCCACACACGTGTATTAAAATTAGACTTGTTCTCAGGTGCGCGTGGGCACACACACGGATGTCTTAAGAGAAACAAAAGGAGCCTTTGTGTGGATGTTGAGGTCTTTTAGCATTTAGGCATCATTGTTGTCACTGACGGCTAAATGGTGTGTTAAAGACAAACTTTGCTTCTGCTTAAGGCACATAAATGAGATGCAACAAAAGCTACCAATTAATGTCCAATAATGTCAGTTCTTTGTCGTGCATGCATTACAGTTATGAGAAATACTTCCTGGTGTGTTCCCTCACCCACAATGGCAAGAACCTCTTCAAGCCGGTGCAGTCAAAGCGCGTGGGCACATACAAGAGCTCCTTCTACCACATAAAATGGGACGAACTGTAAGTGATGAATCCCGTGTATTTCCTGTGTTTATATCCCATTTCTCTCCATGACAACGACCACATCATCTTCATCTCTTCCTTCAAGGATCAATTTCCCCATCGCCGTGGCGGTACTTCCGCTGGAGTCCATCCTCGGCCTGACTCTGTACGGCGTGCTCAACCAGAACGCTGGAGGCTCCCCGGACTCCAACAAACAGAGGAAGGCCCCGGAGATGCTGGGCAAAGTGTCGATGCCGCTATTTGACTTCAGACGGTAGGAAATAATTAGTCTTGTCCCAATTCCTGCACATGCAGGTGATTTGAGACTGGCTGTGCTTCACAGGGTTCTCGCCAGGGGCACGAGGCTGTTGTGTTTATGGGCGTCACTACAGGGAGCTGCTGCTGGCCCTGCAGGCGGCCGCAAAAAGATGCTTGCAGAAAGAATTGTACTGCAGGTGAGTAAGATTAGTTATGTGCGCGAGTTGCTTTAAGAGATTTTGGAGAGGAGGTAGTCGACATTGTAGTTGCCATTATATTTCATGTAGCAGAGGTGGGTAAACTTGTGCTCAAGAGCCACATTTTGATTTTTTCAAAACAGACACTCAGATAGGTGGGCCAGATCCAAAATGTAAAATAATTAATTTTAATAATAATTAGGGGTGCCAAAATTAGTGTGTTAATTTAAAGTTCCTTTAACGCCACCAATTTTTTAATTTGTGGAGACTGGGTTCAAGTTGTATTTTTACAATTTAGAAAATGTGCAGAATTTCACAAGTTGCGTCAAGTTAAAGATTAGATAGCTCTTAATATGAAAAGAAAAATGCACCGAGCTGTCATCGTCTAACAATCGCAATTATGCCATCTAGTGGCAGAAAAATTACCTAGACACAAATCAATATCATACTTGTTTTTTACAGTACAGTACACCTTTTTAATTTTAACTAAATTTTATAAATTATTATGAAATTACTGTATCAATGACTAAAAGATGCAGCCATATTTCTATTTAACATTTTTTGCCACTTTTGTTAACAAGAGTATGAAATATAAAAAATAATACATTTTATTGCACATTTAGAACAGATAAAATTTGCGACTAATCTTGAGTTAATTATTGAAGTTAAAAATGTTCATCGTCTGACACCCCCTAATAATAATATTATTGTACTGTTCATATTATAATAAATTAACCAATAAATTATTTAATGAAAACATTTTAAATGTGTATTAATAAACTATACTTAATTTTACTAATGATTTTTATTTATGTGTGTCAGTTTGAATACAGCTTAAGAATAACTTGAATGGTGTTGCCAACAGGTGGATTTCCCCAACTCTGCACTGGATGTTTTGTATGTGGGACCTCAGGAACCACCCAGTCCGGAGCCCAACCCAATGGAAGAGCTTGATCCTGACCTCAGACGCAAACTGGAGAAAATCTGCAGCCGAGCGTCCAATTTTGGGTAAAGGAAATGGGGCTTAACATAATAACAACTTAAAATGGAGGAACATGTATGTACACTATGTCAAGTTAGTCACGCACACATTCCTGTTTTGTGTTTTCTTACTGATCCAGTCCCAGCCAAATCTCCTCCCCACCGCCCAAAACCACGACTGGCACTCGAACACAGAGCGCTCTCTTATCGGGCCCTCGCCAACCGCGACCACTTCTTTCTCATTCGTGTCTCCGGCCCGTGTGGGCACAAGGCTTTTGTGTTTGCCCTCTTTGTGTTTTGGTGCTCGCCTGATCCCTGGGGAGCAGCATATAGTTTATACAGAGAGGTCAGCTGTAGACGAGTGCATCGTGTCATCGTAAAAGTAACATCAAATCCTCAAAATGAATGCTGTCAGACTCCATTCTTGGCCATTGCAGCTTGCTATTATATGGTGAAGTCACACTAGTCTTGAATCATTCATTGGCCCACGGAGGATCAGTTAACTCATTCCAAGTTTTAAAATCTCTCCAAAAAGGAGAACTGCAGCTAAACTTGTAATATGGTCCCTAATAACATGTTTCCCTCCCGCTGCAGTCTAAGGCGAGCTGACCACCAACTGCTCTGGGACCACCGGCTCCACTGCCGGAGGGATCATCCCAGCAGCTTGCCCAAGGTACTGGCCAGTGCCCCCAGTTGGGACTGGGCCAGCATGGCTCACATCCACTCATTGCTTCACCACTGGCCCACGCTGCCGCCCGTCACAGCTCTGGAACTGCTCGACTCCAAGTATGCGCCGTTTTGCCATTTGTACCTCGTATGTGTGTTTGTGTGAAGTCATCAAATGTGTGCGTGTGTGCAGGTTTGCTGACACAGAGGTGAGGCGGGTGGCTGTCAGCTGGGTTGAGAAGAGTACTGATGACGAGCTGGCTGACTACCTTCCACAGTTGGTGCAGGTACAGCTGTTGACACACAACCTGCATCCTCTTATTGATATCAAGTTTATGTACTTACTTCTTTTCTTGTTTTACTTATCTTTACTGCATGACCAATTTTTGTTCCATGTACAGCACTTTGTATACAGCAATGCTTGTTTTAAAGTGCTTTATAAATAAAGTTGAGTTGAGTAAACAACTTATCACCTCACATTCTTTCATTGTCCTCCCTCACAGGCTTTAAAGTTCGATTGTCACCTCAAGAGCGCCCTCGTCATGCTGCTGCTTTCCAGGGCGCTTGGCAACATCAACATTGCACACTACCTCTACTGGTGAGCTCATAAAACTACAACTCCCATTAATAAAAATACGGTCCAATTAAAACCAATACCAAACATTATTTTTCTTAAAATGCTTTTTTTTATATATATATACGGTAACTACGGGACTGGGAGCTCACATCTCATGATATCTTTAACATTATTCTAGAATGTCTACAACAAACGTCGCCAAAAATTGTGCAATGTATTTATTATACTATGTTTGTATTGTACTAATAGTTTGCCAATATTTTCTTTTTATCCCCCAAAAATAACATTTTTTAGACAATGAAATGATGCAAATAATACAGTAAATAGACCATATGACCAAAATACACTAAAATTAAATAAACTAAATTAAATATAAAGTCAAAGTGCTGCTCAAATTTGGCCTGATAGTCAGTATACCACACTTTGGTATACATGTACGTTATTGAGGCTTAAAAGTAGTGTCGTCTCTTCTTAAATGTGATGTTGACAGGTTGCTCAAGGACGCAGTGCAGGATGCGGCGTGGGGGCGGCGTTACGAGCGCGTGCTTGGCGCCCTGCTGTGCTTGTGCGGGACCAAACTGCGTGCCGAGCTGGAGAAACAAACCCAGCTGGTCACACTCCTCGGAGCCGTGGCCGAGAGGGTGAGACAGGCCGGCGGGTCCACAAGACAGGTAAGTGTGCCTTGTCCGTTTGCCTTTCGTTAAGACAGTGGAACGACTTAAGTAGTACAATGCGGAATCACATAAAATTGTTTGGGCCTGACTTTAGTTTCTGCTGTTTTATTGCTAAGGTCATGTTTGCTTTTTAAAATGGATAGATGGGCGAGGTCATTAAGAGTTGGAGTCATTTTTTGTTTTTTAATTTTTGTCTATAAAGTCCCTGATTTCAGTAATAAAATAAGGTATTCCCATAATTTAATTGTATTAATTTATTTACAATTAACTACTTACTTAAATAATATATGAATTTAAAAAAAATATATATATTTTTGGGATTTATTATTATTAATAATTATTCATTTTTCATTATTTGAAGTAAATTGATTAACCAATTACCATATTTAATCAAATAATTTAAGGGTTAGATTTTTATAAGGGTTTGTTTGAGCAAGATTTTGTTGTACAATAAATTAATTACTGGTATCTAATTAGAAATTAATAGAAAATAAATGAACATAACAATAGAACATTTAAATAACCACTATCACTTTTTTTATTTTTTATTTCTAATTAAATATTGAATGTTTCTTGACAATAAATGCTTGTTGGGCTGGAATAGAGTGTGCAGTATGTGGCCCCACATGCTATACTTTGCCCACGCTTAAACATATTGTTGCCAGTGTCACAAGTGTGTGCGTGTGTGTGTGTGTTCAGGTGGCTCTTCTGGAGGGCCTTGAAAGCGTTCAGAACTTTTTCCAGAGGAGTAGCTGCCGACTTCCTCTCCTCCCCAGTCTGGTGGCCAAGGAACTCAACATCAAAGTAACACACAACACGCAGAGGGAATATTTTTGAGGGGATTTTGTATGAACGTTAAATAAATAAAGTCAAACTTGTTTGTGTGGGTAGGCCTGCTCGTTCTTCAACTCCAATGCTGTTCCTCTCAAGCTGGCTCTGGTTAACGCTGACCCACTAGGAGAGGAGATCAATGTTATGTTCAAGGTACAACGTGCACACATTTGAAGAAACATGCTGGATGTCAAACAGTGTTTACAATATCACATCACTGTTTTTTGTTACTATTGAGGTCAGAACACTGCACCCCCTGGTTACCTGAATTTGTCACAAAGGCCTTTTCACACTGCAGTTTTCTTTCTTGATGTTCACCGTAGGGTAGGGTAGGGCCCAAGAACGATGCTTTGATGCAAGCTTGCCCATATTTGTAAGTGCTTTCTGGAAGCTTTTTCAGCTGGTTGGTTTATGTAGCTGTTAACACTTTGAAATGACTCCGCCAGCCGCTCATCAATTGGATACTCCCTCTGACGTCACAGTGGTGCCGCTCTCAAGTAGATCATCTTTCAACTCGCAGCGCCACGACAGCAAATGCCACCAACCATTGCAACATGACACAGCGTTCAATTCTCGCGCCTTCGCAGCACATATACAGTGAACGGGTTCCACGGCGGCACACTAAGTGCAGTGTGAAAAAGCCTTTACTTTGCATGGCTCAAGTGACACAATTCCAAATGTTTTTATTTGTTTTTAATTGTTTTTGCTCTTAAATGTATAGAACTTGGAATATTTGTATTATGTATTGCATTGTTGACTTGTGTGTTGTCACATGCTGTTTGCTTCATGTATTGTGTCAGTCTGATATGTGCCGCTTGGTATGTTTATGGAACTAGAGCAGTAAATAGATCTGTATTGGGCACTTGGATCAGCAATCTAAATCCCTCCTTACTCACTTAAATATGATCACGTTAGGTTGGAGAAGATCTGAGGCAGGACATGTTGGCGCTACAGATGATCCGCATCATGGACCGCATCTGGTTGCAAGAAGGGCTGGACCTTCGCATAGTGAACTTCAAATGCATCTCAACGGGCAAGGACAAAGGTACCAAATGCTTACAAGTTATGTCACCAGCAGTGAAAAAGACCTTTTCAACACCTCCCAAAGGATTAAAGGTTGTGGTGGTGGTGTTGTTGGCAGGCATGGTGGAGCTGGTGCCATCGTCTGACACCCTGAGAAAGATCCAGGTGGAGTATGGCGTCACCGGCTCCTTTAAGGACAAACCGCTAGCAGAGTGGCTACGCAAGTACAACCCTGCCGAGGACGAGTATGAGAAGGTATGCACAAATCAGGAAATCCATTTCAAATCATGTCAATTTATTTGTTCTTTCCTGTTTGAACCACCTGTTAATTTTAAGTTGCATTTTAACATTCTCAACCACTGTTGATAGAACTTTAAATGTATTGTAAATAAATTAACATCTTAATTTATTGTGTATTTGCTAGTGTACTATATGTTTTACTGATGTGCCAGACTCTGCTATTTTCCTGCGCTTTACACGCTTCTGTAGATTGATATAAAAAAAAAAAAGAAACATATGACAGCTTAAATAGCTTGATAAAATGTATTACATTTTGGAATAAGGGTGGCTGTAACGTACTAAAATGTAGAAAAAATGAAGCACTGTCACTATGGTCTGGTTGCGCAGCTATTTTTTGGACTCTCTTGTATATTTATTTCCTGCTCAAATCCTCTTCCCCACTCCACAGGCGTCCGAAAACTTCATCTACTCTTGTGCCGGCTGCTGCGTGGCCACCTACGTGCTGGGCATCTGCGACCGCCACAATGACAACATCATGCTGCGCTCCACGGGCCACATGTTCCACATCGACTTTGGCAAGTTCCTAGGCCACGCCCAGATGTTTGGAAGCTTCAAAAGGTAACAGTAAAGGGATAATTTTGCTTGCCATTTTGGTTCCGTCTGCTAAATATGCGGGTTTTTGTTTTGTTTGTTTTTTTGTTTTGCCTGCCGCCAGGGACCGAGCACCATTTGTGCTGACCTCTGACATGGCATACGTCATTAACGGCGGCGAACGTCCCACCAGTCGCTTCCAGCTATTTGTTGACCTCTGCTGCCAGGCCTACAACCTCATTCGCAAGAACTCTGGCCTTTTCCTCAACCTGCTATCACTGGTAAACATTTACTTGCGTATTACAGGCACACATACACAACAAGGAATAATTCAGCGCTAATTACCTGCTTTCCAGAGTGGACACGAACTCTGGTTTTGATTTTGTTCGTAAATATTGGGCTTTAGAATCACGGGATCATAGTTAAAGACCTGCTGCAGACAAAAATGTAAACATGGCACCTAGTTCTCCCTTGCAACTAGGTGCCATGCTAATCTATTTCCTGGCTAATAATAATAATAATGCATCACATTTATAATGGCGAGGTGCCTTTGAGCAAAGTAACGTCCCCGCTAACCCAGCTCATGAAGTGCAGCGCTGTTTACGTGTCTCTTTCACTTGGCTGTTAGCTGCAAGTATGTGATTTGGTTCTGTAATACACAGCAGAGTGTGAGTTTCCCTTTAAAGGATTATAATGAGTGCAATAATCATTTGAATCTTAATATTTATCACGGTTCATCTTAAAAGGGCTGGTTGGTATAAAATCTTTAAACTCACACACAGAAAGATTACTTTCCTCATCATGTTTCACAGGATGTTACATTTTTAACGTAGCTCAGCCATTTCCCGACTTGAGCAGAGTTTGCCTCACTAATAAGTCATCGTGCCTCCTGTGCACCGCCCCGGAACAGTCTGGTCTATTTATAGAATACACAGAATGGCGACAGAATGCTGCTGCTCATTATGATGTAGCAACAGCAATCCAGTTAATTGCATGTTTATGGTTTAATGAATCTGATCATTTAAAAATGACATTTGTGTTCCTGTGCCTGGTAACAATTGTACAAAGTCTCGAACTGTGCGTTTATTTCATTCTGTCTCAGATGACATCATCGGGGCTTCCGGAGCTGACCGGCTCTCAGGACCTGAAGTACGTTTATGACGCGCTGCAGCCGCATAACACCGACGCAGAGGCCACCATCTTCTTCACCAGGTATGTCGACCCCTGACAAACATTTGAATTTAATTCAAGGAACAAAGTACACACATAATTGTAACCTTCAGATTATTCCATTAACCCCTGTCTATCATTATTTTCCTTTATTTAATAATGGACAGACATCGTCATTATTTAATTTTCTATGCTTTTGCTGTGGTTAAGATTTGCAGCAGGTGTTTTTGTGTTACTTGATCAGCCACTGGTGTGTATACGTCACAGATTATCTTATTTCAATTATGTCAAGCTGGTATTGATGGACTATATCCCATATGCGCTTTTAGACTGCTTTCACATTGTCGTGTTTTGATCAATATTGCTCTCACATTGTCATGTATTTATCAATACATGACAATGTGAGAGCAGTCTAAAAACAATACCAGCTTGACATCATAAGGCCTTTTCTTGGTGTTCATAGCCTGCCCATATTTGGAAGTGGCTGCTTATCAGCCTACCAGGAAGTAGCACGGGTGCTTTTCTGGACATCTATTGATGTTAGCACTCATACGCAATGAATGGGTTTGGCAATGACATGCTAAGGCTAAAAGGCCCTTATCACCCCATTCTTGGAATTGGCTCACTTAATGAACCAGGCTGTGTAAATGCAACCTAGATGGGAGCATATACAGTACCCGGGCAAATACTAAAAATATTTTAAGTAGTCAGTCACTGTGTTGCGTAAGGTCAAGAAGAAAACTATGCATTTGCTTTTCCTTTTGTTAACAAATTCATAACATGACTGCAGACTGATCGAGTCCAGCCTGGGCAGCGTGGCCACCAAGTTCAACTTTTTCATCCACAACCTGGCCCAGCTCCGCTTCTCGGGTCTGCCGGCTAACGACGAGCCCATCCTGTCCTTCTCGCCCAAGACGTACACCTTGAAGCAGGAGGGCCGAATCCTCCACGCCTCTATCTTCTCCTTCCAAAAGCGATACAACCCTGACAAGCACTATGTACGTTTTGTTTGTGTGTGTGTGTGTGTGTGTTGATTGGCTTACAGTTTAATTATTAAACTAGTTATACTTCTCTCTCTCGTCCCCATTTGCAGACGTATGTAGTGAGGTTGCTCAGGGAAGGGCAGAATGACCCCCAGTTTGTCTTCCGCACTTTTGATGAGTTTCAGGAGCTCCACAACAAACTCACTATCCTCTTCCCCCTCTGGAAGCTGCCAAGGTATTGCTCCACAAACCACGTTTTACATTCTATTCACTTGGATATTTTTAAGAGGCTTTTTTTTTTTTAAGTTGTGGGAGGAAGCCAGAGAACATATGTGAGATTGGAAGATTCAGATAAACTCATGAAAATGTCGTCATAGCCGCTTTCACACAGAGAGCTTGCTATATATTTGATTATTGAGAGAAATAAAGAAAACGGAAAGTAACGGGGGAATTTTTTTTTGTTTTATTTGCTCATTTAATGGGCGTTATTTGACCATTTTTTGGCTTTTTGTTAGTTCTGACCAAGCCATTTCAAAATAAAATAACGCCCAGGGGTTAATATTTATAGCCTTGAAGTTTTGGTATGACTATTACTTCTTTAGTGTACGATAATGATGGCATATTGAGGAACTCAACACAGAGGGTAGTAGAAAGCTAATCAGCTCCCTCATGTGGATGAAATATGCACTGCCGATTGATAGAGTATTGATTTTTTTTCTTTTTTCTTTTTTTTACTTAATTTTCTTCTCCAGCTTCCCAAGTAAAATGGTGCTGGGCCGCACCCACATCAAGGAGGTGGCCGCCAAGAGGAAGCTGGAGCTGAACAACTACATCCACAAACTGATGAGCTGCTCGGCTGAGGTCACACAGGTATTCGCACACATGCGCGTCAGCTTTATCGTTGTCTTGTCATATAACATTCTTCTCTTCTAGTGCGACTTGATCTACACCTTCTTTCATCCAGTGGCGCGGGATGACAAGACGGAAGGTTTGGATGCGACCCAAAGAGCTCCTGGTAAGCGGATGCGGATGGTAGTTCTTTATTCAGATTAAAAAAATATATTTATTCGTGTAGTGCAAATTATTTGTACAAATGCGTCTTTAAAAATACTATTAAACAGTTTATTACAAATTTTGGATTGTCTTTATTTAATACTGCGAAGGGAACGCTACACACCTGAATTCATCTGAAAGATGTGCTTAGCGCAGTGCTGCTGTTTTGGTTAGCAATATAGTTCCCATAGGCTCAGAAATGTATTCTTTGTCTTTGAGATACTTCAACTTACACTTTTGTGTTGGGACTGTTGCAGACCCCCCGTTGAGTCCAACGTCGGGCCGCGTGGAAGGCGAGGTCAAACTTTCCATCTCGTACAGGAACAGCACCCTCTTCATCATGGTCATGCACATCAGAGATCTGGTAAAGAATCACAACATCCAACATGCTACTTGAACATGTTCCTTCTCTGCTCACACCATATCCGCCGCGTTCAATTTCAGGTGTCTGAAGAGGGGGCGGATCCCAACCCGTACGTGAAGACGTATCTGCTCCCTGATCCGCACAAGACCTCCAAGCGGAAGACCAAGATCTCAAGGAAAACCAGGAACCCGACCTTCAACGAGATGGTTAGAAAGAATCTAAAGAAGAAGAATTTATCTTAACCCGATTAGATTTGACAAAGATGTAACGAAAGACATACTTTGCTCCTCAGCTGGTGTACAGCGGCTACAGCAAGGAGACGTTGGGCCTGCGCGAACTGCAACTCAGCGTGCTGAGTGCCGAGTCCCTACGTGAGAACTACTTCCTGGGCGGTATCACGCTGCGCCTCAAAGACTTTGACCTGGGCAAGGAGACGGTCAAGTGGTACAAGCTCGCTGCTGTGCCCTACTTCTAAGAAAAAGAAAGAAAAACGCCGCCACCTGGATTGTTTCTGTGACAAAACAATCGATGCTTCCTTTTTTGTCTCTCCTAAACTTTAACAATGAGCTGTAATGTTTTGTACATTTTGATATTAGAGGACCAAAATTGCTCACTTTCACAAGAGTAAATATAAATATATATAGAGATAGACATGTTTATTTTTTAAGGATTTAGGAGCAAGGTTTTTTTTTTTTTTTTTTAATACATGTTCACAGTTTGCTGCTTTTACCGCAGACACTTTGGGATAGTTTGACACACCAGATGCCAGGGAATAACCCACAGGATTCTCCTTGAAAATACAAAGTTTGCCGTTTTAACTGCAGACACTATTGGGCCGTTAAACTCACCAGATTACGGGTAATGAATTACAGGATTCTTCCCGAAAATGTCAAGTTTGCTGTTTTTATCACAGATACTTTTGAGGTAGTTTGACAGAAGATTCCAGGTATTACACTACAATATTTCCCCCCCAAATGTGCCAAATTTAGCCGAACAGAGCAGCAAAATCTAACCACTTTAATAGGTGCCTTAGCGATGGCTCACAATCTCTTAATGCGGCTTTACTGCAAATTTTTTTTTTTTTTTGATAACCACCTCACAAAGATGTACACAGGAAATGTCAATGATTTGTGTTTTTTTTAGGGTAATGGTGGGCTTCCACTAATTGCACACTAGCTGGTATTAATGGCAAGATAGCACACTTTTAGGGGAGTTTGGGACTACTTGCAGTGCCTATGTGTTCATTTGGAATGTTCAGGGGTTTTCCCGATCAGCACTTTTTACCCACACACAGAAAGAAAAAAGGGAACAAGAAAACTCGCAATAAATGTTAATAAAGGTTTTCCTCCTCATGCAAGTGTGTTCACATCATGATGATGAGCATTTATGAAAAAGTGACACTGACTTTCATGAATAATAATCCCATATTGGTTCACTCTATTAGTGTCTGTATAAAGAGAGCATTTGTGTTAACATGGCCAGTTATTTATTCTTAATTGGTAACTTGTAACCTCCCCCATCAATGGATCAGTGTGTGGACTGTAATCCTCTCTTTCCCAAAGCAAATTAAATTGTTTTTGGAACAAATGGGAAGTTGTGTCTGGTTTGCCTGCATGATGAAATGTCGGAAAAATAATTATCCCCCCGACACCAAATTGATTTTTCCCCCCACTTTGTTGCAGAAATGTTAGTAGTTCTCTTGTTAGTTTGCTGTCAGTTTGTCTAGTTGTTGTTTTTTAATCAGTTAAAATAAGGGTTTGGTAATCTGCTCTCGATATACAATGACCTATAACTATAATGCACATACCTTAAATCCTACCGAAAGCCAAATCTATCGCACTAGGTAACGCTCCCTAATTTCATTCAATGTGCATAAATGACTAAAACCAATGAATAAAAAAACAAAGCTTATGAGACGTGTGGATTCTGAATTATTTTAACTTTGAGGTGCAACAAATGAAAATGAGTGTTCACGTTGTTGCACAGAATAGCAATAAAAATACAAAATAGTCATGCAAATACTGTAACTACGATCAAGACATTTTAAGACTGAAATAATCGAATGACTAAATTAATGTAAAGCAACATGAAACATTCGTCAGACATTTCCCAAATAAAATTAATTTACGACAAAGTGGAGACAAATTACAAATTTTCATTGTAACAAATTTTGTAATGCACTGTACGGATACACGCGAATAACGTTAAGTGACGTTATCCGTGCGTCAATGCGTCACATCCGGCGCAAGCGCAAAGCCCCATTTTCTAGCTCGTGTGCGGCCTCTCTTCCTCTACCGCCATCATGGGTCGCATGCACGCTCCCGGGTAAACGCCGATTTTCGCCTTTAAAGTTGCATTTTCTTAATTACATGTTGCGTTTAACGACATAAGAGCTAATATAAGCTTGTAACGAACGGTAATTGGCCAACTCAGAGGCTTTAAAACGGCTCTAAAAGCTTGAAATGGATAAGGTAGACGGAGGTGTCGTCCGTCTGTTAGCTTCTTGCTAACTGTAGTTGGCCGATGCTTACCTGGAGCAGAAATGCTCAATTTGACAAAGTTTGATTCATATAAAGCACACATACCCCATAGTTATCACGCATACATCTTCTTTAACGTAGTGTATGTAACAAAACATGTCAAATGTTAACGTTGTGTGTTTGTGCCTTTGAATGTCCTTAATAAGCGAGCAAATCAACCACGATGCTAGTCGAGCTCATTTGTCTTTTTACACTGCTTTGATGGCAAAATGTGTTTTCTTTTCCTCCCAACAGAAAGGGCTTGTCCCAGTCAGCTCTACCTTACAGACGCAGTGTCCCAACTGTGAGTCCCACTCTTTCATGCACCTACATTACAATTACAGTACATCGTAAAAAATTATGGCAATTTCACGATACTGCTAAAAGTAACGTAAAAAATGCAATCATGCACCTAAATCAGTATGAGTCAAATAATTTATTTTTCTTTTGATTGGAAAAATATATTGTCATAGGGGAAATTTGTATCTGGTCTAAGCAGGAAGAAAGTGGAACATTTTGAACATCTAACAAGTCTGCTACCCTATTTACTCATCGATACATTGTTGGACCACATGTTTATTTAATCATTTAAATTAGTAGAGTAATTATAAAATTATCACGAATCACCATTTCATTCCTTGTAGTTTGTGTGTGTTCAGTATGTATCTTAATATTTTTTTCCAGTGGCTAAAGCTGACTTCTGATGACGTCAAAGAGCAGATTTTCAAGTTGGCCAAAAAGGGTTTGACCCCGTCTCAGATTGGTAAATAAACTGCATATTGTTGCTTAATTAAAATAAATCTTCAGCACGCAAAGTGATTCAATATATGGAATCGATTAAATGTTTTATTTGCGGTTGTTTATGAGGTGTTGTGGAACTGCACAGATTGTAACTGAATCATGTTCCTAATGTTTTGGTGGCCTTATTTGTCCAAACTTGACAAATTTCGCAAATCTAAACATGAAGCAGAAGTACTCGTAATGTCGAATTTGTTTCAAGGCCATTTTTTTCTTGCAGGAAATAACGGGAAAATGGTTCATTCCAAGTTCAAACTGTCACCATTGAATAACCTTTTATGCTTCAGGCAATATTTTAAACACTCCTAATTGTTCAATGTTATAAATAAGCTAACTGCTTTGACCAGACATTGTTGA